>NC_140951.1:137043073-137630573 GCF_014529385.1 Adiantum capillus-veneris | reverse complement strand
TGAAAAGCAACGCGATCAAAAGCTACACAAAGCAAAAGCGCTGTTACGTGAGTTTGTCTATTATATAAAAACACACATCCGCCTCAATTGCTCAAAAAAATTCGGCTATAATGGAGATGGCTATCGGCGAAATAGGAGACGCCCAGACGATGAAGGTCCTCTGGGAGAGCCTCAAGAATAACTCCTCCCTCCTTAAACTCACCTATGTCGCCGGCCTTGGCGGCCTCGTCATATCCAGCGCCCTCCTCTACATCGGAAGGACTTCCCCTCTGTTGATCACAACACAATCCTTATTGTCGGTGCCACCTTTGGCGGCATCTGCAGCGACCGCTTTGGCCACAAAAAGGCCATCATTTTCGCTGATGTCCTCTTTCTCATCAGCACCCTCATGATTCATCACGGCTGCTGCTCTTGCACCGTGGATGCTCATCATCGGCCGTGTCCTTGTCGGCGTCGGCATCGCGTCCATTGCCTCTCCTCTTTACATAGCAGAAGCCTCCCCCTCTAAATACAGAGGGGCCCTTGTGAGCACCGTCTTCTTCATAACGAGGGGCCAGTTCCTGTCATATGCTATCAATGCAGGCCTTACACAGGTGCCTGGAACATGGCGATGGATGCTTGGTATTGCTAAAGCACCAGCTGTGCCCGAGTCCCCACGATGGCTGTATTGCCAGAGCCATGTGGCATATAGGATATTGCAGCGCATTTACCCGGAGGATGAGCTGAAGAGTGAGATGGACGAATTGAAGAATGGGGTTGAGTTGGAGAAGCTGATGAATGGAAATGCGAATGAGGGCGATCCATCGAAATGCAGCGCAAGCGGTGCAGCCGCAGAGACGTGGTGGATGAGGACATTTCAGCATGTGCGTGCGGTGACAAGCGAGCTGCTGATGACGAAGGAATTGCAGCAGAGACCAAGGGGCTCACCTTTGAGCAAGTCGAGAACATGTGGCGCCACCGCGCTGGCAAGGAAGAGAGAGTCGATTCTTTGCAGGCCCGTGGAAAAATGATCTTGAGAGTATACCTTGAAAGCCTTGCTAGTGGAAGTCATCAATGGGCATGTTAAGATACATATACACACACACAAAACATACAAATCCAAGTACAATTGTGTGTGAGTGAGACACCATTTTCTAACCCCAATTATCAATTACTATAATTTTCCCATCAGGGCTTTTGAACCACACGATTTACAGTCTTTCACTTGTCCGGATTAGTTTGTCTTTCTGGTGGTATTTGGTGTCTTATAGGAAAAATTTGCAAGTCAACATAAAAATTCAAAACAATCATGAGGTCATGCTTTGATGTAAAAGCAACTTGATTTTCTTGCTTTTTGGTGTGATTTTCCAATCTTTGATCATAATGGTAAGATACCCTGCAGCTCACAATCGAAGGAGCTCTTCGACTTGGAAGTTGCAAGTTATTAGAAGGCATTCTAAGTCACAACGCTTGAATAAGGAATTTTAGTGGACTCCAGACTCCAGAGATGTGCATGTGTAACATATGTGTTCGTGCATCCGTGCATACAAGCGCATACAGAGTAATGGGTGTGCCATTGTTTTGAAGAAGGGGGGATAACACTCAACATATTGTGTGCCATTACTCTGGGTCGATTTTACTCGAAAGGCAAACAGAGTGTTCTGCATGACAAGAGACATGAGTCACCCTACCATCTCCACCTACATTACTTGAAAGCTCAGATTTTTGTATTGACTTGCTTGGTCTGCAGCTTGAGACTCGAATTGAAGGAAGAGAGAGAGAGAGAGAGAGAATAGGAAAAATCCCAAGAATGCAATTTCCATAGATTAATCCCATGAAACCAAATGGATGTGTTCTATTGTTTCAAATTCAAGACCTTGTGCTGTGTGTGTGTGTGTGTGTGTGAGAGAGAGAGAGAGAGAGAGAGAGAGAGAGAGAGAGAGAGAGAGAGACCTCAAAGATCCATCCGATGAATCTTGAACTCGAGACCTTGTCCTCAAGAAAGAGATGGGAAAACCAATCTATTGGGCTAGCATGCCATTACCAAGCTCACTGGAAATTCAAAAATCTTGGTTAGAGATCATAATTTGAACTATTGATGCCAAGGAACACTCGCTAGGTTTAACTTTGTGACTAAAATGTTAAGGTTTTTTATTTTATTTTATAGAATTGCCCTGGCCCCTAAGCAACCATTTCAACAAGAGTTGAATTCTTCGAATTTGATATATATTTAATCTGTAAAATGGTTCCCCAAAGGTACCGATTTTCCGGTTGACAAGGCTAGCCCATATACTCCAGGGGTCTCACAATTGGCTTCTACATCACAGCTGGCACCTTGCTCCACATCGACCAATCAATTCCAAAGGAATACCTAATCCACCCAACCAGGCTCATTGAAGCTTTTTTGCTGTCTGCTGCTGCTGTGGGACTGAAACAGGCTTTGCATGGCAACAAGAAAGATTCCTCCTGATTATGGTACATTCAATATGCTCCAGTACTAACCTAGATGAACCCAAGATAAGCCCAAAAGCACCTATAAAGGAAAGACAGACTCATAGTAGTCACCCATAAGACTATATAACCATCAGCTTCATCAAGCATATTGTAGCACATTAAGAGACAGAAGTTATCCCTTGAGCTTTTCTCCTATTCCTACCACAAAGATTTGCTCATATCCTAACTAGTTGCAACGAGTGTGAGATACACAATGATGATCTCTTGAACTTGTTCCTCCTTAGTCCCGTTGGGACATTCACTCCAGTTCTAGAATCTACTACCTGATCGGGTAGTTGGTGGTTGGCATAAGGGGCAAGAAACGGTGCGTACACTTGGCTGGTGACCTAGATGTTGGCGGCAAGGTTGTTAACGTTCGACATACAGGACAACTTGTACGTTTTGTTCTATACCATGAACTAGTACGATTTATTCCAGATTCATTCGATAGTTTTCAGGCCAACATTGGGGCCTCTCATGACTGGCCAAAATGTCCATTTTTGCACAATTGTGGTCTGCAGTTTTGGCCTTCTACCATGTGTTTGGGCTCTAGCCTTTTCATCCCTTCATCCAGTAAGCTCTTTTCTCTCATGTTTATTCTAGGCTAAAATAACAAGTCTCCTATGTTTTATTGTACGTTATGATTTTTGTAGTTTGATTAGTACTGCACGACTTGTACTGATGGTATGTGACCGTACATGTCAACCCTGGTTGGTAGAGGATCACCGATGACATTAAAAGGCTAAAAGGCCATGGGGTCTTTACTGATCCTAGGTCATGGATCATCATTGAGGCAGAGCAAGTGAGGATCTTGAGGCGCTTCGATGGCTACATGCCATCCAGAGATGTATTTTCCTACTTAACGGAGACTTCACCTTGGTAGACGCATGCTCTAGCCAGATATCCATGTAGGTTTTCTTGACCCTAATGGAAAAACAGAGTCCCAATGTACTAAAACTGCCCAGGCAAAAGTAAACTAGACCTTTCTTTTTGGTGGTTGATTCACTCCCTCCCGCTTGTTGCTATACTTTTAGTAAATTGCCTCTTCCCAGTTCGCATCAGCCCTAGCGGCTTTTCTTGTGGTGCTACATCAGGTTGGTTAGTTTGCCACCCCTTCCAACATATTGCATTATCTGTTTTCTTGAGGTGACTAGTCAGGGTCAAGGGCAAAAAAGGCAAAGGTTCATTGCATGTTTCTCAACTTACTCTGCAGATATGCCAACTGTACAAGTTAGTGAGTTGGCTCACTATGGTTGCATAGCCCTGCACATGAGCATGCGGAATTTCTGGCTGCTGAGATCGCGCAGATCCATGGCTGCGGGGAAAAATTATGTGCAGGAATGACAGCCGATTGCACGGTGCAGATTGCCCGCCCCCCAATCCCCCACTTTGATGGATTAAAGGGCTTAAACAAAAGATGGGTTGGCATTGCTTGACAACACTTTGAGGAGCAGCACTTCCATGAAAACTTTCATCTCACACCCAGCTAAGTGAATGCATGAAATCCATGTGTTCCCATTCATACAAACAACACCAACACCACAGAACCTTGTGAGGAGTGTGAAATAAGTGTAGTCTTCTTAAAGATGGAAGGAGAGGCAGGAAGGAAAGGTACAGCAGGGAGGGCCAATCTGTGAAGGGGAGGTGATGAGAGTGGGGATGAGGGTGCACCCTGTAGCAGAAAACCCTTCCTAGCCATCTGCTTGCTCACAGGCTTGGCTAGCCCACCCTGCCAGAGTGGACAGAAAGTTTCTCCAATCCATTGAGGCAACTGCTCGGCCCTCATCAATAAAAAGATGCAAAGCATGCTACAACATGCAACCCCAGATTAGCACAAATTGAGAAGTCCATTAGAGAAATGCTGAAGAAAGCTGCCACACCCCCAAAATGGGACTGAGATGTGTGACATTCTTCCCTTTCAAGAAAGCTGCTACTCTCCAGCAACATCAGGCTGTGTGACCGTGTACTCGTGATGAAGGAAACTTCAATTGTGCTAGCACACAGACAATGCGGTAGCAGCTGTGTTGGGTGAAGCTGATTCCAGAACGGCTTATCTAGCGAGGCATTAGCAGATACCAGACTTTGAATGTATCATGAGAGCCCCCTGACTACGTAAATCTCGTTGATTGTTACGCTTCTCCACCTATGAGCACATCCGATGTTTGCCTTCTCTGGTCGATAAAAGTTGCATACAAGAACCTTTTGTGAGTTCAAAAAGATTTAAAGAATAAAGAGTACAGAAGATAGACTACCAAAAAATGAGATTACAATTATAAGGTACCACCCAGCAATGATTTGGTGATAACCTTACTGAGAACTTTCTAACTGTTAGCTTGCTTTGGTTAATCTAAGAATATACATTGACATATATCATAATATATATACTAAGCATGCACTCACATGTAGAGACTCCTTCCACACCTTGTTATGTTCCAAACTTTGACCCACTTGCAGTAGATGACAAATATCTTTGTATAGTTTCCAGTATTTTAGTCTTTTCCCTTGTGGGAAACGACTCCAACAACTGGCCATCCTTGTAAAAGTGAAACAGAGGTACGACCTACAAGATATAAGCCAAATGGACACTACAATTACAGTTGGCACGGGGCATTGAGCAGAGAGCAATGTTGAATGGCTAACCTTGATTTTCAATTCCTCCGCTACCTCTGATTGCTCCTCATACTCATCCATGACCTGAATTCAGACAAAAACTCCGGAAAACAACGTGAGCTCTCACGATGGCCTTCCAACAAAAGAACCTTTTAAGAAAACAAGTGGAGGAATTAACTCCAGTAAATCTAATTTCTTTTTCTGTAAGTCATGAAGTATAATGTGTGGTTACTCTAAAGAAACGAAATTTAGAATGAATGTATCCACTACATAAAATTTCTCCTAAAGCACAAGCTTCCAGTAAAGTCAATTTACTCGTTCAGCAAATGCTCTCAAATGACCCTCTAAGCACCTAACCCCCTTACATCTGATTAAGACAATGTACTGCTTCAGAAAAAGCCTTACATGACCCCTCTTACTACAACCGGCACGCCACAAGCAAGGCGGTAGACTCACTGCAACAATCACTAAATAGAAATGAAACAGGTTTGAGTGATCTTCTGGACAGTATGCATAGGGTTAGTGTCTACTGAGCTTGTTTATTGTCCACTGTCTGTTTTGCAAGCCTAATCGAGGGTGATTACTCTCACTGGCACAAAGACACAAGTCACCAAACAATCACAATCACTTTCACATCATTATCCCCGTCGAGATCTTAGGCGCAAATAGTGATCCTTAAAACGTATTTAGCCATCACATCCAGATTGCACAAATCTCTAACGGATGTCTTGAGACACTAAATCCCGTCACTCCGTCATTCATATCACTTCACTAATGCCATGCAATATGCCAATGAACATCCCCGCACAAGACAGTACATTCACAAAGCATGCATACCCACAAATCCTAGTCTACACTGGACTTTAGATCAACATTCACCTAGTCCATTGGACAGTCAATTGCAAACAATGAAACTAGTCATCTCATCTAGTCCGAATTGTTGATGCACGAAGATCACTATCTAGCCCTCTCATCCTTATAGAACTTTTGATGCACTATGATCAAGTAAATTGTCCTACCCAGACTTTGACAAATAAGTAAAATAAATGCCTAAAAGCCAAAATAAATATTGGGAGCACATTGGGCAGTTCACGTGAGATGCCATAACTTTAACACCCTCTTTGAAGCTCATAGTGGACATAAATTGTGAGACCAAGTCAATGAAGAAGCTACCATGACATTCCAGTAGTTGCTCAGCCTACTGGATACACCTCAGTTATGCTACCCTCAACCTTTTACCTTAGAAGAATGCCATCTTTGAGCATCGGTTGCCTTGTAGAAAATTGAATTGTAGATCACACTACATCAAAAAATCCCCATTCCTGAATTGTGAACACATCACGTCCAAACACTCCTAGATAATGAACTTTGAAACACATCCTGTCCATAATCTGGCCAGCAACAATGGATTGGTGCACTCGTCCATAGTGTTTTAGATATGTTTGATTGGTTCCCTGCCAGATGCATGTGCCTTGAACTCCGACCCAAGGGTTCAAACACCGGTACCTTGAAAAGCTTCAGGTCCAAAAGCATGTGCCCTCTGGGCTGTCTGTACAGTGTTTCCACGTCATCAAGAGTCCCAAAAAGTCTCTTTGGTAGAAAGAACTCGTTCTTCTTTCCTTAATCACTAATCTGTGTTCGTGCAGTGCATTGAACACTTGCAATACATGCACTCAATATTCTGCTTCACATTTATTGAAAACAAAAATGTGCCCATAAATTGTCTATGTTCTCGAAATATCCTATCCATCATCCTGTTTGAACGTTGCAAGAGCATTTGTGAGACCAAAGGGCATCAACAGATACTTGTACAGTCCAAAGATTTCTTGAATGTGGTCTTGTAAACATATCCAAGAGTAATCCTGACATCATAGCCACTTTTTAGATTGATTTTGTTAAACACGTAGAACCCTGTAATCTAGCAAGTATATCATCAATCTTGGGTATTTGAAACACGTTCTTCATGGTAATCTTATTAACAACCGTGTAGTCGTACACATTCTCCAAGGTCCATCTTTCTTCAGCATAAGCAACATTGCAAAACAAAAAGGTGAATAACTGCACAGGATCAAACCCTTTTTCAAAAGATCTTTCACTTGGCTCATGATTTCTTCATTTTGGGCTTTGCTCACTCTATACGGTCACATCTGAAGATTCCAAGACGATCTTTCTCCTAGAGGAGGACCCTTCTCCAAATCTTAACTTTTGAGAACTCCACAACCCCCATCAAGTATTCTAGAAACCAGAATTATGTGAAGCGTCTGAAGAATTACCCTATTGATGAGATTCACTCGAGATGGCAAGAGATCGCCAATTTTCCTCTCAAAGCGGGAAGGAAGCTGAAAGAAAAGCCGAGTGCAGAAAAGCCGAAACTATACTTGCAAAGAGAGTTTGACAGATGTCACGTGCACATCTAACCCTATGTGCATGTGGACAAGCTAACTTCTACTTCTAGGGTTTAGACAACCTAGGAAGTGTTCTGGCACCCTTTTAAACCTAGGCATTGGCGAGTGTTTCCATACAGTTGCATATACTCAGCCTAGGTATTTATCTGCATGTGAATCACCTCTTATTAGTAGTTCATCAACTTATTAATAAGTGACATTTTTGCATCATTTTAGAAATCGTGGGATTTTTAAGTGGCATTGCCCTACCTAGCTTTTATCCCATATATAAGTGACCCTAGGAATCACTTCTCAATCATAAGTCAGTACCCGCAGTAGAAGTACCAAGTACCCCTAGTACCTCAGCACCTCTCTGCGTTTTTGCACCAAATCAGCCAGCGTTTTCAGAATTCAGCCCATCGTACTAGATCAGCCAACATTTTCAGAATTCAACCCATCTATCATATCAGCCGGTGTTTCTAGTTTTCAGCCCTCAGATCAGCCAGCGTTTTTCATTTTTCAGCCATCGCCGACATCGGCGATGATAGATCAACCCATAGCCTCGTCGCCATTCAAGATCCCAACCACAATCCCTAGCGTTTTTGCATTCCAACCTTTAGCCTCTCAGATCCAAGCACCTACAGCAAGATCCCATCAGCATCTTTGCATCTAGGACCATTGTATCAGCATTTGTGCAATCTAAGCAAATATCTCTCTAGTGATAGAGAGGGGGACCCTTGGAGGGGGGTTTGGGACCCCATTGGGTCTCTCTCTCTCTCTCTCTCTCTCTCTCTCTCTCTCTCTCTCTCTCTCTCTATATATATATATATATATATATATATATATATATATATATATATATATATATATATATATATATATATATATATATAATATCACTCACAATATCATTCTCTCTTTTCTCTCTAGTCTTTGCACATCTCTCATGAAGTAAAGTACTCTCTTATCTTATTTAGTAAAAGGGATCTTGAGTATGCACAAACCACTCATCCTGAGCATTCACCATTAATCAATTCCGCTGCACATTACATTGGTATCAGAGCTCATTGGTAGTGTTCGGTACCATCACTCAAGAAAAGAACCTACAGAATCTCTCTCGGACTGATTAGCCACTCCCACCCTTAATCCATCGCGCATCGGGCACGTTCCCGTCTTCATCACTTTGTCTTAAGGGCCATTAAGCCATAAAGCACCACAAATTTTTAAATTTATTTTCTACTTGTTTGAGATTGCACGTAACCCAAGCCAGCCTGGGCATGTCGATCTCTCTAATCTGTGTTTTTGAAGAGTGACACGTAACCCAAAAAAGAAGGGCTTGTCCAACCTCACCTCATTCCTCTTTCCACTCACTCAGAGCGGACCTTGCACATTGCGGAAGGCCAATCGACGTGAGGTGGAAAAAAGCAACCTTGGTGTGAGCGCAAGGCCGCTAAGGGGTGCACCCACAGGAAAGAGTTGAGCTTGGGTATGAGAAAAGCCTTCTTCAACGCAGATTGAAAGCAATACCCAATGGGCATCCCGTACCAACGGAAAAGAACAGATTGAACAACTTTAAGAACATCAAATAACAACTAAACTGAAAGAGATGCACGAGACACGAGACAAGGAGTGGCGGAGTTCCACTTCGAGAGAGCATTGCCCCTGTCACAAACTGCTGACGTGTCAAAGCCTAAAGAATGGAGCCAACTTACAGATGCCGGCCGAGGGGCCTAACCCTAAGAAGAACAAGTAGCAGAAGAAGAAGAAGTCCTACCAACTTATGGGGACCCCGTCCGATGGGGCCCCAGTGACATAAAGGGATTAAAATAAAGCAGGACTCTCACACGCACTCACACAAAGCTGATGACGTGGCAGCTGTACGAAAGTTTCGAAAATTACGCTGGCTGATGACGTGGCAGGCTGTACGGATTTCGGTAAATTACGCTGGCAGCTTTTGGCATTGCTTTTGGGACTAGAAGCTTTTGAGTTTTGAAGGCTTTTCACTGTAACTGCTTTTCAGGCCAAGGGCCTTTACATATGAGGTTAGGGCTCCTTCTCTGGTATGCTTCCTGGAGAAGGTGCAGAGTCTGGAGTACCGGCTTGTATTGTGTTGATGCAATATAAATAAATACTGAAAGGGGCGCCAAAGTTTGGGGCCAATACTCTCTGGGGTGGAATTCCGCCACTCCGTGTCACGTGTTGTCTCTCTCTCTCGGTTTGTTCTTATTGAAGTGCTAAAAGTATATTCAGTCTGTTCTTTTCTATTGGCACGTGGTGCCCGTCTTGTGATAGTGGTATCAGAGCAACAGGCGTGTGCTTTTCTGAAAGCATACTGGTCCTACATAAGAGGAGACAGAGCTATTGGAATTTTATTTGAGGTATCTTCGACGTCCGACCGCGGACTTATTGATACCTCGTGTCCTGACCCCGGAATTATTAGCCACTCCCACCCTTACTTCATCGCGCATCGGGCGCACTCCAGTCTTCACCGCTCATGTCTTACAAGGCATAAGCCATTAAGATCAATTGCAAGAGAAGGATCCAAGATTGTTTTGAGCTGCTGTTTTTCTCAGAGGCAGTGCCATGCAGATGTTGATATCTATAGCTACCAAGCAGCACACTTCCAAGGACTTGGCAAGCTTTCAAGAAAATTTTGCCCGAAGTTATATGGTTTCTGACATCTTTCTTTGGAGTGCAACTTTTGGCAAAGTGAGGTATCTTGAAATGCTTGCCATGGAAACCCTAGCACATTATAACTTGAAATTTTTGTCTACTGAGAGCTGATGACCTTGGAGGTCCAGTGCGATTGCTATCTTGGGACTACCATCGCTGCCACAGAAACACAGTTTGTCCAAGAGCTGATGGACCATGCTGTGCTCGGCTATGACCCTATGGAATGAACCTAACCCTAATTTTTTGATGCAGGTTTCAGGATGGAAAGTCTGACTTTTCGAGCTCGATTGATGTCAAGATTGCTTTTTAAATTTGAAATCTTTTTGAGAACTTGTTTGGAGATCCTGTTTGGAATTTGTTTGAAATGGATGGTATTTGTTTTGAACTTGTCTTGCTGCCGATTTCAAATGTTTTACTCTAGTTTTAATACTGGTTTTGTTGGTTGGTGATTTTACTCCCGGGTGGAGAAGTGAGAAATACTGTTTTGGTATTGTTTGAACCTCGGAACGACGCAGGCCGATGCCTGGGGAGCGTTCTGTTGTATGCTAGAAAACCTCCGAACGATGCAGGCCGATGCCTGGGGAGCGTTTGGTTGTATGCTTGAACCTCCAAGCGATGCAGACTGTGGTCTGGGAGCGTTTGGTTGTATAGTCCTCTGAGCTCATGGCTCGGACCTTTTTAGGTTATTTGCGGGAAGAGTGACGAGGTAGTCGTTGAGTAGCTTCATACCGCAGACTGTTTGTCTCGGGGGAGTGCTCAGCGGCACTGTTTGTTGTGTCTTGTAACATGCATATGTAAGCATTTGTGTTGCATTGTGATGTGCCAATCACTGAATATTCCTAATTGGATGAGATTGCTTGGGTATGTAATTTTAGTGCATCAAGACACCCGTGGAAGATTAGTACGGTCTGGGTGTGATGGCTAATTTTACTATGTCGGAATATCAAGAGTTCCGATCTGGACGAAAGGAGAAGCTAACTCCTTGATCAAAAGAGCCAAAAGGAGAAGCTAACTCCTTAACAAAAAGAGCAAACTGATTGTCGCTCGGAATGACCCTCGGATTTTTTTATTTTTTTTGAGATAACTTGAGTTGTTTTGCAGATATGTTGTAATCGCGGACGATTACTCTCTTTCAAGAAGGTGAGATGCCACAAACTGCTGACGTGTCAAAGCCTAAAGAATGGAGCCAACTTACAGATGCGAACGAGGGGCCTAAACCCTAAGAAGAACAAGTAGCAGAAGAAGAAGAAGTCCTATCAACTTATGGGGACCCCATCCGATGGGGCCCCAGTGACATAAAGGGATTAAAATAAAGTATGACTCACACACACTCACGCAAAGCTGATGACGTGGCAACTGTACGGAAGTTCCGGAAATTACGTTGGCTGATGACGTAGCAGGCTGTACGGATTTCCGCATTTGCGCTAGCTGATGACGTGGCAAGCTGTACGGATTTCCGTAAATTACGCTGGCAACTTTTGGCATTGCTTTTGGGACCAGAAGCTTTTGACTTTTGAAGGCTTTTCACTGTAACTGCTTTCAGGCAAAGGGCCTTTAAATATGAGGTTAGGGCTCGTTCTCTGGCATGGTTCCTGGAGAAGGTGAAACCGGCCCGTAGGGCGGTAGGCGTTGGCTTTCACCCGAAATTCTTTACTTTATGCACACACACAGAGCACTTTGCAAAGAGAACCTGCGACGGGAGTTAACACTTAAACACACACACGGCTCGGAAGCTAGAATGCTCCGAGCAGACGCCGACAACCTGTAGGCCCCAAAATTGGCGCCCCTTTCGGTATTTCTTTATTCTTTAGGAGGATAAATTACAAGGTAAGGTCCTGGGAATCCTTCACGTGTATCCACCTAGATACCATTTGATTTGGCCAAATTTCGGCAACATAACAACCCCAAAACTTGCGCGAAACCAATTCCCCTGCTGGAACTCGCTTGCACTGGCGTATACCCTCTGATTCCTGTCCAAAAACAGTAAATTCAGCACGCTGTATTTACTGGTTTTTGCCCTGTTTTCAGCCCCAAACAGTCCCCTAACTGTCCTTTGCCAGTGGGACACGATTCCCAATGATCCTGGCGTCCGTATGGCTGAAAAACAGTGAATTTACAGCGCATACACAGCGCTGATTTTGCACCTGTACGGTGAGGTTATGACCCTCACCAGTGCCTGCTTTGGAGCAGCAGTTAGCTACCCCTGTTCCTGCTCAAGGAGGCTCTTGCCTCAGCACAAAAGCATGAACCCACACAACTGTACATCAGTCAAATGAGTAGCCCTCTTGTGGGGCATCACATAACTGCACGTAGGGGAGAAAGAGAGCAGTATGTAGTGTGCGGGGCATCACTCCCGTCACCATACTGTGCATAGAGGGCAAGGTAAGCATTCCATAGCTTCTGTACCTGTTACAATCCGCCTGTGCATAAATCGAGCGCCCTCTCTTCTGCCCTTGACCTGTAATGCATCTGTGAACAAATAGATGCAAAAAGGAGAAGATTTTCATGGCTGCCAAAACCTGCGTATCGCTGAAAACGCAGCAAAACAGCCCTGTAAACATGCATCTGATGCCTTCCAATGCTGAAAATGAGCTCCTTGGACCTAGGCAAAGTCATGGGAAGCTCAAAAATGGAGAGAAATGGCTGAAAATCAGCGTTAACAGCCTCCAAAACTGCTCCCAAAAGTCAGTTACGGGTTCTATTCTCCCAGACTTGGTAAATTGACCACAAAGTGCCACTTGGCACTCATACATGCAATTTCCCCGCATTGGGCTTCCTGCTTAAAAATCTCTCAACTTGTGCATCAGTTTACTTTGCAGCAGAGTACTAAAATGTTCCCTTGGTCATACCGAAGGTAATGACGCGAACACATTTCACGGCCCAAAATAGCAGTTCCCTAATTTTTAGGAGATGCTTCCGTCGGGCTCCCGCTGGTCTTCTGACCATCTATCCTCATTGGGACCGCATCCAAAAGTGCAATGTGGCCCAACTGTCGGATACTTTCTGTTGGTGATCCCACCTTGACTTTATGCCTTTATTGAGTTCACTTCCTAGTATCCACCAACTTGCTAAGTGCGACGGGGGGGACCTGTATGATCTTGCTCTGAGCCTAGACATCCTCTTACTGTACGAATTCCAGTGCCGACCAACTTCCCGTCTGCGGGTGAAACTACCGTTCACATTGGCCATACAATGTCCGACCATTTGCAACTTCAAAAAGAGAGTCTCAAAAATAAAACAAAAATCATTGGAAGAAACCAACAACTAAGGTTAGCAATTGCCACGTCCTCGTGACATACCCCCCTCTTGAAATCGCAAACGTCCTCGATTGCATACCATAAATACATGCCACTGATGATCTTGTGTTGTTAGCACTCTTTTATCATCGCATGTATCCGCAAGAAAGACTGTCAAAACATATGTACAAATGACTTAATGAGACTTCATACTTTTGTCAAACTGTACACTGCTGTTGCACTGAATCCATGAGTACATTTGATGTGCTAGCTGTCACCAGCGTGTGACTACTATCTATCCTTTTTGTTGATTTCTTTCTTATTATCTATTTACTTTCACTTTTTGGAAACACCCCTCGGGAAATCTAACTGCCCTGCATTGCATAGCTAGTGTGGAACTGTCCAGAGGGAGTCCAGGCCTGAGGGCAAGAGAGCACTAAGGTTGGACAAGGACTATGGTTAGCCAAGTGGGGTCATTGACTAGCCAAAGTGGAATCCTTTGCTACAGAGGCTACATTTCAGTTCTGGATGTGGCCGCAGTGTACAAAGAGGGTCGGATGACCTAGAAAGATACAATGGCAGCATCTCCTAAAATTTAGGGAACTGCTATTTTGGGACCTGAAAATGTCTTCGCGTCATTACGTGCAGTTTGACATGGGGATCATTTTGTTACTCTGTGGCCAAGTCAACAGAGGCTGCAGGTGAGATATTTTTAGACCCGAGGGTCTAAAGCGGGAAAATGCACAAATGAGTGACACTTGGCACTCTGAGGCCAGTTTACTACTTATAGAGAAGGCAAAAACGTGATTTATAGTTGGGAGGCTCATTTTGCAAGTCTCTGTCACAGGTTAAGAGCTATGGAGTGCTTGCTTTCCCTCTTATGCACAGTGCGGTGCCAGGAGTGATGCCCTGCACGCTACGCACTGCCCTCTCTCTCCCCTTTGGCAGTATGTTATGCCCCTCTAGTGGGCTTTTCATTTGACCAATGTACAATTGTGTGGGTTCATGCGCGATTGCCGAGGCAAGAGCCTCTTGCACAGGTACTGGATTAGCTAGCGGCTAATCCCCCCCGCAGGTACAGGTGAATTCGGAGAGGTTTCACGCCAGAAATCTCGTCCGATTCAAAGGGCAAGTAGCCCTACAGGTGCGGGAGCTCGAGGACTTGCTAGGGATGCGACCGGCACGCGAAACGGAGCCCGAAACAGTGAATTACAGCCTGCTGTGTATTTTTGCAGGTTTAGGGTTTTGGCCCTAAACGGACCCTAATACCCCCAGGAGGTTCGGGGACGCAAGGGGACCGCTGTACAGGCGATCTGGCGCATTTTCAGGGCTGAAAACAGAGAATTCAGCGTGCTGCAGATTCTCGCCAGGTTTTGCAAAGTGCCCGTATGCGTCGGGAAAGTCGGCCAATGCGTGGGAATACTGACCGTGAAGGGTTCTAGTACAGTTATGCTGCCGAAATCGGGCTGGAACAGTGGAAATTCAGCCGAGTTTGTGCGGGGCAGCTTGTAGGAACCACAGCGTTTATTCCCTCTTTTGAACAATAAAGAAATACCGAAAGGGGCGCCTAAGTTAGGGGCCAATATGGTGTCTGTCTACTCATACAGGTGCAATCTAGCAGCCTGTATCCCTCTCCCCTTTGTTGTGTCTTGAAAGTACAGGTAAAATAGACGACTAATAATGGGTGAAAGCTAAATCAAGGTTTAAAGTAAAGTCTACCGCCCTTTTTGGATCAAACAGGCCGGTTTCATGGTTCCATCGACGGGATTAAATCACTTTTTCCCATAGAAGTGAGCCTTGGTCAGTTTTGGGCTTGAAGACACAGGGATCATAGACCAGACACAGGGAATTGTAATTATGGCTGACAGACCAGATGATGTGACTGAAGAGGTTTCCTCTTCACAGGGTCAACAGACACATGAAGTGGGTGAGTCCTCAAGACCACCACAGACTGATGATGATATATTCAGGACCCAGTTGGCTACTGCTGTGGCTATGTTCACACAAGTAATGCAGAATCCGAGGTTTTTAGCCTTTCTGCAACCTCCGGTTCCGTCTCAGCAAGTTGGGTCACTGGATCATATTCAAAAGCCTGTTAAGGCTCGAACACAGGTTATTCATACCGCACAGTCAATGGAAACACCTGTACACTTGACGGAGAACATGCAGTCTCCACAACGTATGCCTAAGGTGCAAGAACAGGTGGCTGAGATGCCAGTTTTTCAAGCTGTACCAATTCAGCCCGCCACCTTTCAGCAGCCTATAGCTGGTTCTAATGGGCAGGGAAGCAACTTACAGGCTATGCAACAGGTCTTCCCACCACCTTCAGTACACCCTGGCTATTT
This sequence comes from Adiantum capillus-veneris, assembly GCF_014529385.1. Taxonomy (NCBI): domain Eukaryota; kingdom Viridiplantae; phylum Streptophyta; class Polypodiopsida; order Polypodiales; family Pteridaceae; genus Adiantum; species Adiantum capillus-veneris. The sequence continues at coordinate 137,614,853 of NC_140951.1, read as the reverse complement.
TGGAGGTGGATCCGTATTCCAAAGCATGGCTGGTCATGCACCTGGAAATCAGTTTTATACGCCAGGAACAGTGTTTGGGGGTGCTCAAACGATGATGCCTAACCCCATGTACAGTGTCATGGGTATGCAACCAGGGTTTCAAAGCACTCAGGGACAATTTGGGATGCCACAAGCAAATTTTGGTATGGCTGGAATTACAAATCAGCAGCCAAATATGGCATTTCCAGGTCAAGTTAATAGCGGCCAAGGAACACAAATGAACCCTAATAGTGTTCCCATGTTTCAGTCACTTCCATATGACAATTTAACGCCGCTGGAGAGGCCAACTCCGTACAAAGAAGGTGGCAAAGGAGTGTCATTCACGACCTTTACAGGGTTTGATGACAGGAAAAAGGCTCTTTCATTCCTCCAGCAGTTTGACAAGGCCTATGCAGGGGGAAACTTTACAGAGGCTTCAAAGGTCCGCAAGGCAGCCACTTTCTTGACAGGGAATGCGGGACAATGGTGGACAACTTTATTGCTTCAAGGGCAAGCTCCGTCCACATGGATTTACTTCAAGCAGATTTTTGCAGCAGCTTGGTTATCTGATGATTTCGAAGCAGATGTCATGACAGAATGGCACCAGCTTAATGCTGCCACTTGCAGAAATCTGGATGATTACAATCGGAAGTTTTGGAAAGCTCTACTTCCAGTAACTTCCTATAGGTTTGTGCCATTGACAGAACAGATTGAAAAATACTGTTGTGGCCTACCCAAAGGATTGAGAAAATACTGCACGAAGACAAAAGTCACTACTTTGACGCAGCTCATCGAGGTAGCAAACACTGGCAATGGTTTGCTCAAGGGAGAAGATTGTGAATTTAACACTGGCGTCAAGGCAAGATCAGGCAAGAAAAATTCAGCCAAGAAGCACGTTCCCAATGAGGCTCCTAAAGGGACTCAGGAGTCAGCCAACGCAGGGAAAGACAAAGCTACGGCTGAATCAGAAAAAGGACCAGCAAAGAAATGGAAAAGACGTTTTCCTCGCAAGTCAGAAGAGCAAAAGAAGGTCCTGAGGACAGAGAACAAATGCTTTATATGTGAGCAGCCTGGCCACATTGCTTACAACTGTCCTACAAAGAAAAGGCCAGCTGATTCTGAAGACAAGGAAGACAAGAAAGGAAAGAAGCCCATGGCTGGTCTAGTGCCAGATATGGTGGGCGACAAGCCAAATTCAGATGCAAGTGAGCTTTGCAGAGCATGGGGAAAGGTTAGGGATCAAACAGTGCTTATCTTCTTTGATCCAGGTGCCAAAGCCAACTTTATTTCCCCAGAATTGGCTTCAAAGTTGGGAATCAGACCTGAAGAGATGGGGTATACAGCAGAGGCAGGTTTGGCATGTCCTGGCCATACAGAGGCTGTGACACCCATCATTGGAAAGTTGCGTCTACATATCCAGTCCTATGTAGATGCTGAAGAATTTTACATCATGCCACTGGATGGATGTGATGTGTTGTTAGGTATTCCTTGGTTATTTCGTGTACAGGGAATCATGGATGCCTACAACAAAAAGATCACTGTACAGAGCAGGGGAAAGACTCACATTCTGGATGTAAAGCTTAAAGGGGAGTCTATTCCTACTGTATCAGCTTCTGTTATTACTTCTGTAATGAAAAAGCATCTTTCTGCGTACTTGGTTTTTGCACGTGAAGTGTCAGATTGTGATGAATCAAATTTATCTGTGCTAGATAAAGAAAGGTCAATGTTTTTACAACAGTATAGTGACTGTTTTTCCGATTCATTACCGTCTCAATTACCGCCAGAGAGACCCGAGGACCATGCGATAGATTTGGTGCCAGGCAATAGCCCACCAAATAAGCCTCCGTACAGGGTTAGTGCGGCTCAGCAGAAAGAGATAATGGGCCAAGTACAGGAGCTGTTAGAAAAGGGGCTGATTCAGCCCAGTTCATCTCCATTCTGTTCTCCAGTATTGTTGGTGCAGAAAAAAGATGGCTCATGGCGTATGTGCATCGACTACCGTGCACTGAACAAGAATACCATCAAGAATAGGTTCCCTATACCTAGAATTGATGATATTATGGACAAATTAGAAGGAGCAGCTATGTTTAGCAGGATAGATCTAAAGAGTGGGTATCATCAGATCCGCATTAGATCAGAGGATGTGCACAAGACTGCTTTTAGAACAACGTTTGGCCTTTACGAATTTTTAGTGATGCCCTTTGGTCTCACAAATGCTCCTGCTACGTTTAATAGGATGATGGACAGAATTTTCCGTCCACACCAGCAGTTTGTTGGTACATTCTTTGATGACATGATAGTCTACTCAAAGAATGAAGAGGAGCATAGGCATCACTTGGCCATTGTGTTCAAAGAGCTACGCAGTCATAGGTTGCTCATCAATGCAAAGAAAAGTGAGTTTTTTCTGGAAGAGATTCACTTTCTGGGACACATTGTCTCAAAGGATGGTGTCAGAATGGATCCTGCAAAAGTTGAAGCGATCAAGTCATGGCCAAATTTGAAGACGGTGCATGATGTCCGAAGCTTTTTGGGACTATGCTCCTATTACAGAAGGTTTATCCGAAATTTCGCTGAGATTGCTTCACCTTTACATGCTCTTCAAAAGAAGGCAGTCACCTTTAGATGGACACAGAAAGAGATTTCAGCTTTTAATCTCTTAAAGGAAAAGATGACTTCGGATCCAGTCATTGTGTTGCCAGATCTTAGGAAGTCATTTGTGGTCCAATGTGATGCCTGCGGTAGTAGCATTGGTGCTGTGCTAATGCAAGATGGCAGGGTAGTAGCCTATGAGAGTAGAATCTTGCAAGGGCCAGAGATGACCATGCAGGTCTATGAGAAAGAGTTACTGGCTGTGATTCATGCGCTCTTAAGTTGGAAACACTACCTGCTAGGTGCAGATTTCGTTGTCCGGTGCAGATTTCGTTGTCCAAACGGATCATCAGACCTTGCGATACTTCTTGACACAGGCAAAGTTATTTGAGAAGCATATGCGATGGGCAAATATCTTGTCCATGTTCCATTTTCAGATTGTGCATGTGGAAGGCAAGAAGAATGTTGTGGCTGATGCCTTGTCAAGGAAGCCACAAATTTCAGCTGTGTCGATTCCTTATCATCATGAACTTGATGATATGAGAGAACAGTATGCAAATGATGAAGATTTTGCAAGGGTCTTCGAGCAACTAATGGATGGACAACGTCATGAACACTATCTTCTTAAAGACGGGTTCATGATGATGCATGGCAGATTGTGTGTCACAAAGCCATTGCGACGCAAAGTTATGGAAGAGAGTCATGTCCCACCGTATGCAGGGCATCGTGGTATCGATGCTACAGTTAAAGCGGTTGAGACATTCTTCTACTGGCCTACATTGAGAAGGGATGTGGATGCCTTTGTGCGAGAATGCCTAATATGCCAAAAGGTCAAGTTTGACAGGCAAAAGGCACCAGTGTTATTGCAACCACTACCTATTCCAGATAAACCATGGGAAAGTATTGCTATGGATTTTATCGTTGATCTTCCGAGAACGCAGACAGGAAACGATGGTATTTGGACCATGTTTTGCAGATTCAGCAAACAGGCTCATTTTATTCCTGTCAGGAAGAAGATAAAGCCAGATCAGATGGCACGCTTGTTTATGAGCAATATTTTCAAGTATCATGGCATGCCACAGTCGATTGTTAGCGACCGTGATCCACGCATGACAAGTTTGTTCTGGAGAGGCTTGTTTGAGAATATGGGTACCACGCTCAAATTCTCTTCGTCATTTCATCCTCAAACAGATGGGCAGTCAGAAGAGGCAAATTCTACTGTCCTAGATCTGCTGAAGTGCTATGTGTCAGAGCATAAAGGAAAGTGGGAGCAGTATTTGCCATTGGTGGAGTATGCATACAATAATACAGTGCATTCATCAACTGGCAAGGCACCTTTTGAGATAGTTGAAGGTGGCAAGAAAGTTCCTCCCATACTGCATACAAAGGACAAGATATTTGAAGCAGATAAGTATGTTCAAGACATGGATGAAATGTACAAGAAGGTCAAAGTGGCCTTAGAAAGGACTCAGGCAAAGCAAAAGAAAGCAGCTGATCGTCACCGTCGTGAAGTGGTATATTCACTTGGTGATTGGGTGCTTTTACGCTTTGAAAAGGCAAGGTTAAAGAAGATGAAGGGCAAGGAAAGACTGTTTCCAAAGCTCAGCATGCGTTACTATGGGCCTTTTCAAGTGTGCGACATAATCAGTGATGTTGCATATAGGCTGAAATTGCCTGACAGTTGGAAGATTCACAATGCGTTTCATGTGAGTCTTCTCAGACCCTATGTGGGTGATGTGCCAGAAGATATACCAGCTGAAGATCAGCCGGAAGTCGAGGAACTTGACGAGATCTTGGTCCCTGAACAGATTTTGGCACACAAAGAAAGGAAAGTGAAAGGCAAGGTTGCTAGGCGTTACTTGGTAAAGTTCAGAAACTATCCACCAATGGATGCTAAGTGGATGGAAGAAGGTGAACTTGCAGAGTCACCAACTGTGTTATCACTTTACCTGGAAGCCTTCGATTTGCAACCTACCTTGACCCCTTGAGTTTCAAAGCTAAATGGATTGTCAGTGTGACAATGGCTTCTGAAACAAATGATGTACATGGTATTTAAAGTGAGCTCAAATGAAATACCTGTTACATGAATGTTAGAGCTGTACAGATTGTCAGTTTGGCAATTGCTCTTATGGAATGTCCAAAAGTTTGATTAGTGCTATAGAAGTGAGTATTTCTTGTCAGTTTGTCAAGGATACAGTGATTGCTTCTATTGAAGAGTACATGTGTAACTGCATTCTTAAACTATTGGTTTGGGTATGCTCGAAAGTGTTACGGGATCCAACGTGTACTATAAGACAGTGGCAAAATGAGCAGCTACCATTTTGTCATTGGAAAGTTAGTGACTCAAAGCAATGGCAGAGTGCGCAGCTACCACTATGTCATTGGGACAGGGTTCACACGCAGGCAATACATGAGTCGACGAGGTGTTGAATACACCAGGGTTGACAATGAGCATGTATGTGTCGTATATGTGTCGACAGGTGTTGAATACATTAGTGTTGACAGTAAGCATGTACTACATAGATGCAAACGAGGACGTTTGAGATTTCAAGAGGGGGGTATGTCACCAGCGTGTGACTACTATCTATCCTTTTTGTTGATTTCTTTCTTATTATCTATTTACTTTCACTTTTTGGAAACACCCCTCGGGAAATCTAACTGCCCTGCATTGCATAGCTAGTGTGGAACTGTCCAGAGGGAGTCCAGGCCTGAGGGCAAGAGAGCACTAAGGTTGGACAAGGACTATGGTTAGCCAAGTGGGGTCATTGACTAGCCAAAGTGGAATCCTTTGCTACAGAGGCTACATTTCAGTTCTGGATGTGGCCGCAGTGTACAAAGAGGGTCGGATGACCTAGAAAGATACAATGGCAGCATCTCCTAAAATTTAGGGAACTGCTATTTTGGGACCTGAAAATGTCTTCGCGTCATTACGTGCAGTTTGACATGGGGATCATTTTGTTACTCTGTGGCCAAGTCAACAGAGGCTGCAGGTGAGATATTTTTAGACCCGAGGGTCTAAAGCGGGAAAATGCACAAATGAGTGACACTTGGCACTCTGAGGCCAGTTTACTACTTATAGAGAAGGCAAAAACGTGATTTATAGTTGGGAGGCTCATTTTGCAAGTCTCTGTCACAGGTTAAGAGCTATGGAGTGCTTGCTTTCCCTCTTATGCACAGTGCGGTGCCAGGAGTGATGCCCTGCACGCTACGCACTGCCCTCTCTCTCCCCTTTGGCAGTATGTTATGCCCCTCTAGTGGGCTTTTCATTTGACCAATGTACAATTGTGTGGGTTCATGCGCGATTGCCGAGGCAAGAGCCTCTTGCACAGGTACTGGATTAGCTAGCGGCTAATCCCCCCCGCAGGTACAGGTGAATTCGGAGAGGTTTCACGCCAGAAATCTCGTCCGATTCAAAGGGCAAGTAGCCCTACAGGTGCGGGAGCTCGAGGACTTGCTAGGGATGCGACCGGCACGCGAAACGGAGCCCGAAACAGTGAATTACAGCCTGCTGTGTATTTTTGCAGGTTTAGGGTTTTGGCCCTAAACGGACCCTAATACCCCCAGGAGGTTCGGGGACGCAAGGGGACCGCTGTACAGGCGATCTGGCGCATTTTCAGGGCTGAAAACAGAGAATTCAGCGTGCTGCAGATTCTCGCCAGGTTTTGCAAAGTGCCCGTATGCGTCGGGAAAGTCGGCCAATGCGTGGGAATACTGACCGTGAAGGGTTCTAGTACAGTTATGCTGCCGAAATCGGGCTGGAACAGTGGAAATTCAGCCGAGTTTGTGCGGGGCAGCTTGTAGGAACCACAGCGTTTATTCCCTCTTTTGAACAATAAAGAAATACCGAAAGGGGCGCCTAAGTTAGGGGCCAATATGGTGTCTGTCTACTCATACAGGTGCAATCTAGCAGCCTGTATCCCTCTCCCCTTTGTTGTGTCTTGAAAGTACAGGTAAAATAGACGACTAATAATGGGTGAAAGCTAAATCAAGGTTTAAAGTAAAGTCTACCGCCCTTTTTGGATCAAACAGGCCGGTTTCACTAGCTCTATCATTACCCCTCCTTTGCAAACATTGGGTTGGGGCATACGTAGGCTGTAACCCAAAGGCCTCAAGGTAAAGCTGCAATACATTTGGTGACTCTGACAGTTCATGCTCTTCCATCCACTTTGCATCCATATGTGGATAGTTCTTGAACTTCACCATAGCATCTTGCAACCTGTCCCTTAACTTTTACGTATACAAAAGGCTCTTGCCTCTGCAAACGAGCATAATTCCACAACCTGACGTACCACCCACGACCAAGCAAGCTCAAATTTCAAGATGATTTACCAATGCGTCATAGAATCCAAGCAATCGCCTCAGAGAATCGGCAAGCAGCATGTCACCTGGCAGACCCACATCACTCCCGCAGAAGATCAAGTGGCCAATCTACCACCGTGAGACCTCTCCCTATCTCATCTTGGTTCATACTTGCAAGCCCTAAAAACGCAGCAGAAAATCAGCCCTAATTTGACCACTTTTTAGCAGGGCGTACATGCGGAATTTCCTGTCTGTCCTGTGAAGAGGAACCCTCTTCCATAATTCCATTCCCTTTGTCGGCCATAGTGTAATCCCGTATTCTTGCACTGTGTGTCTTTACCCTGAACAATCTAGGCTCACTCTTTGAGGAAAAAATGATTCAAATCCCGGCGATGGAACCATGAAACCGGCCCGTAGGGCGGTAGGCGTTGGCTTTCACCCGAAATTCTTTACTTTATGCACACACACAGAGCACTTTGCAAAGAGAACCTGCGACGGGAGTTAACACTTAAACACACACACGACTCGGAAGCTAGAATGCTCCGAGCAGACGCCGACAACCTGTAGGCCCCAAAATTGGCGCCCCTTTCGGTATTTCTTTATTCTTTAGGAGGATAAATTACAAGGTAAGGTCCTGGGAATCCTTCACGTGTATCCACCTAGATACCATTTGATTTGGCCAAATTTCGGCAACATAACAGCCCCAAAACTTGCGCGAAACCAATTCCCCTGCTGGAACTCGCTTGCACTGGCGTATACCCTCTGATTCCTGTCCAAAAACAGTAAATTCAGCACGCTGTATTTACTGGTTTTTGCCCTGTTTTCAGCCCCAAACAGTCCCCTAACTGTCCTTTGCCAGTGGAGCACGATTCCCAATGATCCTGGCGTCCGTATGGCTGAAAAACAGTGAATTTACAGCGCATACACAGCGCTGATTTTGCACCTGTACGGTGAGGTTATGACCCTCACCAGTGCCTGCTTTGGAGCAGCAGTTAGCTACCCCTGTTCCTGCTCAAGGAGGCTCTTGCCTCAGCACAAAAGCATGAACCCACACAACTGTACATCAGTCAAATGAGTAGCCCTCTTGTGGGGCATCACATAACTGCACGTAGGGGAGAAAGAGAGCAGTATGTAGCGTGCGGGGCATCACTCCCGTCACCATACTGTGCATAGAGGGCAAGGTAAGCATTCCATAGCTTCTGTACCTGTTACAATCCGCCTGTGCATAAATCGAGCGCCCTCTCTTCTGCCCTTGACCTGTAATGCATCTGTGAACAAATAGATGCAAAAAGGAGAAGATTTTCATGGCTGCCAAAACCTGCGTATCGCTGAAAACGCAGCAAAACAGCCCTGTAAACACGCATCTGATGCCTTCCAATGCTGAAAATGAGCTCCTTGGACCTAGGCAAAGTCATGGGAAGCTCAAAAATGGAGAGAAATGGCTGAAAATCAGCGTTAACAGCCTCCAAAACTGCTCCCAAAAGTCAGTTACGGGTTCTATTCTCCCAGACTTGGTAAATTGACCACAAAGTGCCACTTGGCACTCATACATGCAATTTCCCCGCATTGGGCTTCCTGCTTAAAAATCTCTCAACTTGTGCATCAGTTTACTTTGCAGCAGAGTACTAAAATGTTCCCTTGGTCATACCGAAGGTAATGACGCGAACACATTTCACGGCCCAAAATAGCAGTTCCCTAATTTTTAGGAGATGCTTCCGTCGGGCTCCCGCTGGTCTTCTGACCATCTATCCTCATTGGGACCGCATCCAAAAGTGCAATGTGGCCCAACTGTCGGATACTTTCTGTTGGTGATCCCACCTTGACTTTATGCCTTTATTGAGTTCACTTCCTAGTATCCACCAACTTGCTAAGTGCGACGGGGGGGACCTGTATGATCTTGCTCTGAGCCTAGACATCCTCTTACTGTACGAATTCCAGTGCCGACCAACTTCCCGTCTGCGGGTGAAACTACCGTTCACATTGGCCATACAATGTCCGACCATTTGCAACTTCAAAAAGAGAGTCTCAAAAATAAAACAAAAATCATTGGAAGAAACCAACAACTAAGGTTAGCAATTGCCACGTCCTCGTGACAGAAGGTGCAGAGTCTGATGTACCGGCTTGTACTTTGTTGATGCAATATAAAGAAATACCGAAAGGGGCGCCAAGGTTTGGGGCCAATACTCTCTGGGGTGGAATTCCGCCACTCTGTGTCGCGTGTCGTCTCTCTCTCTCTCAGTTTTGTTCCTATTGAAGTGCTAAAAGTCTGTTCAGTCTGTTCTTTTCTATTGGCATGTGGTGCCCGTCTTGTGACAGGCCCCAAACCCTTGTGACAGGCCCCAAACCCTGGCACCCCTTTTGATATTTCTATATATTGCTTGAACTCACTAATAAGTGATAAATCCTATTTATCAGCATGTATTTTATATTGTTATGCGCTCCCGTTTGTGACAGTGGTATCAGAGCATGGTCTCCTCTCTTTCTCTGTAAAGGAGGACGACTCTGGAAGATACGGGAAGAAGCCATGACAAGCCAAGAGAGAAATAAGCAAGCGGAACCCTAAGTCCTGCAAGGAAAAGCTCGTAGAGTTGGAATTTTTTTTTTTTCTCTCTGCAAGAAGTCGACACAAGACTTGGGATTCTTTGAGAAGGCGACAAGAGCATGATGCTCAAGAACCTAGAGAATCCAAGGAGCGGAATTCTCAAGATCGTTCAGAACCCAGAAAATATCCATGAACATCAATCAAGAACCATAGCCAAGAAATCCCGTCATCTCGGGAAGGATATGAAGAAGGTATCTAGACCTAGGAACACTCCAGTCAAGTTTGATACTTTTGACGGAAGGGAAGATGTCCTGAAAGCTACTGCTTTCATTTGACAGTTTGAAGTTGCCTTTGCAAATGGCAATCTCTGAGAAGCGTCGAAGGTGAGGCATGTGACGAAACACCTCAAGGGGATTGCAAGTACTTGGTGGTATACCAAAGCTCTGCAAGGGACTTACAACAAGACTTGGATTCAATTCAAGGCTGAAATTTCAGACAAAATTTTTTTCCTCTACGCTTTGAGGAAGGCATCTAAGAAGATTGGGATCGTTTTGCCCAATAGGAACACGAGCGAGTCAAAGCAAGTAGTGGAAAACACTGCTGGTGGTAATAACTCGCAAGAGGAAAAGATTGGAAAGAAGTGCCCCCGTGCACAAGGAATCTTCGCAATAGAACCGTCCGCCTACGTTGAGCGACGGCCAGGAACAAGAACCTTCTTTAAGGTGATCACAAACTTTGTTTGTGAAAGAAAGACATCGAGCTTAATGCTCTATGACTTGGGCATTCCCTATGTGGGAGGACACAAGAGGTTTAATACCCTCTGGACTAACAGCGCAAGGTTATGCGCAAGGACATAGACCTAGATTGATTTCTAGGAGGATTATTCTTCTCGGAATTGAGAAGGTGGAATTCAGTTAACAGATTCTCAGATGAGGAAACTTACGATCTGTTGAAAAGACGCGAATGACGAGCATGGCTCGTAAGTTTATGATTGGTGAAGGATATCCTCGAGGTACTAGAGGAAGGACATGAACCGGTAAGGTAAGTATTGAATTATTGAATTTTTGTTTAATTTAATTTCAAAGTTCTCTTTTGAGAAAGGACTAGCTCAACTCACCATTGAGCAAGATTTGAAATTTTTCGGTTTCTCCCCGGCAGTTCAGTTGGACCTCTACAATTGAGGACAACTGTTTACAAGTGAGAGGGATGTTGCTAAATTGGCTTTATCTTACATAAAATTAATTCTGAATGAATTATTTGATTTATAAGTGAGAGGGTTTTCTCGCTTGGAACACTGGGAAAATAATTCTAAATGAATTATTGGAATTTTAAGTGAGAGGGTTTTTCTCACTAGAGACATCCGAGTACAGAGTATCCCTAGTGCATCATTCAAAGTAATGACAGGAGCACTGTGAAAGGGAATATCTGTAAGGCCACCAGGAACGGATACTTCTGATGCGTCACATCGGATGGGTGACAGGGAGCATCGGGAAGAAGTATCCGACCATCTAGGAACAGACATCTCTAATGCGTCATAGGATGGGTGACAGAGCATCGTGAAGGAGATTGTACCCTAAGTTCGGTAGGAAAGGACTAGGTGATGGGTATTCCTGATGCGTCACAAGGTGGGTGACGGGTGCATCGGAAAGGGGATATCCATAGTCGAGAGGAAATCCGAACTGGAAAAGAGGAATACGAGTAAAGACGCAAGCACAAGAATAAAGATGGGTCCTGAGAAGCTCTTCTTAAAAAGCGGAAAATTTTAACGAGTTTTCCGGAAAGAGCAAACGCTTTTCCACGAGGAATCTATGTCTACATTGCATTTGTGCATGTGGTTGCATCCAAGGACGCCTGGGAAGTGTTGTGAAAGGCATTGTTTTTAACTTATAAGGTTTTATTGAGTTTTTGGGCAGGTTCATACCAATTTTGAAATATGCCGGCCGCCCACTTAATAAGTGGGCAACCACTTCGAAAATAAAGCAACAAAACCAGCCAACGAATTCTCTCTCCCTATTTCGGGTAGAACAGCAAAAAAAAAATGGCCGCGTTCTCTACGCGAGCAGCTATTCGTGCCGTGGCCAAGGAGCTATAAAGCACCACATGCCCTCGCTGAAAGAGGAGTTACCAACGTCAGCAAGAGAAGACTCTGCCGCCAGATAACGCAAGAGATCGCGAGACTACGAAGCACGGAAGTCGCTTTTCCCGCACAAGAGCGACAGGTATCTATTGTGGATTCGCCGTACGAATTGTTGTCGCATGTTTGCGTGTGTGTTTGCAGGTACTTCATCGCGAAGGAGAAGCGAGAAGGCTTCGGCGTATGCTTTGGAATTCCGGGAGGGAATTCGGAAATTGTCAGCGAAGTTTCGACTCCGAGTACAAACGGAAAAAGGATTGAGAGCTCGTCTCTCGGATTTCCCTTATGGGAAGGAACGACCATCGAGTCAGAGAATTAGAACGGAAGGTTTTCTCCGGTTCTTGTGCTTGTAAAAAGATTCTCCCTAATAAAGGATTCTCTTTAAGGGGGGGGGACCAACCCATCTTCTGGTCCACAGTACTGTGTCGATCTTCTCACTCTCTATCTCTCTCTCTATCTATCTCTCTCTATATCCTCTGGCTTCAGTAATAAGTGATAAATCCTATTTATCCGCATGTATTTTATATTGTTATGCGCTCCCCTTTGTGACAAATCTGCTGCTGGAAAAAACGCAAGAAAAACGCTGGTTTGCTGTAGGTTCTTCGTGTCTTCGGCTGCCCTAAAAAACGCAAATTTGCGGGTCTTTCAAGTGCTCCAAAAACGCTGATCTGGCTGGTCTTTACTTGCTGAATTTCCGAGGCTTTGTCGCTGATTTGCTGAAGCTATGCGCTGCTGAAAATGCCAGGGAAGTGGGCGATAAAGGTCTGCTGAAAAACGCCAGCAAAGGGGGGACCTGTGGCGATGAGGCTATGCATGGAAAACGCCAGGGGATAGGAGTTTATGGCGATGATGCTGTGGATGAAAAACGCCAGGGGATAGGAATCTATGGCGATGAGGATCTTGTTGAAAAACGCTAGGTGCTGGGGGGTCTTGCTTGGAGGAAAAATGCCACCAAGGGGAAATCTTGCTGAGAGAGAGAGGGGGTACCTGCTGCCTATGGCCTGTATTCTCCTTGCTCTTCTGCTAATTAGTGCTAGCCTAGGTTTGCCTATATATTATCTTACCCAATTTGCCCTACTCAGTTCCCAACAAAAGTTATTTAAATTAATAAGTGAAAAATGTCAAAAATAGGAAAAATAGGTTAAATGCACTGGAAAATTCCCCTGAAGGATTCTGATGGGAATGCTTATGATCATGCTGTGTGCAACCAGAGGATATGCATCTACACTAAGTGCCTGGGCATGCACGGTCTGCGAACAGACTCACAAAAGTGCCAGATAACTTGCTAATCTAGACTAACTAGACTGACAGAACCCTTGTCATGTTGTAGCTTGTCCACGAACACATAGGGTTAGATGTGTTACGTCACACACACACACACACACACACACACACACACACACACACACACACACACAGAGAGAGAGAGAGAGAGAGAGAGAGAGAGAGAGAGAGAGAGAGAGAGAGAGATTTTCACAACCAATCAACTTCAGCAATAGATTAAATGATTTTTACAAACGGAGGGGGGGTTTCTTATGGACACCTGAGATGAATTTGCCCGACTCAATGTAGTATGTCAAATAAGTATGAAATATCTAAGGATGACAAACTAACAGCTGAGCTCAAATTTGGGCATCCACTGGAGATAATTGCATAACTTTACTTCACAGCTTATCAGTTTGCCTCTCTTCTTTTCAAAAGTCCAGCTTTGCTTGTAATTTCCAATATGAATCCTTGATCGTAAATAGACCCCATTATATTGAGGATACTGGCCACCTATTTGGTCAAAATGAGAGACAGGCTATGTTTGCAGATGTGCTTCCAATTAGCCGACCTAGACAAATGATTGCTCAGCTTAAGCCAATGCAACATGTGAATGCAGCCAAACAAACCCATTTAGTTCATAATAAGTGGTCAAAATGAGAGACAGGCTATGTTTGCAGATGTGCTTCCAATTAGCCGACCTAGACAAATGATTGCTCAGCTTAAGCCAATGCAACATGTGAATGCAGCCAAACAAACCCATTTAGTTCAAAATTCCTCAAGAGATAGCCAAATCACTAAACAATACATGTAGGTCCCAAGGTCCAAAGTAATAAGCCAAAATAGACTATTTTAATCCATGCAAGAAATAGCCAATCCGGAACAGAAAAGAACAATGTCTGCTGACAGAAAGCAGTGCATGAACTGAACATAGGCATCACAAGACTCACATTGTGCTTGAGGAAGATGACAGCGGCTTCATCGTCACCAGCTCCTTTGCACAGCTTCATGAAGCCCTGCTCAATGTACTTGCAGCTGCCGCATGCTGTCTTGTAGAAATCAATGACAACAAGAGCGTTGCTCTCTTTAGCAGTCTCAAGGATCTCAGCAAGCTCTGCTCTGGTCTTGAATTCCTTCACGCACTCCACTGGACACAGATCATCATCTTCTTCGTCCTTTTTCTCTGAAGTCTCTAGGGCCCGGAGCCTTCTGAACTCTGCAGAGTTCAACGCAGCAATTGACTGCATGCGCGAAATAAGCGGAACTCTTGGAAACAGATATCCTGATTCCAAATCCTGCCCGAGAAGCAAGCTCTGCGGAGCATCCCTCCTGCAAGGAAGACCTAATTTTGAGCATGGCGATTTGGTTGACGCATCATCGAAACCGAGGAAATGGGTTGAATATACCGGAGAGATGGTTAGATCGGAGAATGGCATCTCGACTATTGCAGGTATGGTATCAAGGTGACGATGAGGCTGTTATTCTTAACCATTTTAAATATCCTTTCAAAAGATCATGCATGTGAAGCATTATCCATAATGGCCACAAGGGAGTAGGACACCCACATCTTTTATGTGTCATTTCATTTTTTTTTGGAGAAGTACCTACATCTTTGAAATTACAACACACACACCCAACCCCCGTAGGTGGAGGCAACCTGACTCTTAAGGTGAGTCTTCCCGATCGGGTAAGGAGGCCATCCCATCATATGGACTAGGGGAACAACCCTTAAGGGTTACATGTCATACGAGCATTGCTTTGCTTTTTCAAATTGAAACTACCAAAAATATATTATAGCTCTATAAAAGTTTATAATGATTTTTTCATAGGACCTATCAAAGCAAAATCCTTGAAAGTTTCAATGGCTAGCTCAGTTGAAAGAGTCATAGCCTATAAGTTGTAAGGTTAGAGTCATAGCCTATGAGTTCAAAGGTGGTGTGTTCAAGAGCCCTTGACTGCTCGAAGACATGTTCTACCTTTCGAGACGTTTCCCATGTGGTTTGGTCAACCTTATACGAACGGGAAGATTCTACCTTAAGAGTTGGGCTACCTCCACCTATGGAGGTTGGGTGTGTTTTGTAATTTCAGAGTTGTAGGTAAAAAAAAAAATCTGTGAAACTGAAAGAATTGAAAGCACTCCATAATTGTTGTCCAAAACAATCCTTAGAAGAGAAAAGAAGAGAAGAGGAGGACTATTTTATTTCCTATACTTATTAGACCTACCTTTTCACGTGAACAATTGAAATCTTCTTCGTCTTTTAGTTTGTCAAGAATAACTTCATGTCATGGCCGGCCTTACATCACTTGACTTCCCCCATCATTTTGTTGTTCTAGAATGCCAATGTGAACTTTCATCTTGTTTAAACAACGTGAAGGTCCACGTTGGCATATGGAAAAAAAAATGAAAGGGAAGTCTAAGGTAAAAGACCCATAAATTGACAAATTAAACAAGACAATATTTCAATTGAAAGGGTATTGGAAATGATAAAATTTTAAACATCCACCCAACTTTCTTCTCCTCCATTAGTTGATAAGTTTCTTTCAATAACCCTTTGTTGTTAAGCATTATCAATGCACTTTTCAACCTTTCTTTGGTTGAGAGCATGATGGACGGCTGATGGGCAATGAGTATGGAAAGCTTTGTTGACATCTATATCCCCAATCTTGTCAATGGCCCTAGCAACCCCAACATTTGAAGCTTCCATGACTTTTTGGCTTTCTAAAAGAAACCCTTAGTGTTGTGTTGGGTTAGGGAGACTCCTTTCATTTCACATCCTGACATGATGGAAACTTACCTTTCATTTCACATCCTGACATGTCTTTACTTTTGTTTGAATTCTATTGTTTCAGAATGCTAAAGTGAAACTTCACCTTGCATAAATTTTAGTAAATTTTACACACATACACACATGTTTTTTTTGCATTCTATTGTTTTAGAATGCTAAAGTGAAGCTTCACTTTGCATAATTCTAATAAATTTTATACACATAGATATATATTAATTAGTTCTTCTTATTTCACCTTTCATTTCACAACTTCACATGGCTTTACATTTCTTGCATTTTATAGCTTGATTCCAGTCAGTGTTAACGTTCGAGAAAGTCTCTTTTATTAAGCGGCTGTTGATCAAGTTTCTTCCTCACAAAGAAGAAAATAAAAAATACTAGCAAAATTTTTGAGATTTGTAAAATTTTTGGACGATTTTCTCACATATTTCATCAGTTTTTCTTCCCCTTACCATGGTTTGCAGTTAGCTAGTCTCGATTTTCAATCAGCTCAAGACTAAGCTGAGGCAATCCTTTCTCAAACACTGATACCAGTTTAATTCAACTTAACAATTTTATCACTTTCTTATTGTTTTTGAAAGCCATTGTGACCCTTTCACTTGTTCAGTAATACAATATATCATCACCATTCCCACCTTCTTCATCATTTTCATGTCCCCCAATATCTTCAAGATTTTCTTGTGCAACTTCATTGAATATAGCATCATTTCCAAGATCTCCATCTTTGTCCTCTACAATCTTTGTAGCCACAAGATAGTTCCCATGATCCCCTCCATCCCTTTGCCCTGCATCTTCAAAATCTACTGCATCTCTAACTTCTCTGTCATCATTCCCAATATCTCCATCAATTTCCTCTACACTCTTTGTACTGACAAGATAGTTCCCATGATGCTCTCCATCTCTTTGCCCCCCATCGTCAAAATATATAGCATCTCCAACTTATCTGTCATCATTCGTGTCGTTTATGCTATCAATATCATCACCTTCATCTTCATCATGTGTGCTTGGTTGTTCATCAATGTTCAGATTGTTAAGGTTCTCTTTTTTTGCATCATCTCATGTTTGCTTTCCAAGGACACCACTTGCACCACACCACTCTTGCAAGGATGGGTGATCGTCCAAAAGAGTAGAGCACTTCTATTCCAATGCCATTGCTTTCAAATCATCTTTGCATAAAGCAATACATTGTCTCTTCTTTAGCAAGCTCGCCTCTAGCACAAGTCCGCCACAATATATCTCTACAACGTTGCTATGTTCACGACAAAAACTTGTAATGAGGCCATCAAGAAAACCTTTGCCTCTATCAATTTTTGGTGAAAAAATGGCATGAGACTCAAGCTCATGGAATGTTCCACCTAGATAGGGAAGAGGCTCATACTTAAGTTCGAGAGTCATGTTGTTTTTCTACCAAAACTTGATAGAGGCTTGAACTTAAGTTCGAGCAATATGCTGAAAATTTGAGCCTCATGCTATTTTTCTACGAAAACTAGATAGAGGCTTGAACTTAAGTTTGATCCGTATGCTGAAAGTTTTGAAGACATGAACACTTTGGATAGTGGTTTTAAGGTAAAAATGTTGTAAGTTGGACATAGATAACAACTAATATAGTCTGTTGACACCAATAATACGCATTCAAAGCTAACGTATCTGTTGTCTTGTTTGTATGGACGCAGGTGAGGACTCTATCCTTTCTTGGGATTTTTTTGGCTTAGCTGTTGTCCGCCTTTGACATATCAGACTCTTATCATTCTATGGAACATATTGTATAGAACTCCCTTTGTGTTTGAATATTAAAATGAGACCTCATTCTTACAACAATGTACAAAAATAATTCTAAGACTAAGCTGTTTTTGTGCTACTCTAGGTCACTTGTCTAAATCCGGTTGTCTTTTGAACTTATATGTTCATTTGTGTTTATATATTAGAATAAAACAGCTACACACACACACACACACACACACACACACACACACAAAACCAATCTTTGGTAGAGCGCTCCATCGCTCGATGTTGGAGAGGAAAGAAGACTCAATCACAAACAAAACACAAGCGGTAAGCTTCAACACAATCCCCCCATCCTATTGTCTTAAGCACACACACATCCAAAAAGATAGATTTAAAGATTTTATACCTCTTGCAATTTTTGTGTAGGTGCTTGCTTCCTTGCTTGGTTGCCATTAATTTGCTTGCTTGCTTGAGTGCTTGATTGCCCTCACTTTGTTTGCTTGATTGCTTGTTGTGAGTGTGTGATTAGCTTGTACGTGCTTGTTTGCTGTGTGATTAAGGAGAGAGTAAAAAGAGAGGGAGAAAGAGAGATTAGTGTAGATTTAATATTAATGTTAATTTAGTGTTGAATTATATAGAGAAAAGAAGTGAGAGAGTTTTCCTCTTGTATGTTTGATGTTAAATTAATGTTAAATTAAGCTAAAAATTGTTTGAGAGATGTGTATGTTAAATAAGAGAAAAAAAAGCCGAGAAGCTAAACATTAAACAATAAACCTTAAAAAAAGGGTTGAAAAATGAAAAATGACCTTAAAAAGGAGAGATTAATGTGAGTGTGTGTGTGTGTGTGTGTGTGTGTGTGTGTGTGTGTGAGAGAGAGAGAGAGAGAGAGAGAGAGAGAGAGAGAGAGAGAAGGGAGATGGAAAGAGAGGGATGGGGATAGGAAAGAGGGAGAGAGAGAATTTGAGGGATGGATGGGAAAGAGAGAGATAGAGATATACGGGGGAGAGAGAGAGAGAGATAGAGGGAGATGGAAAGAGGGAGAGAGAAAGGTAAAGGGAGGGACACACACACACAGAGAGAGAGAGAGAGAGAGAGAGAGAGAGAGAGAGAGAGAGAGAGAGAGAGAGAGAGAGGATTGAGGGCGCAGGGGATGCGAGTACAACCAGGTTTGGGCAGGTTTCATCAGTGTTTGGGCGTCCCATGCTCGACTTGTTAGTGTTGGGGCTCGAACTAACAACTGCAGTGAGAGCATTTGCAGCAGGGATTGTTAGTCGTACGGTGACTGACACTAGCATGATGCACAGTGGAGTTTAGCAGACCATACAAAGTATTCTGCGGGATTTACATAAAGGCTCTACTGTGGGTACTCATGCTTGCCTATCCTAGAGTCGATACGACTGCATGTAGATCGACTGAACGAGCCAAGCAATGAATAGTAGTTTGCATGAGGTCCATCAAAGACTCTTACACTTTGAGGGCCAGCTTCATCAAGTGATGACATTGGTTTATGAGAAAGATGGAGCAGTCAAAAAGCTATAGAAAACATTATGTTGCACATGAAAAAGCACCATTGAGTAGTGAAAAATGAAAGCAAACCCTTAATGCTATCAAAACACTTGCCCTTGGAGGCGAGGCTTTGAGGCAAGGTTACAAAAAGGAGGTCCTTCATTGCAACAAGGTAGATTTTTTGAGCTTGGCCATCATGGTTCTAAGAGATGAAATTCTCTATTTTATGGCATTAATGCCAAGTCTTGTGTGTACAAAGGGATACAAACCTAGCAAGCGTGGTAAAAAAAGGGAAAGATGAGATGGTCCAATCTCAAGAGAGTATAACCTCTCTAGACAATGATTGTAAATCAGTAATCAGTGAAGAGAGCGCTACGTGCGGAAGCGATGCGCGGTGCATGCGGAGTGCGAGGCAGGAGAAGAGTAGAAGAAACACTCTGTGGGTGGAGCAAGACTCAACTCATGAGCTGCCCCTTATTCTTTGTCTATGTACACAAGAATAAGGTGTTAGTGGGTGGGCGCCCATAGCTTGGGCGGTCGGGCAAGGCACAAATGCTGGTACCCCAACAATCTCCGACTTAAAGGCGAATGTGTTGATAAGTGGGTCCTACTAGCTAAACTACTAGTATGTACAAGAAAACAGGTGAGAGAATATCTTAATCTACACCCATTAGCTCGTTCAGTCGACTAGTATAGATGAAGAAGAAGATGACGATATGGCAAAAAAACAAAGAGAACGGCAAATGCTAGTATTCTCTTGTCCAAGTTAGCAGAGCCGGATCAGACCTCTAGAGATTCCTTGTAGAAATCAATTATTCGGTTCCCACTTCCTAACATTCATTTTTTCATGTTGCATGTATTCATGCTTCGCTTGTTCAGGCTCCACATTGATTATGAGTTCACTATGAATCCAATAGAGAGATCAAGGGAGGCATTCTACAAAGTAGAAGATTTTCTTAACTCCATGGAGGGAATGTCTCAATAGTGGCCAACAAAAGAGACCATGAAATTGCTCAACAAGTTTCTAGGATTAGAGCAAAGGCATGGTGGTTCCTTTAAACGTGCAATAGTAGTCAAAAAAGAACTTGAATGGCAATAAAGACGAAGGAGAGAAACAATGGGAGCTATCACAAATGCACTATGAACTATAATGTAAAAGTGGCAATGACAAAGGAAGCTTGTTTGGGTCTCCTTTGAGAGACTCACGCACGCCATGTCTTTGATGTGCTTGATAGCAAATTAATGCCAATAATTTCAAGGACTCCTATGTGAATTCACATTTGCTATTGTTCGCATTTGGGGTGAAAGCTACATCACCCACTACATGATTTGTTTTATAGCCTTAATTTATGAATTGTCTCTTCTTCACATAACTTAACAATTTGCAATGTGTGCAACACATATTGTTTACTCATTGGTGCCTATTACATGCATGAATATGGCTCTCTTGACATATGGAGCACTCAAGGGATGGACAAGTCCCACTATCGAGCAAGGGGTACACACCTGACATGGTGGTGGAAAAAATCAACCTATCTCTCTTTGTGTGATGTTTAATTGTGGGGGGCATCTCAAGGATATGAGCATCATGCTACATTGGACCAAGGTTTAGAGCCTCTATACAAAAAGGTGAGTAAGTTGTGGGTAGTTAATATGTGCATAGCCCTTAAATAGGGGGGCACTTATGTGTGAACAAAATAGAGTACTACTATAATTACTCTGTTATTTGTGATGTCTACTATAATTACCTCCACTTTTTACTCTCTATTTCTATCAAAATGGACTTTGGATTCTTTTTTTGACATGAATTAGTTTATGGAATTTGGAAATTTTGTCAGAGAATCTAATACTTACTTTTAGATTCAGCGGAATTCAACAATGAAAGGAGAGAGTTTTTCTTGAAGAGAGAGATAGCAAGGAGAACATAGGTTGTGTCGAGCTGATTTTTTATACAAGTACACATTAAAAACACTTTAAACATGCACATAATTTAAAGAAAATAACCAACTAAGATTGACAATTTGATGAGAACCGGATTTGCTTGGAGTCGGTCCCCCTTCCAAAAAGACTTGTATTATAATCCTCTCAAAAGAGAGCTTTGTTACAATACATGTTTGTGCTCTTGCAGAGGCTTGCTTGAATTAAGAAGATGGTGTCTTCAAGATTCCATGGTATAACCCTCCTTCTCAAACTCTAAACTCCCCAATGGGGAGAAAGAAACTGCATGAAAGAGGAAGCTGAAGATGGAGATAAGTATTTTTCAAGCAAGAGAATTGATGTTTCATGTACACTTGCTCATGGGTAAGCTCTAAAATAGCTTAGTAATAGAATAGTAGAGATAGAGAAGAATAAAATTTCATTGGCTTGGATTTTGCAACACTTGACCAATGAGGTGGAAACAGCTCCTACTGTAACTCAAGCATGTTCCAAAACTTTTCCCTCTTGCCTTGCATGCTAGAACTCCCCCCCCCCCCCCCCCTTGTCTTGGGACTCATCTTGAGTGGAGACACCACACACACTCACACACACTTGTTTAAGTTCACACAAAGCAAGCATGTGCTACCTTGGACATGTGGCCTAGACAAACTTAATAAACAAAGACTAGAGTCAACTTACTAAATGAGGAAGGGATGATATAACCTTATTCTTTAGCTTTTTCTTTTTATTTAAAAACCATAAACTTATCCTTTTATTAATTAGCTCGGGTGCAAGACCTTTGCACAAACCTTGGAGGCTTATGAAGAAGCTGACCCGGGGCTACAACCTACCTGCTAACTTAGGACCTGCTAAATTAGGATAAACTTTGGTAAAAATGAAAACTCACCCTTTGGGATTTAAAACTTTCACCTCCTATGCAAAACCTTAACATAGTGCTTTAAAGGTGTAGTTAAGGTGCTTCCAAAACTTTCTAAAATTTAGAAATTTTGTGGCAAGTTAGAATTTCACGCTACAGCTTTCCAGAATTCATACTTAGAATCTAAAGAGTTATTCTAAGACTTGAGCTTAGCACAATCCCTTTCTATTTTTAGACTCCTATAATTGCTCTTGGTAATCTCCTTTGTCTCGTACCTTTGATCAAGGTTGCCCTAGATACATTTATCCTTTCTTGATATGTACCTTTGATTGAGATAATTAGTTAGCAATTACACTTGATCTTTTATGGACTTTTTTCCTTTTGGTCCCAAGCCTTGACGTGCTGGTTCATTAGCACTTGATCAATTTCACTTATTCTCTTTTTATTTTCCCTAGACTTTAGTGGCCAATTTAAGTTGGAAAATACTTTTAGAAGGTAGAAATGAATATACATGGCAGTTTTCATCAATATCAAGCATTTGAAACATAAATTTGTTTATGAAGCATCTTGATAAACAAATTCAAAAGCCAAAATTTGAAAGCAACCTCGTATGTAAACAAAGAGAAATATCAAAATCTTATTCACCGCATATTTCTAATAGACTCTGTATCAAACCTCTTATTTATACTAAGCACACAGTTCATCAAACTTGATAATGGTACCATCATATTCAAACCACATGTTTGTTCATTTGTTGGAAATACGATTGCATGGAAACACACACAACTTGGAGAAGATGAAGAAGCTCAAGGCACACGACAGAGAGTATATTGCTTAGTTCACAATGGAAAGATAAGTTAGTCCTACAGTGATGGACGTATATAATGTACGGGGGAAAAACCTCCTAGTGAGGGAAAAAATGCCTTGGTACCACATATGGTAACAAATTCCCCTTAGGACTGTGCTGTGAACGAGAGCTTGCACATAGTGTATAGGGGAGTTCCATGTCTTGAGGACATGACCGATTCACAAAGGGGAGTAAGCCCAAAGATTTGCAGAAAGTTTCAAGATTCTCACGAGACAATGCCTTCATGAAAAGATATACAATGTTGTCCTATGTCGGCACATTAGCCAAGCTGATCTCTCTTGCTGAGAGTCTCTCTCTGACATAGTGATAATGCACCTCCATGTGCTTTGTGCAAGCATGAAAAAATGGGTTCCTTGCAACTGCCAATGTGCTTTGACTGTTAGTGTAGATGATGTTGGTAGTGTCTGTCCAACACCCAAATCAGCCATAAGGCGTATGCGCTATACACACTCAATTGTAGCTGTGAAGATTGCCCTATACTCAACCTCACAGTTGGAAGTGTCCATAGTAGACTGCTTCTTGCTCAACCATGATATGCATGGACTACCGAGCATGAAGCAAAAATCACTTGTGGACAGTCGCATGGCATAACAACCTGTCCAATTTGAGTCTGAAAAAGCATGTAAATTTGGTAGCAATTATCCCCCCTTGGGATAAAACAAGCCAAGATGTAAAGTGCCACTGAAGTAGAAAAAAATACTCTTGACAACCTGCCAATGCTTAGACCCTGAGCTATGCATAAATGTGCTGACGTATGAGACTGCAAATTGAATATCGAGCCTCATATTGCATAAATTTGCTGACGTATGAGACTGCAAATTGAATATCGAGCCTCATATTGCATACATAAATAAGGCATCCAACATCAGTTTGGTAAAGAATGACATTGAAAGGATCACCAGCATGATGAAGAATTAAATTCAAACTTGTTTCCATGGAAGTAGCAATAGGTTTGCAGTCCTCAAGTCCAAACTTATTGTTCATGCCTATCTAACTAGGTGTTATGCTTTTGTTGCTCTCTCCATCCAAGCATTCTTGCTATGCTCATTAGGAATCTATTCTTAATGAGATGCTCACTATGTCTATGTTATTTTCTGCTACACACAAGTTACTAGACCATTAAATGTTACAGGGTGTAGATGCTATTTTAATTTTTTATATTTTCACTCATCTTTAATGAGATGATGTCAAACTTGGATGTAATTTTGTATTTGTCCCATAGGTCACATTGCTCTTTTGCTCCCTTTTGCTCTCTCTCTCTCTCTCTCTCTCTCTCTCTCTCTCATTGCATAGATCTTTGGGATCTATGCAATGGCATTAAAAATTTCCTTATTCTCTGTATTCTTCCACTCTCTTGGTAGATTGGTTATCCAAATTCTCTTTGGAGTATCAAGTCTTGACTTCATGACTCATCCAATAGATCTTTGAGGTCTTGAGTTCACGACTCATCGGGATTGAGGTCTCTTTTGCAATATTAAAATGTCTCTTCTCATGTGTGTGTGTGTGTAAGAAAATGAAATACAAATAACCTTTCTATTACCCAAGTGTGGTAGGATTGTTATCCTAATTTCCTTTGAAGTATTAAGTATCGAGTTCAAGACTCATGTGGTAGATCTTTGAGGTCTCTTGTGATTGTCCCTTCAACATTAAAATCTCTCTTCTCATGGGTGGGTGGGTGTGTGTGATAAAAAAGAAAAAATTTGAATGGACCTTTTATCATCTAAGTGTGGTAGATTAGTTATCCCATTCCCCCTAGAGTATTAGGTCTTAAGCGTTCAAGACTCGTCGGCGGATAGATCTTTGAGGTCTCTTGGGATTATTCCTACGATGTGAAAATCTCTTCTCATCGATGTGTGTGTGTGTGTGTGTGTGTGTGTGAGAGAGAGAGAGAGAGAGAGAGAGAGAGAGAGAGAGAGAGAGAGAGAAGGGGGAACTGGAAGAGTCTTACTATCATTCAAGTGCGGTAGATTGGTTATCCTAGTTTCTTATGGGGTATCAAGTTTTTGAGTTCATGTTGGATGGATCTTTGAGGTCTCTGAGATTGTTTCTATGACATCAATATCTCTTTTCTTCTTCTTCTCTTCTCTCTCTCTCTCTCTCTCTCTCTCTCTCTCTCTCTCTCTCTCACACACACACACACACACACACACACACACACACACCCGCCCACACCAAAATCTGGTTTCAAGAGAGGGCAACTCACTATCACAAATACTTGGAAAAAGTATTGTCATGTAGAACATCATTTGTTCTACATAATTACAAGGGCAAAGAAGTTTGAAAGATTCAGAGCAACCTAGCCTCAAGCTCGAGGATGATCAAGTTTAGACTCAACACATTGTCATGGAAACATACCACATCGTCCATTTGGCATGCGCACACCACATAACCCAGCAAGAAAGGCGGTTAGGGTTTGGGATGAACCAATAGGAGAGGGTTGTCATTAATGCATTGGTCTACAGCTCTGTAGGGTATGAAACATTATAAAGAGCTAATAAGATGGAGAGTTGGTGTTAATGGAAGGAGAGCTAATAATATGTGATTGTGTGTTGTGTTCGATGTCAGAATCCTCTAATTCTTTGAGAGCGCTGGTGAAGAAATGAAGAGGGGGAGGGGCGAGGCCCGACAGCCCTTCTGCGTCCGCAAAATGGAAGCAGCAGCGAATGTAGGAGTCCCTTACCTTCCTCAGCAGCAGCATCAGCAGGTGCGCACACATGCCAGCACTTCCTCTTCTGGCAATTTTCACATGCGCCCCCGCATTCATTCCGGCCTTTCCAGCGTTTTGGGTTTTGCTTTTCCTGTGTTGGGTTCTCGTTGGTTTGCTTGTTGATGTCTCGAATTTGCAGATCTGCGGCTCTTCCTCGACAATGGTGGGAAGGACACTGCC
This sequence comes from Adiantum capillus-veneris, assembly GCF_014529385.1. Taxonomy (NCBI): domain Eukaryota; kingdom Viridiplantae; phylum Streptophyta; class Polypodiopsida; order Polypodiales; family Pteridaceae; genus Adiantum; species Adiantum capillus-veneris. The sequence continues at coordinate 137,589,442 of NC_140951.1, read as the reverse complement.
CACATGCAAGCGCCCATGGCTCTGCATTGGTATGTGCACGGCATGTACGCCCATTCTTCCCGTTACTGATGCTTATTAACAATTGGGCGAAGCTTAATCAGTGGATTAGGCGATGCTTAATCATTGGATTAAGCACACTCTGCAATGATGCTAATTATTCATAGCACACAAATACCCACAGCTTAGCTTATGGAGTTGAGGTGGTGCCCAAGCTTTTAGGTAGTATACTTAAGTTACACGTAAAGTGGACCTTAAAAGGTACTCAACACTCCTTGAGCATGCAAGTACATATACATGTAGAATCTAGATTGTGAGAATGATCAGAAGCATGAATTCTAGATGTACATGAAAATGAAGCCTAATTTTTTATGTTTATGTGTTGTGATGTTGCTCTTTAATCAAGCTCCGCGCCGAGTACTACTGGAATTTGAAAAGCTCGTCAAGAAAAATGGTTTAAAAAGGTGAATTGCATTCACATTCACATGCCCTCAAGAATCTTGATCGTGAATTATATATACATTTTCTCTAGGCATTTGAGTCTTGACAATTGCTTGAAAAGTTGCGCTCCTTGTTCTCTTTATAGAACCGAACAGACTTTGTGGCTACTAATTCTGGTACTTTGTGCCTTGTTTATATTTTTTGGACTGCCTATTTTTGCGTGTGGCTTCTAACACAATTTTTGGTGCTAACTCTAGTGCAACACATTTGCTTTTGTCAATTTTATATGTAACCTATTATTGTGTCTCATTTTCTTAGTTTCATACGAGTCACGCCTTTGTTTATTCGCTATCAATAGGCCCTAATTTAGCCTCGGAAAATGTGTAAGAGAGTCACATACTTAAAGGACTAAGAGTAAGAGGGCTCTCCCTTGGCCCTCTAAACCTCTCAAGAATCTAGTCCCCTTTTTTTTTTTGGGGACTTTGTAAAAAAAGCCGAGTTGAGTTCGCATACTTTTAATGTTTTCAGAGATGAATGAGACTTACCTTAAATGTTATTTCAGCTTTAAAATATTAAATGGATCTTTTTATTTCATCTTTTTCATTTGACATCCTCACATGGCTTGACTTCTTTTGCACGCTATTCTTTTAGAATGCTAAAATGAAGCTTCACCTTGTATAATTCTAATAAATTATATATATATATGAGCAAACCATGGCAAAGGGAAGGAAAATCGATGAAATATTTGAAAACTTAGTTCAAAAATCTTGCAAATCTAAAAAAAATTCTAGTATTTTCAGTTTGCTTCTTTGAAAGGAGGAAACTTGATTGCTTAAAAAAAAGAAAGAGACATTCGCGAACAATGCTTCACCTTATATAATTCTAACCTAATGATTTTATCACTTCCTTATTGTTTTAAAAGCCATCGTGACTCTTTCACTTGTTTCTTTTGGGGGAAGGGGGACTCAAAGATGTTTTAAATGAATGCATTGATAAGCTCTCTCTCTCCCCCTTCTTCTTCTTCTTCTCTCTCTCTCTCTCTCTCTCTCTCTCTCATATGAGTAGCTTTCCATGTTCATTTTTTTGGCTTTTTTGGTCCGTTGAAGGCCTTAGTTCATATATTAGTGAAGGTTGTTTGGACTTGTGTCTCCCAAGGGAATCTTGAAAATTTTGAAGAGAAAAAAAGAATGTCTTTTTAAATGCTATTTTTCAAAGTTGCATTCATTGTTTTGGCATATTGAAAAAGGCTTTAGAGAACAAGGTGAAAATTCACTATGGCCTACATAAGGCTATTGAGAAGAATTACATAATACGGAGTTTGTTTGTGAGAGAGAAAAATAGAAAGTGACACTAGTATTTTAAAACATGTGGTATCACAATAGAATATTATGTTTTTTGAAAAAAAAAATGTAACAATGAACTATTTAGATTACTATATCTTTCAAAAGCATAAAAAATAATGTTTGACACAATACTCAATGCCCCTCTTCAAAGAGAGTGTACACAAATGTCAACATTCTTTAACAAGGACCTAAAAGTAATAATTAAAGTAAAGTTTATTATCATTAGCACATGGCACTAATCCGCAAGCTTTATTCAATGGTTGAGAGATGCACCCAAAATCCAACCCTTTACTAAGGACTACTTATGTAGTCCAACAAAGGATTAAAGGGTGTATTCATAAGAGTTTGATCCCATGATGTGAAGTATTGATTCCATGATTTTTTAAATATTTTATTTTATAAAGAGTCCTTTCGTTCAAGACTTCACAAAGATTCATTTGATTTGATTATTTTATTATTTTTTATATTTATCAATTCTATCTTTTTTTTATGAAGGTATCAAAATATTTTTTTTAAAATCTTCAATGTGTTTTTATTTTATTTATTTTTCATTTTACTTATTTTTTAAATGCTTACGTGTAATATGTACCTTTCGTAGCAAACAAAGTGATTTAGTTTATTTGTTTGTTTTTTTTCTTTTCTTTTCTTGTGTCCCTTGCTTTTATAGTTTTATGAGTGCTTTATTCCCTCTTATAATTCAGACTATTCTGAACTTATGAAGGTATATATATAATATAATTTTTTATTAAAACACAACAAACATTTAATGTGATTATAGGCATTTATTTAAACTGACTTTTTTATAACTCCCATCTCCCCTTTAACTAAGCCTTATGCCTCCTCACCTCATTTTTTTGGCATGTTAAAACATGCCATATAGGAGAGGGGAGACTCGAAGTATAATTTTTGAATGCCTTGTTTTTAGCTTTCTAAACAAGCCTTGCCAAAGTTAGGCGGGCACTCAAAATTTCTTCCTCTTTCCATTGGACATTTCTTTTCACAAAAACAATTGAAATCTTCTTTAGGTCTTAGTTTGTGAATGGGTTCATTCTTTCTACAATCTTGCATAGAATCTTAAAAAAAAAAACCAAAACTCACAATTTGTGAGAGAATTGTATTAAGCACAACATAAAATTACAAAAAAACCTCAAGCTCAGGCCAAGCCTTGAGGCGTTGAAGATTGCACGTTGGATGTCTACTGCCTCTCATCGAGGCTTATCACAATAGGTGAACTATAGTTCTGGGCCTTACTTATCGTAGGTTGATAGCATGGCTTGAGTAGCCCTATACCAATCTTCCGAGTCTTGCTTGCGTCCGAGCATATAGATCACCACTCTGCTTTCTTGTATAACCTCTGAAAAGCTTGCCACACCAAGATCTCCTTCAAACACATGAAGGTTCCTTGCCTTGCATACGTGATGAAAGAAGAAGTACCTCACAGTTTGAGTGCAGATGAGCAAAGCATGACTTCTCAGCTCCTTGCCACCAAGGAACAGATCAGCCTTGAAGAATCTGATCTGCCATGTGCTTTGGACCCATTTGCAGATTTTCCCTTCCAAGCTTCTAATCACTTGGCATTCCATGAATAGGTGGGCCAAATCTTCACTAGCTAACCTACATCCCAGGCATCGATCTGTCCCAATTCCTCTCTCCTGGATCTTTACGCACGTCGATAGAGCTCCCCACATCACCTTCCATGAAAAATCTTCATAACTGCGGCCACCTTGGCTTCTAGATGTCTTACACGACTTCCTCCCTTGTTCTTCCAACCATTGTCTCTTCCATAATTTTTTGAGGGGGCTATACCAAGTATGCTCGTGTATAATTGTATGATATATGCCTTTACATTGGGGTTTCCAAAAAAAGACTACTTCCTGACCATCTCCAAGCATTCCACTCAAACTCGAATTCACAGATTGTCATTAAAACATTGTCAAGATCTTTTATCACTCTGTTGACTAATAATATCTCAAATCCTTAGTTGATTACTAGGTTGTGAGAAGGTCAATGGTTTTCAAGCTCTTACTATTACCGTCCCAGAAGTGAGCTAGCTTATTCAACCCCTTATTATTCACTTTCCTTGCAGTTTCTAACTGATAGGGGCTTTGTGGTTGTCTTGCAACTTTAGAGAGCCAAGGGGATCAGTGCAAGAGGAGTTCTTGAAGTACCTGGTTTCTTCTCCCCACTCCAAATCCCTAGCTACTATTTTGTACTTCCTTACCAGTTCCCCTAAGATGCTTCCCAGACTTAGGCTAGACCATGTCGGGGCTAAGAGTTTATCATGAAACTCTACTCCTCTCCACTTACCCCCTTTTGAACCAAGTTTAGCTAGATCTAGCATATCTTTGATCATGATAGCCCAACCTTGGTCAGGTTTAGCCAATGAGAACACAAATTTGGCATAACGGACCTCATCATGGGCAACTGGGTTGAGAATTTTGAGACCTCCTTGATCTACTGGTCGAGCGACTGACTCCCACCTAGCCCACTACCATGGTGTGGAGAATTTCGTGTTTTTTCTCCATAGAAATCTTTTTACTAGTTTTAAAAGCTCTTTCTAGTGACACTTAACCATCTTGAGAAGTGGGCTGGTGAAGGCAATATAGGGGAGCATAAATGAGTTTATTGTTTTAATCTGGCTCGGGAATAGGAGAAGGGCATACTGCCACCTTCTCAGTTTTGCTCTGACTTTTTCAAGGACCCAATGAAATCTTTGTTTGTGAGTTACATCCACGCCCAAGGGGGGCCCCATGTGCCTGAGATATTCCCTTTTGAGACAATCTCACCCGACCAATTAGAAGGATCGAAGGACTCGTTTTTTGACTGGGAGATCAGCCTTGACTTCTCAATATTACACTTGGAACCTGAAGCCACATCAAATGTTTGAAAAATCTCCAGAGATTTTTTGACAACCTGGGGGCACACCTTCAAGAAGAGGAGGGAATCATGTGCGAACAATTTTGCTAGGAGCTGGTCATTGCCCGATAAAGTCAGGCCTTGTAACTCCCCGCACGCGCAATGGTTTCAAGCATTGTGATGAGAGGATGCAATCTAATGGAAAAAAGTAGGGGGGCCAAGGGGAATCCCTGCTTAATAGACCTTTTGACCTGGAAGGAGCCCACAATTCTATCATTGAATAGGAGCTCTGACTAGCTGTTAGCCCCCAATGTGCGAATGAGGCGAGGCCCAAAACCCAGAGCTTCCATGAAAGCTTCTATATATGACCATGCTATTCTTTCATAAGCCTTATGAAGGTCTAGCTGTAGTAGTATGCTCTCTTTCTTGATAAAGGCCGTGTATTTGATGCCCACCATCATTGCCAAGATGTTGTCATGAATGAATCTTCCTTTAATGAGCCCATGCTGATGGGGAGAAATAATCTTGTTCAGTAGAGGGGCTAGTTTGAGGGCTATTGCCTTGGCAATAAATTTTTAAGCTACAAACATCATGTAATAGGGTGCTAATTCTTAAGTTGAGAGCAACAGACCTGTTTGGGGATGGGTTTGATAAGCCCTCTCTTCACACTAGTATCCATTAGTAATGGCTTGGTTAGCCAACCACGTGACTGGGACGTTGAGATCATCCCATAATTCTCTAAAGAATTCAGTGGTCAAACCATCCCAACTAGGGGACTTCTCCTTGCCAAGAGCTTGCAACGCAAGCGAGCACTCATCTTCAAAAAAGGCCATCTCAAGAAGATTGGCTTCAGGTTGGGAAATTTTCCTATTAACGCTCTCAAACAAGGTTGCTCTGGCTTCATCCACTTCTTGAGAGCGGGTCTCTGGTTGGCCAATGATTTGGCTTAGATGATCAAGCATCATCCTAGACATTTTGTCTTGATCTTGTGTAACATTCTCATTCCCATCTGTGAGCGATTGGACGTTGCCCCGACTTTTCTTGATTTTCAAGGCCCTGAAAAAGTGATCTTCATTAGCGGCCTCTGGCTGAAGGAAGGTTTCCCTTGATATCAATATCGCTCTCTTGAACTCCTTGAGCTGCTGCTCGACTAGGTTGGCTTTAGCCTGTAGACACCTTTTGTGTTCTTCTTTGGAGTCCAACCCAACAACATTTTTGGAAGCAAGACAAGCAACCTCCTCTTTGAGATTCTGCCAATGCTCTTCTCGGGCCTTTTTTATATGAGGGCTCGAGCTTTTGATCGCTTTGTGTATACTCTGAGAAAAGAGGTCCCAAGCTTTGGTTTTCTCTAGATTCATATCTTTATTGAGTTTGCTCAAAGCTTTCTCAGTAACCCCCTAAACGTAGGGTCTTTCAATAGGTGAGCCTCAATATAACAAGCAGCTTCTTGCATCCTCTCGGGGCCTGCCCATCCCACTTTTTTGAGTTTCATGTGTAAAGGTAGATGATCTGACAGCTCTTCGTTGTCAACACCTTCATCTCCAATTTGGCTCTATTCTTGGCATTGGAGGATCCTATATGTTCACAATGGTGATAGGTTTGTGAGGGATAAATTCCTCTACATTTGATCCTTGCCTAGTCTTCTCATCTTTGGCCCCGAGAGAATTCAGAGGTTCTTCAAAGTTAGAGGATTTCTTTTCTTGCAGCACTTGGTTGGTTGGGGGGTGCGGAGGAGCCTATCCCTTTCAAGGCTCCATTAGCCTCTAGTAATATGGATTCTCTTGCGACAGTCTTGACCCTTCTAGCCCTCTTCAGTCCTGGGTATTTCACAGCTGACGTAGTTGTGAGAGTGCACATGTGCGAGAGAGAGAGAGAGAGAGAGAGAGAGAGAGAGAGAGAGAGAGAGAGAGAGAGAGAGAGAGAGAGAGAGAGAGAGAGAGAGAGAGAGAGAGAGAGAGAGAGAGAGAGAGAGAGAGAGAGAGAGAGAGAGAGAGAAGACCACAAATGCCGGTGTAGGGAAGAGGGGGTTATCACCCCCCATGACTACCAGAACAAGAGACCAGTACAATGCCAATCGTATATGAAATGGGTACCCCTTGGCCCCATATATATTAGTGCCCAAGGGGAGTCCATACTAGGTGGGCAGCAACCCCAAATCTAGGTGGCCGAACAACTGTGCAACATATGCATTGGTGGCCAGCTTTGGGACATACTAGCCGTACAAGTATGCCATAGACCTACGTGAAGCAGCAGAGTGGTATAAATATAACACCCCCTCTCAACACCTGATGCTGAACAAACCGCATGGAGCCAAAGATGTGAGGCAAATGATGAAGATGTTTGCTGCAGTGAGGGGAAAGCCAGACTCAATAGTTTGCACTATGAAGGGCCTCTGAGAATAGGTGTGGTCAGACCAAGCTGTTTGCATCGTAATCATCCTGTATGAAGACCTGTATGAAGAAGGGAAGCTAGACTGAGCAGTCTACACTGTGAAAAACCTCTTAGAAGAGGAAAGGCTAGACCAAGATGTATGCACCTTCTTGCCTGTATCTCCTACCTCCAATCCTTCGGTGTCAAACAAAACAGAATCCACGCCAACAACGCCATCAAACCGCATCTCTGTGTGGCTCTCAATGTGAATGAGCTGGGAGTGGCCTACTATCGAGGTCGGGGGATAAGTATGTTGTAAGGTTACCGAGGGTGAGTGTAAGCAACTCTGATACCGAGGGTGAGTGTAAGCAACTCTGAAGGTAGCAATCTAAATGATCAGGAGTGTGAAGAGCAACTTCGCCGAATGGTGCTGGAATGAATGGACCAAGGGTCGTATGCTCGTAGAGGATCAAGCTGATGCCAAAGATACTGTGTACTGTAGTAGTGACTGAGAGATCCCATGGACCACCATCGGATGGTGTCTTGGTAGGAGGTAAATTCATCCTTCATGAAAAACACAAGCAAGACGCTGTTGTCCACCAGTAAATGCAACTACAAGGTGATGAAAACACTACCGTCCAGCAATTTTTAGCGTGATCGTATGCTCTTGGCATGGTCCAAATTGATGCAAAGGGTCTGGAGATGGTGATGAATCAAAGTCGGGTGGATGCATGAATAGGTGGCCCGGTTTTAACCGGTCGAAAGTTGCTTTTGGAGGCTTAAAATTTAGGGGGTATGAAACTGGTGTTATGAGCAAGAATTGTTTGAATTAAATAATCATGTGGAGGATACAAAATCTTAAAAATCATGTGGAGGATTCAAAAACACGTGTGGAGCCCATGTCAGAATGAATGTTCAGTTGAATGTTTTCATGACTGTGACTTTTCTGTATCTCTGTGCCTTTCTCCTTCTGCGCCTTTCTCAGCTCACTCTACAGCCCCTTGTGCACGCTGCTTATCCTTCGCTATGGATAGCAACCTAAGAAAGAGCCCAAGGAATGCAGCCCGACAGGTCTCCCCCACAAAGACCCGACATTCTCCCACGAAGGTATGTCACCTCTCTTTGTCTCTCTCTGTGTTGTGTACAGCGGGCCTGTATGTGTAGTAGAGTACTGAGGTGTGGATACATTGAGTAATGAATATGGATTTATTCCTTTCAGAGATAGAAGTTACAGCCTCCTCCCAAAATTAGCCGCTTTGTTCACCCCAAGGATGTGGAGGTGCCATTAAAGGCATTCTGCACGACAAAGGAGTATTTTCACACGGAATATGGGTTAAGTCTTGAGGGGAAAGATGTTAGGAAGTTGACAGATGCAGATGTGCCCATATTCGACTGGATGAAAGTTTTCACGTGTCTTCCAGTGAAGGAGAAAAAAGCGCCGATATAAACAGCAAGGCCGGATCACTACAAGGCACTCTACCAACTCTACAAGCAGGTGTACCAATCCAAACCACCAAACTATCTGCTGGGAGTCAAGTTTGCACGCGGATATGTTTATTTCGTATGCACAAGTCCGGTAAAGTGGGCTGAGTTTGCATATGAGGTGGTGAAGAATGTGACCAATGAAGGTCACTTAGATAGGAAAAGCGAACAATGGAAGTTAGAGACTTCCCAAGTATCCACAGGAACCCCAAGTGGTTCTGCCATCTTCTTAGTAATTACCCCATCTGGAAGTACACTAGTCGAAGTGGGCTTTTTGCGACTACTCAGTCTGCGTTTAGTGTTGAAGTATCCACTTCCTTGCAAGAACTTCTTGTTGAGGTTAGAAAATCTCATGACAATGTATCAGCCGAGTGTCAGAAGGCTAAGGATTCAATGGTCAAATCTGTTGCTGATGTGCACTGTTGTGAGAGTGCCCTTGACACCATCCGAATGCACTTCCCTGACGATGCCAATGTACCAACAGGCTTGCTTGACAGCCTCCAAGAAAAATTTGACCAAGCAAAAGCCACCCTACAGCAGGCACAGGTATGCTTTTAACTCCATCTGATTGTAGTATAATACCTGCAAAGTACCATAAGGTATGATTTTTCATACCGATAGGATTATATCATATTCGATAAGGGTAGATGACAATACCGGTAGGATTTTATCATACCGGTAGGATTATATCCATCCTACCGGTATGATTATATCCTACCGATATGATAACATCTTACCGGTAGGATTTAGGATATAATCCTACCGGTATGATAACATCCTACCGGTATGGTTACATCCGACCGGAATGGTTAGATCCAACCGGTATGATAAAATCCAACCGGTTTGATGTTAAGCTTCCGGTATAATATTATCCTACCGGTATGACGTTACCGGATGTTATCCTACCGGTATGATGTTATACTATCCAGTATAATAACATTATACCGGTGGGATAACATCATACCGGCAAGATGTAATCATACCGGTATAATAACATCATTATACCGATTTTCAAGCATTCATACCGATTTTATACCTGTTTGACATTATCTGATAACAGAGGTCTCTTGCCTACAGGAAGAATTATCCAAATGCTTGGAGCATGAGGAAACCTTTGGTCTCTATGTCACGTTTGTGACAGACATGATTAGTCAACCAATGCTACCTAAAACCATAGTCTTGCCTGCACGAGTTTTAGCTCCTGGACATAGTGTTGTTCTCATTGATGTGTGCAATGCTTGTGGTGTAAAAATTCATGATCACAATCGCTCAAGCCATGTTGTTCTATTGCCTTGTTCACATGCATACCATGCATTTTGCTATGCTCACTTGGCTGAGAAAGGAAAGTGCATGCTTAAGGATTTCCCCGGAGTTATTTCTGCAGAAGACCAATCCCTTCTAAAGAAGAAGCCAGTTGAACCATGCCCAAAAACAAGTGAGAAAATTGTTTCAATGGGTAATCAGGTGGTTGATTTTTGTCTTCTCTGATGTTTTTTCAGAGTCAAGCTGCTTCAGAACTACTGCCAGTAAAGACACAGGGAACGATGTAGTGACGCCTGTATACAAGACACATGTGGAGGTATTGCTTGATGAAAATGTCCCTGGTAATGCTGAGAAACCTGTTTTGGAAACAACAGAAGAAGAACAAAACTTTGAGGTAAAGGAGCAGAGTACGACTGGTGCTGAAGGGAAAACCCAGAATGAGGAAGACGATGTGTTGCTAGACACTGGCGTGCGGGTGACAAGATCAAAGACCACGAGAAAACGAGGCCAACGTGGCAAGAGTAAGTTTTTTCATTGATTATGGCTCTAATAAGTGATCTTTTGCTGCACAACATTCTAAAGCTGATGGTCGTGTAGATGTCAGGCTGGAGGGAAGTCCCGAGGAGACCCTTGCTCAGCATATAAGAAAGGCAAAAAGAAAAAAAATCGAGAAGACTGGAGATGAGAAGCTTGAAATGGAGCAAAAAAGCAAGTAAGAGGAAGAGACCCAGGGTAGCCAGAAGAGGAGATGGACATAGAAGACACTAAGGCGATACAGAATACCGGCACAAGTTCTGGACCTAAACCCAGAGCCTGCAAAAGATTATAGTTTGCCCCCCCTATGTTTCTTTTAATGTAACCACTTCTGAAATTAATATAACTTTCTTTCCCATTCGACGTCTCTTTCATCTTGTGCCTAATTTTTGAACATTATGTATTTTTATTGTATGATTTCTATCTATAGATATGTCCTAATTGCATATTTAAATTTGAGTCTTGTGTAATTTTACATCTGCAGATATGTTTTCAGTTGAAGAATGGCGCCTTGCAGATAGGTTCAAGGCTGACAAGCAGAATGGCAGGGCTAACATTCGTGCAATATGGAATTGCGTGTTGTCTCCTGCAGTGCTCGTGTTTCCTCTATGGTTTAGACTAATTAAAAGAATCCCATTGATATGGCCAAGGCCACCACCTCCGTCGAGCGTCCAGCGTAGGGTTCTCATTTTGGACCTTAATGCATTAATGCTCAAGAAATTTGATGGAAAATATGGTGAAGAATTGCCCTACTGGCCAGAAATGCGGTATATTGTCGAAGGGGATACACAGTTTTGGGTAAGGCCCGATGCAGAAGTGTTTCTGAATTTTTGTTTCAGATGGTTCGAAGTGTGGATATGGAGCTGCTGCGAGTTTGAGAAGCTCAAACGCACGCTAGCGACATTGTTCCCTGACCACCACAAAAGATTCAATAGAGTGGTAAGTCAGGCGCAGTGCACAAGGGCCCCTTTTAAATTGGGCGCGATAGATAAACCGGTGTCCCACAAGAATCTCGAAAATTTTCCTGACCTACCACCTGACACACTTATCTTTGATGATTCTGGATATAAGGTAATGTTTAATCCATTGGGGTCATTTCTTGTTTTTCCCAAGCTAGAAAAGCAGTCTAAAGAATTGCGCACCTGTTTTCTGTCAACGACTGTCATAAACTGGCTGGTACACTCGTTGTACTCTAAGAACAGAATTGAGTATACAAAGAGGACTGTAATTTGTGCAGACGGACAACCTGACGACACCTATGTGCGTCGTTTTTATTGGAAATGGCGGATTGAATTTTTCAAGAAGAAAGGAACATATTTTTTTAATAAAAAGAAAGCTTCATAAAGTCTGTGAAGTGGGCGACTTTTGTTGATGTATTTTTTTGTCGATGGATGTAAATGGAGAATTACTCAGCCTTCTTGTCAATCAATGTAACAGAATTCATGTATAATACATTTACAAGCAAGTTGCACGGAAATATGTTGTTTTCTATATTTGAAGTATCTTGCAAATTAAAGGAGAAGGGGGGAGAGAGAGAGAGAGAGAGAGAGAGAGAGAGAGAGAGAGAGAGAGAGAGAGAGAGAGAGAGAGAGAGAGAGAGAGTCGGATACTGAGAAGTGACTTGTATGATACCGGTATGATTCTTTGAAGTGAATGGTATGATATCGGTATGATACTGAGAAGTGACCGGTATGATATTGAGAAGTGACACAGAGAGAGAGAGAGAGAGAGAGAGAGAGAGAGAGAGAGAGAGAGAGAGAGAGAGAGGAGAGAGAGAGAGAGAGAGAGAGAGAGAGAGAGAGAGAGAGAGTCTTAAACTGAGAAGTGACTGGTAGGATACGGGTATGATACTGTGAAGTGACTCATATGATACCGGTATGATACTGATGAGTGACCGGTATGATACTGAGAAGTGTGTGTGTGTGTGTGTGTGTGTGTGTGTGTGTGAGAGAGAGAGAGAGAGAGAGAGAGAGAGAGAGAGAGAGAGAGAGAGAGAGAGAGAGAGAGAGAGAGAGAGAGAGTGGTATGATACCGGTATGATACTGAGGAGTGACCGATATGATCCTGAGAGAGAGAGAGAGAGAGAGAGAGAGAGAGAGAGAGAGAGAGAGAGAGAGAGAGAGAGAGAGAGAGAGAGAGAGAGGGAGAGGGACTGGTATGATAATGGTATGAGTCACTGGTATGATACCGGTATGATACTGAGAAGTGACAAAGACAAAGAGAGAGCTGTGGGTAGCAAGAAAACACTTCAATGGTTGTAGCCATGGCCCTATCTAGGTGGGGTGTTGTGTAAGTTGTCTCTGTTGCATAGAGAGAGAGAGAGAGAGAGAGAGAGAGAGAGAGAGAGAGAGAGAGAGAGAGAGAGAGAGAGAGAGAGAGAGAGAGAGAGAGAGCAAGAGAGAGAGAGAGGGACTTGTATAATACTGGTATCATACTGAGGAGTGACTGGTATGATACCGGTATGATACTGAGAAGTAAATGGTATGATACTGAGAGGAGGAGAGAGAGAGAGAGAGAGAGAGAGAGAGAGAGAGAGAGAGAGGGAATGTATGATATTGGTATGATACTGAGAAAATATTGGTATGATACCGGGAATTGACTGGTATGATACCTGTATGATACTGAGAAATGGCTGGTATGATACCGAAATGATACTGAGAAGTGACACACACACACACACACACAGAGAGAGAGAGAGAGAGAGAGAGAGAGAGAGAGAGAGAGAGAGAGAGAGAGAGAGAGAGAGAGAGAGAGAGAGAGAGAGAGAGAGAGAGAGAGAGAGAGAGAGAGAGAGAGGGAGACAGTTCAGTTTACAGTTAAAGACACATATACACAAAATTATGCATTATGCATTTCTTAAGATGGTTACAGCTCAAAAGGCATACTATTGTAGATAGACTCACTGACATCAAGTGATATTGTATATAGTTTTGAGTTGCTGGGATGGGGTATCATGGGGATTTTGATTGCCCGAACAAGATGTGAATATATGAACACCTCTGACTTTTTGTCCAAAAGCTCGTAGGTCTGCTCATTTATCATACGATAGTAAAACCCTTTGATAGCGTAGGATCCTCACCCAATGATATTTCCCCAGTCATCTTCACCGTCTAAATGAAACTCCTGAATAGCTGCAGTGCATTTCACTATATAGAAATCCACTTTTTCTTCATTGTCATTTGGTGCGGGAACAACAAAATTATCACCAACAATAAGAGCTTGACTGAGGGTGTCATAGTGTCCTTCATACGCTGCATCCTCATTTATTTCGTCGTCATCGTCTTCCCCTTCTTCCGTAGGCTCCAAAATAAGGTATGTCCAGAAAGGAACGTGTGACTTGCTCACACATCTCCTCCACTTTTCCTGTTTACATGCACTACAGAAACAAGACAGTGAACGTGTTCTCAAAGCAGTTGTGTCATGCTCTGAATATGCAGAAACAGAGTGCATTGAGCGGGTATTTTTTACAGCCTTCACATCCCAATTTTTTCCCCTTTCTACATCTCCCAATTCAATCACCTTAAAAATCCTGCTTACATAACGGGCCTGGGATGCATAGGTGGCTGTAGCACCATCTGACAAGGTCCATCTCAATAATGCCACAACATCTGCAGCACAGTCTATCTTTGGGCAGTTTGGCTGCAATTGGTATTGAGTTAAAGACCTTTTTATCACTGCTCCCACACCGTCGTGTTCTCCCTTACCATGGCCGGATCCAAAAAAGTTCCAAGACATTTTCCATCCTGTAAAAACATTGTATCTGCAATTTATTCAATGGATAGAAGAAGATTAATATACTCTTGGCACGATAAAATTACCAAAAAAAAAACGTATTATAATATTACTGATGTTAGACAAGCATTTTATTACAACTTTAATGCCAATATTATAGGTCTCTATATTAAAACCACCTTCAGATAATGTTTGTTAGAACATTGCATACCTGGCAAGGAAATAGAATGGTCTTCTTGCTTTGAATTGTGAAGCTGCTCCATCAGACCATACCCAATAACACCTTATGTTTAGACCAAATTGCTTTAGCCATTCCGCATGTTTCAGAAAACAGTGTTGAACAAAATGTGTATCATGTTGCTTGTCATCTGAAATGAAGAAGTGAATTGTCTTGTGGATGTCACCTGCATAATATAAAACTTAGAAATTATTGAAGGCTTAATACAAAAGAAATAATACTGATCTAGGGTGATGTCGTTACCTGCAATTCGGAAATATGTTATGTTAACAAAAATAGTTACTTGATTTGAATACTAGTGCATGGACTGAATCTCATTTTGTTCTTTGAAACTATAATTTTCAGCAAAGTCAACAACTGACACAACAACATCTTCTGGAAAGCTTTGTATACATTCCTTATATTGTTCTGCTTGCCATCTATACACAAAATTATGCATTATGTATTTCTAATGATGGTCTTTGAACATAACTGAGAGATCCTGGCATGATATTTCCTTATGCGACAAGACTTTCCTTTTCTTCTTCAGACCGTCACGCGCAGTTCCTACTTCTAGGTCCTCAAAAATCTTCACCACAATCTTTTAGCAATAAATGCAGCCTCTGCAGCACAAAATTGTATCCGGGCCACACCTTTTACATTGACCACTCAAGCAGGCAAGGGCATGGAAGGTGGAGGTATCTGATTTTGGACACAGTATAGAGTCCAATAAGACTGTTACACTCTTGATAGGGTTTTTTGGTGCCTTGCATCCACCATTGTCTTTGCATATGTTGCATTGACATTGGCAAGCTTTTCCATCCAGACTGAATACAGAACTTCGCATGTGATTTATGGCATCCTTTAGGAGAGACATTTGAACATGTGAAATGCAGCAGCAAGTATATGGGTCTCGCAATTTCCACACAAAATATGGCTTCATGTACTCAAACGCCCGCTGCCTTATTACAATTTTAGGGTATTGTTTTTTGAAGTTGAGAAAGAGCTCCACCGACAATGAAAGACATATATGGTTAAAGAACATTAAAGAAAACTGCAGGTTTTTATTATCTTTGAGGAAAACTGTTACATTACTATAAACCAGTATTTTTATTTCAAACCACTATGTTTTTTCACTTAATTGGTTAAACAAACCAGTATATATGAACACATGTCCTTCGTACGTACCAGTGGTATATAAGTGTCAACCAGTTCAAATGTTCTTACTGTTGATGTAAACCAATCTTTTCATTTAAAACCGGTATGCTATCTACCTAACCAGTACATGTGAGCACTTAACCACGATGTATACCAGTGAGAAATAAGTGTTAAAAAAAATGAACACATACCCTTGGTACGTACCAGTGGTATATAAGTGTCAACCAGTTCAAATGTTCTTACTGCTGATGTAAACCAGTCTTTTCATTTAAAACCGGTATGTTATTTACCTAACCAGTACATGTGAGCACTTAACCATGATGTATACCAGTGAAAAATAAGGGTTAAAAAAATGAACACATATCTTTGTACGTACTAGTGGTATAGAAGTGTCAACCAGTTCAAATGTTCTGACTGCTGATGTAAACCAGTCTTTTCATTTAAAACCAGTATATTATTTACCTAACCAGTACATGTGAGCACTTAACCATGATGTATACCAGTGAAAAATAAGGGTTAAAAAAATGAACACATGTCCTTGGTACGTACCAGTGGTATATAAGTGTCAACCAGTTCAAATGTTCTGACTGCTGATGTAAACCAGTCTTTTCATTTAAAATCGGTATGTTATTTACCTAACCAGTACATGTGAGCACTTAACCACGATGTATACCAGTGAGAAATAAGTGTTTAAAAAAATGAACACATGTCCTTGGTACGTACCAATGGTATATAAGTGTCAACCAGTTCAAATGTTCTTACTGCTGATGTAAACCAGTCTTTTCATTTAAAACCGCTATGTTATTTACCTAACCAGTACATGTGATCACTTAACCACGATGTATACTAGTGAGAAATAAGTGTTAAAAAAAATCAATACATGTCCTTGGTACGTACCAATGGTATATAAGTGTCAACCAGTTCAAATGTTCTGATTGTTGATGTAAACCAGTCTTTTCATTTAAAACGGGTATGTTATTTACCTAACCAGTACATGTGAGCACTTAATCACGATGTATACCAGTGAGAAATAAGTGTTAAAAAATTTTTAATGGATATGTAAGCCAGTATTTTCCTTTCAAACATATATGTTTTTTACCTATCTGACATGACAAACAGTACATGTGAACACTTAACCACGATGTATACCAGTGAGAAATAAGTGTTAAAAGATTTTTACTGGTTATGTAAACGAGTTTTTTACCTGACCAGTTTATACATATCATACGCGTGTGAAAGTATGTGTCTGCAAACATATGTTTCAGCAAACATACGCGTATGATAAAAACTATGTTTCAAATTTATATTCTCCTTCACATCCAATATTTATCTACTCTTAGTCTAAGACCAAATACAGATTCCCCTTATTTCCATTTATAACTTCCTTGATATCCGATTTCATATCTACTCTTATCAACCCAATTATAGTGAATATAGGTCATGAATGCAAATATTAGAAAACAAAAATGGATATAGTGAAGCAAGTTATTACCTGAGATTGTTCAAGAAGATGCACAGGATGTTTGACATATGAATTTCTTCCAATACGCTTTCTGCACACATCCTTCTTATTGGGTGAAACACGAGTGTTAGATATCCAAAAAGAGAAGATCAACTCTTTCTCATCAGGTGTTATGAAACCACGATCCATGGGCTGTCGAGCACACAAAGAGATTGGCAAATTGCCATCACCTGCTGCCCTCAACTGATTCTTTGCAGCTATGAAGTTCCTCTTGTGCAAATTTAGCAACTTAGATGCAGCTGAAACATTCACTTTTGAGGTAGATGTACACTCAACATTCATAAGCATTATGGTGATGAACCTTTTAAGAAAGAGCTCCTGTCCGCTCTTGGGTAATTTTATTGCATCTATTGTGTTGCGTATGGCTTCAACGAAGGTTGTTTGTGCCTTGGGCATTTCAAGGTCTCCAAGAGAAGGATGATTGACAAACTTGCACAAAATATCTGAGCGTGATGCAACATCGAGGGCCTTTGTATGCCGATTGAAGAGCATAACAAGGTCATTGCAAAGTCTTTGACGCTTTGCAGCATCAACACCATTTTGATCATTATCTTCCTCACGTGCTACCTACTCAAGCTTGTTCTTAGCACGCTGCTCCCTCTTTCTCCTAGCATGATATTCCTTGACCGCATCAACAACATACCTAGCACACAGTTCACAGTGAGGCTGAGAGCAGTCACATACATTGTGAGATTCTTGCTCCATGCTAGAGAGGGAGAGATTGAGCGAGGTGATAGGCCTACAGAGAGAAAGAGCAGTATATGACAGCAATAGATGTGTGATAGGCCTACAAAGTAAAACAGCAATCTGTGCTCCTACACAGAGAGTTAGAGAGAGACAGGAAAACGAGAGAGCGGGAAGACAAAGAGCTGGTTGACGTGCATAGTTAAGAGCTACAGAGCCGTCTTCTATATTTGAAAAAGAGACATGGAAATAGTAATGGTGTAAAGAGCTGGCTGACGTGCATAGTTAAGAGGTACAGAGCCGTCTTCTATATTTAACAAAAAGCTGTGGAAATTCTATATTTAATTAAAAATCCGTTCAAAAGAATATATCGAATTGAACTAATAGAGATGGTTTTATGTACCGGTTATAAAACCTCTGTCCGGGACAAGGTTTTTGGTCCACCTATTCATGCATCCACCTAGTCACTACTCGTGATGGGCTGTAAATAGAGAAAACAACATGTGAGCCTGACTGCAAACAATGTACAATGGAGAGGATGTGCCTCATCAAGGCATTAGATGCCAAACCAATGGGTGGGCAAGGCCCAACACCCCCCCTGTCTTGGCTGAAAAATGCAGGCTGTTGGGGCCCAAAAATGTAGGTGTATGGCTACCTAAATATGCAACCCCTACGTGAAAAATGTTGGTGTATCAAAGGGAGGGTTTTGCAATGGAACTACCTAAAAAGGCTAGCATTGGCTTCTAGGAGGGTGATTGCTAGGTGTATAGGTCAAAATGCAAGTGGAGGTGGAGTCTTCCATGACAGAAGCACCAAAAACTCCTTCGCTTACGTGGCTATGGCTAAAATGCTTGCTGAAATCATCTTCGGAAGATGAACCTCCTGCTGATGGCAAAGTGTTGGTCCTTGATCATGAAGAGCAAGCTTCAATACCTTGTGCATTTGCAGAAGAGAGAGAGAGAGAGAGAGAGAGAGAGAGAGAGAGAGAGAGAGAGAGAGAGAGAGAGAGAGAGAGAGAGAGAGAGAGAGAGAGAGAGAGAGAGAGAGAGAGAGAGACCACAAAATGCTGGTGTAGGGAAGAAGGGGCGATCAACCCCCCATGACTACTAAAAGAAGAGACTAGTACAATGCCAATCATATGTGAAATGGATACCCTCCTAGCCCCATATATATGAGTGCCCAGGGGGAGTCCATACTAGGTGGTGTCCGCCCCAAATCTAGGCGGTCGAACAAAAGTGCAACCTATGCATGGGTGGCTAGCCTGAGGACATACTAGTTGTACAAGTATGTCATAGACCTATGTGAAGCAATAGAGTGGTGTAAATCTAATAGTAGTTGCTAGTGTCATAAGCTTAGGTGTAGGTGCAAGGAAAACAAACAAATTTTCTTTGCACGGGCATTCGGGGATTTGTGTTGTGAAGCTTTGCACCTCTACAATCTTCTCATTCAATTTGGTGACTTCATTGCCACAGATCATTGCCTCTTTTTCATCCCCTGTTCTTGTCCCTTCACAACTCTTCACCTGTTTCTCACCCTCTTCCATTGTTGTTTCCTTGGCAAGGAAATGATTGAGCTCCCTTGACCTGGCAGCCTGGGCTGTAGGCTTTGGGTTCACTTTAGTCCTCATGGGGCAATCCTTGGCAAAATGCTCAAATTTGTTACACTCAAAGCACGCCCCAAAGTAAGTCCCAAAAATAAGCGAAATAGTTACAAGTCCAGCTCCAACGTTGATCACCATGATTTTTGGTGGTGTCTTAAACACATTCCATCCTATACAAATCCAATAGAGGACCTACCTAGACCCCTCTTATTAGGAACAGACAAGGGGGTGACGAGTTGGCTTGCAAGCATCGTGATATTATCCCATAGCCAACTAGGTAGGCCCGCAAACTCAACCCAAACAAGATATATCCCCTAGAGAGATTCCGCTGAGTCAAACACTGGCTCCCATGGTACTACACAGATAGTTGTCTTGTTAAATATAAGGGGGCCTTTATCTATAATCTTTGAAATTTTGGATGCCTCCTTGAATCTAACTAAGCAAAAGTAGTAGTACTTTGAATTGTTCCCCCATGCCCAAGGATTTGTGGCCCCTGAATCCATTATATCAGCTCATATCTATTGGGGACTCCCTCTAAAGCCAAACACAAGTGTTAACTTAGCTTGCATGGCTAGCTGATTTTTTATAAGAGCTGGCCGAATTGCAATAGCAATAGCCTCCGCAATCACCACTTGACAAGGACTTCTTTAGAGCACTAAAGGCTTGATCTGCTAGCTCAACTAACCCACTGCCTTCTGCCTATGAGCAAGGTCTTTTGTTACCATTAGAGCCGATAACTAGCTGCAAGTTCACTTCCTTTAGTTCTTGCTCAAGCCCAGTCTTGACAGATTTTTATGAAAAGCATCGCTTGACGTCTCTGTAGTTGTGACCTTAGTGCGATGCTTGCAAAAGATATTCCTCGTCTGAGAGTTGCGGAACCAGTTGCCACCTTGTCTCTATTCGTGCAAATCGTGCCTTGAGGCTCACCTGACTTGAGTATTTTCACCTTACAACTAATAGGAATGTTTGTGTGGGTGCATGCAACCTTTGGTCACATCGAACACAAAGCTAGAATCAAATTGTGAGTGCATGCCTCAAGTCATAGGCACTACTGACAGTGATGAGTGAGGGAAACTACGTGTCACAAAAACATATTGAACTTAATCCTCTCTTCATTTTATGGCTTATACTACTTTTATATGGTTGGTTGTGCATTATTGTAGGTTGAGTCAATTCTATGGTAAAGCCTAATTGCATTGATCATTGTACATTTGCAAATTTGCATGCCTATTTTAACTTGCACAAGAGTTGAACTAGTTATTTGTACTTGGAACTTGGTGCCATCCCAAAAGTCCTCAATACTTCTCTCGCTTGTCATTGTATCTAAGTGAAGCCATTGGCTTTTGTTACTCAAGATGCTGAATAGTCCATGGCAGAATGTAGTCAAATGAAAGCATCATTTTTCTAGTGTTGTTACACACCTTGCATTGCTCACAGCATGCTGCACAATCTCTCTTAAGTTCTTTGAAAGAGTTACCATTTAAACATGTACATTTTGGCATTTCCCCAACATAGGTGTCCTCAACACTTGGATATAAAATCTTATGTGGGTGACTTTGAACTAGAAGAAACTGTACAAATGCGATAATGTTAGCTACATACCATGTGAAGCCCCTTGAGAATGACCTGCATTTAGTCCCAACAAGCAGGCACTTGAATGCTGGTAAGATCGCAATCACATGTTGGGGATAATTGCAACAATAACTTTGCTAAACTGCTTTTCATGTAACTCTTGTTTGCTCTCAAGCCTCCAAAGAATAGACACAACATTTTGTCTTGAACATTAATAGGTATTTTGTGCTTGTCCCATAAAGCTTGAGGCTCTAGGATTCTTTGTACTAGCTCAGAAATTAGCCTAAGATGGCATTTTGTTCCATCATTCTCGGGAGCATTAGAGTCAAGATGACCATTCATGTCTACCTCACAATCCACACACATTTTCATTTAATATCATTAGGTAATATCATCTATGGTAATATCATTAGGTAGTTGCATCCGTTCTTCACAAACTTGGATGTTTTGTTTGCTTTGTTCTAAGATCCCTTGCACATTTGAAGAAAAAGGGTTCACTTGCATGTTGTTTTGCAAGCCAAATCCACTCTTCAGTACATCAAATTTATGTATGAGTGATTGATGTCTATAAATGGTTGGTAGATGAACCTATCATCCACCTCTATAGTACACTTTGTGAGCATCAACAAAAATAGTTCTATTTGTTGCATGTTTGTTACCACTCATCTTGTGTACATAATCTTCTGTGCCACTTTGCAAAGGACTAGCTCCCTCATGGATGTGTGGGTGGGTTAGGTTTAGCAACCAATGCATGAAATTTTCCTAGAGAGTCTTGAAGTTGATGGTTGTAAAATGCTCTCCTTGTTACCAATCAATTGTGATCCCACACTTGAGTGCTTGCATTTATAATTACATTGACACTTGAGGGTCTCCATAATACCTAATGTTGTTTTCATCCTTGTCTAAAAGCATCGGATTGAATAATTAGATCTATTGCACAAAAAATTCAAAGCTACACAAGTTACTCAAATTGGGATGGAATACCTGCACAAAATTGTTGTTTTTGCTCTCCAAAATCCATCTTTCTAAAGACAGTGGCTTTGAGATGTAAGTCCCAAAACTTCTCTACATATCTGTGAATAGATTCGTAAGGAGAGAGCTTCAAGCTTCACCATTTGGTGAGTACTTTGTCTTTGGCATCGGTAGCCAAAAACTGCTTCATGATGAAAGCTCCTAAAGATTTCCATGTTTGTAGAGCTTCATCGTTTGCCCGTAGGCTACACCACAATTGCCTGGCGGACTTTTGAAAATGCATAGCTACATGGCATAGCTTAGAGGACTTCGTGAAGCCCTCATCTCCAAACGCCACATCAAATTGTTGGATAAAGGCCAAGACTTTGTCCTTAGCACCAAAGGTGCCATCATAGGTAAGGAAAGAGATGTCTTTCCTCCCTCTTTGAACTTCTTAAGCTTGGACAACCTCTTCCATGCGGCATAGGATTTCCTATGGCCTCTTCTTTTTGGTGGTTTAAAAGTTGTACCATCACTTTCTTCAGAGGAGGAGGAATTTGAGGAGGATGCAGAAGAGGGTGACCTCTTTCTTGCATTTTTCTTCCCTTGGTCCTCCTTGTCTGCACCATCACTTTCTTCATAAGAGGAAGAGGATGAAGAAGATGGAGAAGAGGTGACCTCTTTCTCGCCTTCTTCTTCTCTTGATTTTATCATCCCTCTTTGAATGATGGTGTGCGGAGGTGTGTGATGGTCTTCTCTATTTAGGAGGTGATGGAGAGCGTTTTGCCCGCCGTCTTCGTGGAGACATCTCCACCGAGGTTGTAGGAGACTCACTTCTTTCTCATTATTTTGGTGGGGGCTCTTGAGTTCTCATTTGGGAAGGAGATGCGTCGTCAAGTAGTAGATTTTTGAGCCCTTCATAGAGGGACCCTCTTCTTCTTCCTGAATCGAAGAGAGGCTTCTTTTGGAAGTCTCACAATGAGGCTTCCTAGGTATTCTCTCTTCTTGGTGGGGAGTTTGGAGAATCCCATGAGCACAAAGTTGCCGTTGCACTTCACTTTGGAGGGATGGATTGCCCATGGCTTGTTGAAGCCTAGAAACAACGTAGTTAGCAAGCAGAGGAGCATCATTAGTATCCTACTCATTAGCAAAATTAAAGCTATCAACATTAATTTCACTCTCTTTACTACTGTTAGCCATTCTAACAACTTTTAGACTTTTTAAGGTGTACCTTGGCACTTCAAGCCCTAGTTGCTACTCTTCTTTACCCCTTTAGAAAAGCACTCAAGCTCTTGTACCCGTGGCTCGAATATCATTAATTTCAAGGAATAGAAGAGAGGGTCTTTCAACACCAAAATAGTACCGACTCCTGTCAAGTTTCTAATAGCTCAATAGTGGTTAAGCCATAGACAAGCCCCATAGGACTCCACTATTAAGACCATAGCTCTCGATGGTGATGCCCCGTTATCTGCACAAAGCAGGCGCACTGCAAGGCTAAAAAATTCCTATTCTACTACTTACTCAATTGAAATTAATAATACGAACCATTTATAGTTATCTTGATGACCTCCCTTCTTGCTCGAGAAACCTTGTGCTCTGATACCACTGTAACATTGAATGGTTTAGTAACTTGTGTGTAGCGGAAAATAGCATAAACATAGTGAGCATTTCATTAGAATAGATTCCTAATGAGCATAGCAAGAGTGCTTGGATGGGGAGAGGAACCAAAAATCATAACACCTAGTTAGATAGGCATGAACAATACTTCAAAAGAAAGAGAAATTAAGCTATTCACAACAGTTGAGGACCGGATTTATATGGAGCCGGTCCCCCCTCCAAAAGGCTTTGTATTATAGGTTTCCCCCATCAAGGGAGTCATTTTACAATACAATACTTAGTGTTCCTTCAATAACTTGCTAGTGCAATGAAGATGGAAGCTTCAAGCACCATGCACACACTTATAAAACACAACATCAATTTCCTCACGGTCTCAGACCCAAGACCTCAGACACCTTCAAAGATGGTGAGAGCTAGTAGGGTATGAGAGTAGGTTGAGAGGAAAAAGGAGTATTCTTACGAGAAAGAAGTATATCTCCTCACATACTCACTCATAAAAGCTTAGCATAGCTTAGTAATTAGCATGGTAGAGGAGATGAGCATGCATTGAAGCTTGGCTCTTGGTTGGATTTGCATCACAAAGACAAGAGTCGTTGATGTAGGCCTCCCTTCTCACAAGCTTGGAGTAGATGATGAGCTTTCCATTAAAGCTTGAGAAAGAGAGAGAGTCTTCTTTGATTCACACATGAGATTGTGTGTGTGTGTGTGTGTGTGTGATAATGCCTTCTAAAATCAGCCCCCCCTCTCTCTTGGTCGACCCCTCTTCCATTTTACTCATGCTGGCACCCCATTACCCTGGAAAGCTTAGCCAATGATAATTGAGAAGCATAAGTAATAGCCTTTTGACACGTGTCCCCCTTTCTTCTTTTGTGAGTGCCTTAGGTATTTAATTAATGCAATTAAACTCTCATTGGACCCCTTGTCTTCTGGCCAATAGGAATCAGGCAAGCCATTGGTCTAGTGAATGCTCATTGGACCCCTTGGGAGACTGTCCAATAGTCTTCTAGAGAGCTTCATTTATATTGGTTCTTTTATCAAGTGTTTTAAAATGAATTAAACTAAATGTACTCTAGCCTAATTCTCATTGGTCCACCTCTATGGCCATCCAATAGGATTTGAATGCACCTTGGGGGCAACTGGGCTAGGGAGTTGACATGTGTTCCCTATTCCCTTTGTGTAAAGGGAGCCTGTGTGTGTGTGTGTGTGTGTGTGTGTGTTTCTCTCTCATCTCCTACTAAAAGAGCTCGCCCCCTCCCATGTAGGGATCTAGGAAGACTTTGTGTACTATTACGCAACATCCAATTTCCTTAAGCTTGACCATTTGGACTTACCCTTTCAAATTTGGAACCTTGGCATTTTGGAAGTCTTAATGGGCTGAACCTTAGGTCTTTGAAGCCCATTGCTTGCACATTGCTCTTCTGCATATGGTCCCGGGGCGGTCACTTATCAAAATCTCCCTATATCACGTGCGTTCAAGAGGTTATTAATAATACCTCAATATACATACTATATTTACACTACGTGCCTATTTAAAAAACCCCCACCCCCCTCTGTATGTATACATTTTGATACATTTTGACCTTTTAATAATCCTCTCTGGTTAACTCACGTGATAGCATACACATTCTAAAAAGTGACCGCCCCGGGCATATGGTCCCCCTTTGGATCCCTACTGTGGCCGGTCTGCTAGCTTAACCAATATTCTAGCTTTTTCTCCTCTGGTACTTCCCCATATTAAATGATCAGTTTACCATGAGAAAATCATTTAGGAGAATTAGATATTAGTTATTATAACAAATGAACATTGATAACTTTGATTTTGCACATGAAGGTGCTAATGATGATGCCCCTAGGTTTGTCAATTATCTTGTTACTAGGTTGCAACAAGTTATGGGCAACCCTGCTTTGCAAGCCAAAGTTACTCAACAACTTTGTGCTTATGGGATTTCCCTTCCTCTCCAAGAGGAGAGAGAGATTAGGAGGCCTCTTGATGAGACCCCCAAAAGAAGACTCTCTCCCATACAAGAGGAGGAATCCAAAGAATGAGAAAGTAATGAATCCCTAAGTTCCTTTGAAGATGTGCCTCCATGAAGATGGCGGTCTAGACGATCGCCAACTCCTCCCAAGAGGAAACAATCAACCCACAGTCCTTCTCCTCGTCACTGCAAAAGGGCAGCGAGGAAACAAAGGAAGAAAAGGGTAAGAAAGAGGTCACCTTCTTCTCCCTCTTCTTCACCTTCCTCCTCTTCTGACGAAAGCAATAGCTATCCTCCTAGAGAATACAAGAGGGAAGGATATCACAAATCTTACCCTGCATGGAGAAGGTTCCAATAGCTCAAGAATTTCAAAGAGGAAGGAAAGAGTATATATTTTCTTACCTATGATGGCACCTTTGGTTTGGTGCTACCGACAAAGTATTGGCCTTCATCCAACAATTTGATGCGGCCTTTCGAGACGAGGGCTTCACGAAGTCCTTCAAGCTACGCCATGTAGTTATGCACTTACAGAAATCTACTCGTCAATGGTGGGCTAGCCTTCGTGGCAACGACGAAGTCCCAAAGACATGGAAAACTCTACGAGTTTTCATCATGAAGCAATTCCTTATAAGTGATGCAAAGGACAAAGTGCTTACCAAATGGCGAAGTTTGAAGCTGCTCTCCAATGAGTCTATCCACAAATATGTGGACAAGTTCTGGGATTTACATCTTCTTCTAAAAAATAGACTTCATCGAGCAAAAGCATCAATTATGTGCGGGATTACCTAAAGAAATGGCCGAGTATGTCAACTCCCAACGGCCTCGTTCTATCACACAAGTAATCCACCACACTATGGTTGCTTCACGCATCAATTTCCAACAAGGGGCTAAAAGGAATGCCAAGCCCATGGAAAACAAAGATCAAAATTCCGAGGATGGTTAATGCTTTTACAAAGTTTATGTTATTCTCATGATGCATGAAGCTTTCCATCTTCATAGCATCAGCAAGGTCACAAGGAACACAAAAATTGTATTGTACCAAGTCTCTCTTTATGGGATAATTTATAATACAAAATCCTATTGGACGGGGGACCGGCTCCACATAAATCTGACCCTCAACTGTTGTCAAATTCTTTGATTCTCTCTCTTGCAAAAGTATTATTCATGCCAAGTTAATTAAGTATAATGGTTACATTGCTACCGCTAATTAAGTTCACCCTCTATGTCTCAAAGTAGTCTCACAAAAATGCTCTCTTTAATTCTCCTAATTCTGATATTCTCAAAGTTCAAAGGCCATTTCCATTACAAGTGTAATCATTGTCAATTTCATTGTGGTTTGCGACTACGCATTAACGAGCTAAATCGATTATTTTGAGTGCTTTAATGGTTGTTTTTTGACATTTCAACCATAGGAGAGTGTTCCTAGACCGTGTTCCTAGACCATAGGGAAACCATTCTCCTATGTTCTGATGTAGTTTTTAGGACCTTGATCATGATGGATCCTGATTTTGATTCCATGTTGTATCGCAACTACACTTGGTAGATAGTGCCCCTAGGTGTCTTAGACCTTCTTATTAAGTTTTGCTGCATTTGGACTTCATTTGAATGCCGAAATGGCATGACAACTAAGAGTGATGACATAGGACACATGTAGATTGCCTCGGTAGAGAGTGATAGATTTGCTAGTGCTAGAGATAGCTTCGTTTTGTAGGTTCACTTCTTGAGGTTGACACCCTCAAAGAGTCTTCGTGCCCCATCCGAGTTGCTTTCCTGAGTATTGACATTGTGTTAGTGCTAGATAGCTATGCTACGACGTCCGTCGTGGGGACCCGCTAACATGGGGTGATTGCTACTCCTCCTCTTAGTGTTTGTAGGTGCTTGAATGCCTTTGGGCTGATTACAACCTTGAATTCTACATGAAAGTATCCCACCTATTTCAAAAATTGAGAGAGAATGTATCTTTTCTTGGTCTCTTGTGTTTCTCTCTCTCTCTCTCTCCCTCTCTCTCTCTCTCTCTCTCTCATTTAGCTTAGGTGAAGGACCACCATAGCTATGCTCGGGGGGTTCACTATATAGAGATCTTTTATATCACCTGCATTCAAGGGGTAAATTTATAAAACCCCTTATTCTATATTTTTTGATATATATTGTAACATTTAATGCACTAGTAACTTGTGTGTAATGGAAATTGATAACATAGTGAGAATTTTATTAAGAATAAGTTCTTAATGAGCATAGAGAGTACTTAATTTGAGAAAGCAACATAGAAATTTACACCTAGCTAATATGGCATTGACAATACTTGAAAAGAGAGAGAAATAGAATAATTGACAACAGTTGAGGACTGGATTTACATGGATGTTAGTAGCAAGCTAACTCGGATGTCATTTTTCGGAGCTTTCATTATAAAAACACTTATTATTTTGATGAATTGGGAATATTGTAACTCTACTTTCTAGATGAACATTGTAATTGATGAGCTGGGGCTACAAGCTTCCAAATTGTATCAACCTGTCTTTAGTTAGAGCTCCCATATTATTAGTTTTGACCACAAAACCTTGGCTAAGGTCTAAAAGCCAATTTTTGTAAGTTTTATACAAGTTTTTGGATAATGAAACACAATGTGAGCTAACGGAGCTCACTTCTCTCCTTCTCGCACTTCCTACTCCCTCACCGGTTGTCACATTGCAGTCGCGTCTGTTGCGTTGCAACCGTAGGTAAGAGCTCTACGCATTGACGTAAGCATTTCACGGTATTTCGTAGCTTTTGGCGTCGTCGACCCACGGCTTAATTTCATCATAAGTAGAAATTTACACTTCAAAATCTAAAACTAAGTATAGACAGGGTATTGGGGCATCATTGCTAAGCATTTAGATGCATTCTAGGTCAAAAACGACTAGGTCAAAAACTCACCTGTTAATAATCGTGATTTTTGCACTTGACCTAAAGTGAGATTTGAGACCATAAGCATGTGTATTTAGGTCTTATAAACATACCCTAGAAGTTTCGTAACGTCTGGATATCGATTGATGTTGTAACGGATGTGATTTGTTTGTCGATGAACGATTAGCTTTTGGTGATTTCAGTCATTTGAGTGTAGCTTGAGTTAGATGCGAGTTGTTTATTGTTTTCCAAGATATTGACAACCTCTTGTAGCCTATATGCACTAGTTGAGTGAGCTTCGTTCCATGGATTGACAATTATATTCGTGGTTCTCGCTATGTCTGCAATATGATAGAAGTGAGGTTATACACCCGTCCCACATTTGGCGCCACTGTCGGGGACGAACAGACCTAAACTAGGAAAAAACACGAGCGTCTTGTGAAGTTATCCTTTAACTTCCTCTAGGATCTCCTAGAGTCAAAACTTTGTTTTTTTAAACCACATAGCTTAAGATTGTCATCTTTTGCTGTGTAGAGGTAGCTTGGAAGTAAGTCGTACTTACTAAGTACCTTTAGGATTGTAGGATTGTAAGATTAAATTATGATTTTGAGAATGATTGAGGGACGAGACATGTCTTAAGATCAAAGCTCAGAAAACCATCAAAAAACAAGAAAACGAGTGTTTGTGGACACTTTCCACAACCCCATTGCAATAGAATCTAGGAGTAGGGTAAGTAGAATCCGAGGTGGATTTCAGAACATTGCTCGCTCCAAAAGAATCAATTGTGAGATGTTTATGTGAAGTTGCAGAATTTCAGGTCTATGGCTAGAAATAACACCAAAAGACTATCAACTGAATCCGACTAGAGAGTATGCTTAAAAAGTTGCATGAACCTGTGGGTAAGCTTAAGGACACATTGAGGTAAGAGTTTGTAAAAACTCAGATTATTTACTTTTTCTTGATATTTTAGGCCAAATTAAGTTTTGTCTTCACTCATAGGCTTAAAATAGCTCATGAAAAAGACTGTCCAAGGAAAAAGTTCAAAAAAGTGCTCATTTTAGGCTTAAAGTAAATAATCATGATTATTTACTTTAAGCTCAAAAGTGACCAAGGTTGATACCAGAGACTCTATGTATGTGTAGAAACATCTTTTGTAAAGGCCCATAGAATTTGGATCATCAAATTGACCAAAAACTGGGTAAAAATTTGATAAACAAGTGTACATACTCAGTTAGCCAAAAAGATGTAAAAATTTACCAGAAGTAAATAATCATGATTATTTACTTTTGTCTCATTTTTCATTTTTTTGACCAAACCAGCATACCGCTAGTTTTAGCATGTTATATTAAGCCCACAAATCAAATTTGGCAAGATTTGGATCATTGATTGAAAATTGTGGCCAAATTTACAAAGTCAATTTGCAGATACAAAACTGATGACCATTTGAACAAAAAATTATCCAAACTTGATGAAACTTGGCTAGGGAGCTTAAGTTTAGCTGCTTAACAGATCTATGTCAAAATTGTTGCAAAAAAGTGCACAAAAATAGCAGGAGTATAATCACGATTATTTACATATGCTACCAGATTTGATATTCTTGCACATTTGAGTATACCACAAGGTCAAGCATATCAAGTAGACCACACAAGGATCATAAAATTGAGATTTAAGCTAGATTCTTGAAAACTGAGTTTGCAGACACGAAAAAGTTGATAACTTAAACAAATTTTGTTCAAACTTAGTGAAACTTGTCGAGAGACCTTAACAAGTTGTATACTTGGAAAATCAAGCCAGAAAGTGCAAAAAACTGAGAAAAGTACTACTGATACACAGAGACAAACTTTTTGACTTTTGAGCTTGTATTGTGTTAGACCAACATAATACAAAGCCACCGGGAAATTTTGGGTTCAATCGGATCCAAATTAGTACATGGTCACTCAGTTTTCAGGTTGCAGATTAGTCCTTTGAATTTTTGCAAAAGTAGAATGTGAAAGTCTCAATTGCTGACTCACTTAGCTTGATTTGAAGTGATGCATATAGATCAGTCGCAATAGTTAGCAAGAATTGTACAGTCTTTGTGAACGAATAGCTAACTTGATTAATATTGATACAGGAATCAAGTTGCAGACAAATAATTGAAAGCTTGAAAGAAGTTGCAATCAAGTCAAGTGGAAGAAGTTGAAAACAAGTCAATCCAACGGTAAGTACTCTATCCAGGGCTTCACAAGTCTATATAAACCTTAGATCTGGTCGTATAGTAGCAAATCAAGGCATATTTGGCGAGACTGCTAATAGAGTATCCACGGAAGAGAGTGTGAATCAAGGTGATCACTTGCACACTATCTTTGAAGAAGTCTTAGACACTTTTTCAGAATCAACATCTGAAATGTCTTCCTATTCTACTCATTCAGAAACCGGAATAACAGTGCGATATAAGCACATACTCTCTTTTTATAAGACTAATTGCCATGGAGATCAGGTTTACCTGGATCCTAATGAAGAGTATGCCATTCACATTGATGACCATGACATAGAGTTTGAAGAGGAAATCAGGGCAAACAAACAAGAAAAAATTTACATGGATAAAAATGGAACTTAGTATTTACAAGTTGAAAACCCTGACATGATAGACAAATGGGGGTTAGAAGTAAATACCATAATTCCAGATATGGCAGCAAAAGAAGGACCACCGACTTTAGAGTTTGAAGGATACGATCAAGTTGATTTGAAGCCTTTGAAATGGCTTAACACAAATAATCCTAGGGTCGGAGTCTATTGTTGGGAGGATAGAAACGTTAAAGATCTCCTATGGACTTTGCATGCCAAATTAGGACAGCTAATGCCCATGAAGATCATTTATATCTTCAAAATCAAAGATAAGGGTTCATTAGATTTACCAACCTACCTGTTTAGGGATTGTTATAACAATAATTGTGTTATGATGACTCCTAAGGACGTGGAACAAACCAAATACCAAGGGTACTCCATAAGGGATTGGATATTGGGCAAAGGACCAGAAACTAAACTCCATGAGAGATCTTTTGAGAGTAATATTAAAAAACCAGAAACCACCTCATCACAAAGAAAATTGGGTGACACTAAAGCCAGTCCAGGGCTACATGAGTCACTATTTCCAACAGACTGGTTTAAAGGACTCAGGACAAGACCAACTGCCAGGAGACTGGGAGTTGAACCAAATAGACGTTTCAGACCAACTGATTTTCAAAAATGGGTCAGAAAATACAATGGATCTGGGGATCCATATGACCACTTAGCAAGCTTTAAGCAAGTGCTAAGAGCAGAATGCATATTTGATTTCCATACTCAATTCGAGGGATTTGGAATGACATTAGAAGGAAAAGCACTAACTTGGTTCCAAAACATTCCACCAAGGTCAATCATGGACTTCAAAACATTAGCTCAAGGATTTGTAGCTGCTTGTTCCAAAACAGGGATCAAACACAATACGGTAGCTCAAATTCATAACTTCAAACAGAAACAAGGTGAGTCTGTTAGAGATTGTGCAACTAGAATGAAGCGATACATTGCAAGATACCTAGAGCTAGAGATACCTGTAGAAGAAAGACTAGTATCATTGTTTCTAGAGGGACTGCTAAATAAAGAACTTCATGCTATATTGTATAGCAAGAAGCATATGACCCTAGAAGAGTGTGTATCAGATGTTATTGACTTAGGAGACAATTGTGATATTTTCAATGAAGAAGATGTCCCTAAGGATAACCAGAGCGAAAAAAAAACATCCACCAAACCAGCACAAGTGGGAACGACTGCTGCAGCACCTCTTTCATGCATAGAAGACATGCTCAAAAGGATGAATGAAATGATGAATAACATGCAAAAAGCACCTATTAGGGGACCAGGGCAAGGGATACCTCAACATGGACAACCAATTAGGCCACAAAAATGGTGTGCAATCGAGGGTAAATGGACCAACCATGAGACCAATGAGTGCTATTCTCGATCAAAGTATGATGGGAATGTTCAGTACGTGCCTATGAGGCCACAAGGACAACCTATGTACAGATATCAGCCTAATATGTCCCCAGCTTAGAGATCACCAATGGGTATGGAAAGACCTCAACCTGTGTTGGGTCACCAACCTCCATATCCTAGTCATAATGCAATGCTTGTAAAGTATATGCATTCAAAAGGAGTTATAGATGAACAAGCATTAGTGCATGCTACACCCTATGCTGAGCCTAGTCCATCTACAATAATGGTAGCAGGAGATTGGTATAATTCACATCCACCTCCAATGGAAGAACCTATGACTTATACTACACCAGAGCTTGCACCGATGTACTATGTAGCTAATCAAGGTGTTAGATCTCCGATGGTAAGACCCATGATTAAGCCAAGAACTGGGAGCTGTCATAATTGTGGTGCAGATGATCATTGAAAAAATGAATGTCCAGAGCCTGACAAGAACCTTAAGCCAGTTGAAGCTTATTGCATACAATGTTGCAAAAAGGGAGGACACTTCCCTAAAGATTGTCCAAAAAATCCTTTAAACAAGGGCAAAACAATAGTGAACATAGTCCGAGCGATACCTAGTAGCTCATCTGAAGGTGAACCAATTGTTCCAATCAAAATAATCACCAGAGCCCAGGCTAAGAAAAAGAAACATAATTCTTCTGATGATTCGGAAAATAATAAAATATCCTCTCAAAAGACCAAAAGAAGCAGAAGCAAAAGGTATCGGAAATGAGAAAACAAAAACAAAGGGCTGAAATTTGGGAGAAGGCAAAGAAACTATTTCAACAAAAAGTGAAAGAAAGTGGAAGTGAAATCAAGAAAACCACAGTGAAATATGGAGGATCAATTTTAGTAGACAAAATATTTGAGCCAATTAATACAGCCTTGGAAGCTTACCAATCGGGACTTAAAGCAGGCCAAAACATGGAAAACAAATGAAAAAACTATCCTTCTCCACACATGGAAGCAGCTAAGTTTGAAGCTTATCAAAATTTGGTAAGAATTACTCAAGAGATGCTGAAAAACAAAAACCCAATCTCGAGAGTATGGCAAAACCTGAGGAGCTTGTGGAAGGAACATGTAAAGAGAAATCCAAAGTGGTGGTAGAACCCCACTTTGAAACCAAAGAACCAGAACTCATAGTACCTCACAACAAAGATGCCTTAGATGGAATTCCATTCATAGAAGAAGACTGGCCAGGACACTTATGAAAAAAAGTTAGAGAGATTAATGACGGGAGCCTAACTCTAAAGTCAGCTCCTATAGACGAAGTTTGGTTAGATAATCTACCTCCTGATATGGACATGGATGTACAATCCTTGTATGGGGATTGCGGCTTTGAAGCTTCAGAAAAGTCTAAACCATTGACTTTGAAAACATTACCCTCTTACTTGGGAGATAACAAAGATGAATCCATAGTGTGTAAAACCACTCTGAAAGAGTGGAACAGACCCTATAGGTAGACAACATTCATTCAATCATGTCTACACCCATTCAATGCACTCTCACTTTAGTAGAACTGTTAAAAATTAGATCATATTTAAGGAATGATCTATAGAAAAATCTAGAGAAGGTGGGGATAACATGGCTAATCGCAAAGAATTTGGGAAAATTGAAACACGAATTGGATAACAAAGAGATTTGATCTGTTCCAATAAACAAAGTCGGAGAATACTACGAATGGGAAGAATGAAACACAACCCTTCCAGTGAGATATAATGATATAGAAACCATGGCAATACTGGATAGTGGGGCAGGCATAGCCATAGCCACGAAAGCAGTATGGGAATCATGGGGACAAACAGCCATTAGACCAACTCGAATAAAATTGCAATTGGATGATGGACACATCGAAAGACTCTTATGGCTGCTTGAAAACGTGATAGTTAATTCCTGTGGGATTGAATATCAACACACTTTTGCCATAGTAGACTTTGGAAAGAAACTCAATCACGAAATCATCTTAGGAAGACTTTTCATGCGACAAGTACAACTCATCCAGGATTGGAAAAACAATTATCTGAACTTGAAGCAAGTGGGATCAATAACAAGGGTTAATCTAAAAGATCACACTTATAGAGATGTCATGAAAACGCCCACACAAGAATTTGATTCTGTCTCTTTGACTGAAACTAGGCTTTCATCTTGGTTGAACAAAGACACACCCTTTGGATGTGCGGAGCCTCAGAAAATGGGAGCTTAAAATGAGAAGAATGTATCTTAGAAGGGATTGCACAGATGAAGCCTATGTACTTGAACCCTTTCGAGAGCATTTGTTTGAGCCATTTAAGTGGACTCAAATTAAGCAACAATGGATGTATGTGTAATTACGTCTATGCCTACTCAATTTTGCAATGAGGACGGCTATGACATAATTCCCATATAAATGATCTCAATCCTTCACATTGAAGAAGAAATTAAGGAATCCAAGGACTTAATGAAAGCTCAACAAGTCTTTTCAGACCTCTACTATGATGCAATAGGTGAGTTAGAAGAACATTCAGCTACCTCAGATGATTCCGGGTCAGAAAAAGAACGTGTGACTCAGAGAGCTAAACTACTCATGAAAGAAGGGGAGAAAAAGATTTTTGATTTTTTAAACCAGAAACCGAGAAGACAGAAATGGTATAGAAGAAAATGAGACACCAGAAACTTGAAAGCTAGACCTATGCCATCAGTCTCCAGTAGAACACAATTCCTGATGCAGATAGATACACATGATTGTGTCAAGGACAAAATCATTGGTAGATATCCTTTAAAAAAAATAAGAAATATAAAAAACATTGAGAAAAATGAGAAAGGAAACTCAAGCAAAACCTAAATACCAAGATAAGGATTCAACCATGACACGAGTTGAAAAAAGAAAGAAATATCAAGAGTTGAAAAAAGCTCTGAAGGAGATATATACGACTGAAATGGAAACATTGAGGAGGATGGTAAATATGTAATGAGTGTTCCATCCCATTACAAGAAATATACCAAAACATCATAGTCGAACGACCTGTCAGGGAACTACGAAAACAGGGCGAGTCCTACAAAGGACCTAAAAACTCAAAAAAGATAGATCTGGCTAAACGAGGAGAACAACGTAGACCAGTCTACATTGCAAATGACCTGATGGAGGAAGCAAGAGCTTTTGTTAAGCCTACTAAAAGAATACTAAGATATCTTTGCTTGGTCTTATAAGGATCTCAAGGGTGTTGATCGAGAAATCTGTCAACATACCATACCGATGAGAGATGATGCGAAACCAAGTAGGCAAAGGCCATACACTATACTGAGATATCTTTGCTTGGTCTTATAAGGATCTCAAGGGTGTTGATCGAGAAATCTGTCAACATACCATACCGATGAGAGATGATGCGAAACCAAGTAGGCAAAGGCCATACACTATAATGAGACATTTGCCAGAAAGATCAAAGAAGAGATTGAAAAGCTAAAAGAACCCGAATTCATTTATGAAATTAAACACACAGATTGGGTGTCTCCAATTGTGATAATACCCAAGAAAGATGGAAAATTACGGGTGTGTGTCAATCTCAAGAAAGTGAATGCAGCTACCATTAGAGACAACTTTCCTCTTCCAATTACTGAGCATGTTTTAGAATGAGTCGCAGGAAAAGAAGCTTACAGCTTTTTAGATGACTTTTCGGGATACAATCAACTTTTGGTTGACCCCAAAGATCATCATAAAATTGCCTTTGCAACTGAATGGGTTATTTTTGTCTATCGGGTTACCAACCACCTTTCAAATATTGATGAGCCATGCTTTTAAAGAATATCTCCAGAATTTCTTGGAAGTTTACATGGATGATCTATGTGTACATTCATCAATTTGAGCTGATCATTTTTAACACTTCAAAAAGGTATTCAAAAAATGTAGACTTTATAGGATTTGCTTAAATCCTGAAAAGTGCACATTCATGGGCAGACAAGGAAAAATTCTTGGACAAATTGTCTGTAAGAATGACACAGCTACTGATATGGATAAAATTCATGTTATTGCTGATTTGCCTAGACCAACAACAGTCGAAGGGGTTCAAGCCTTCATGGGACATTGTGGATATTACAGACGATTCATTTACATGTACGCTATAATTGCAAAACGCATTTGTAGCTTGATTACACTCTTTGAATGGATTTATGAGTGTGAAGAATCCTTCATGAACATGGATTTTAATTACGCGATGATGCATTTTGTTAAATGTTAATTATTGTTGTTATTATCACTATTTTTTTCATGTTAATAACATATCTAATGTCATGACCTACAAAAACCGGTAGAAAACGTAGAACCGGCGGGACAACCAACAATCCCGGCAGGCTTGGCGGGTTTAATATTAAACCCGACGGGCTCGGCGGGACAAGCAAGAATCCCGCCGGGCCTGTCGTGTACCCCCTCCATATTTGGCGGCTCTATATAACCCTTTTATAGACATCACATCACATCACATCACATCACCTCTTCCTCTAAATTTGCTCATCCTTTAAAATTTAGAAGAAAAACTAAAGGTAACAAAATGAATAGTCTTTAAAAAAAATTAAAACTTAATGTAACTCTGATCATGGATCATTAGTTCTTTTTTGGACTGAACTGATTCTTGAAAGGAGGTAGAAAGGTGAATCTTTGGGTCGGTATCTCTACATTTGGGATGGACTGATCTCATGTTTGGTTCACCGTTATATTTGCTAAATTGATTGCTATATTGATTAGAACTTCTATCATGGGTCATTAGTTCTTTTTTGGACTGAACTGATTCTTGAAAAGAGATAGAAAGGTGAATCTTTGGGTCGATATCTCTACTTTTGGGATGGACTGATGACATGTTTGATTCACCGCTGTATTTGCTTGCTATCCCGATTAGAGCTCCAATCATGGGTCATTAGTTCTTTTTTGGACTGGACTGATTCATGAAAGGAGGTAGGAAGGTGAATCTTTGGGTCGATATCTCTACTTTTGGGATGGACTGATCACATGTTTGATTCACCGCTATATTTGCTTGCTATTTCGATTAGAGCTCCAATCATGGGTCATTAGTTCTTTTTTGGATTGGACTGATTCATGAAAGGAGGTAGGAAGGTGAATCTTTGGGTCGATATCTCTACTTTTGGGATGGACTGATCACATATTTGATTCACCGTTGTATTTGCTTGCTCATGTTTGAGTAGATTGAGGTTTATTCCCTTCAGGCTTCACTACTACTCTTGTGTGTGATATTGATTATAACACTAATGTTTGGTTTGAATAATACTTGAAAGAAGATAGCATACTGAGCTATGTTTATTGGTATTGCAGGCATCCAATAAGTATGTCTTCCACCGGGAATGGGAGCGGTGATGTTGGTGTCTCAAGCCTAGCTTCCTTGAGGAGACCTCCTACCTCGATGCTAGGTCCTGCTTCGCAGGGCACCACTTCGCAGGGCAAGCGAAAGGCAGGTGGAAAAAGTCCAGGACCCGAGTGGAATTTTGCCACAAATTTAAATAAGTATCAAGATTGGAAATGTAATTTTTGTGGCGAAGAGAAATCTGGAGGAGCACCAAGAATAAGGGATCATTTGCTAGGTGGCAATACCAGAATCCAAGGAGGAAAGTGCAAGGGCTTAGGTGTAGAAGAAGCAGCTATGCACTTAAAAGCTTAAATTGGTAAGCTAATTTCCACGAGCAAAAGATCAAAACTCTCTACTTTTGACCATCACACCCCGGTATCGATAAGATCAAACCAGGACGAGGGATCATTGGGTGTAATGCCCACCAATGGAAGCACTCAAAGCAGGGAACCAACTTCTCATATCGATGGAACTACACCTCCAAACCATGGATCTCCTGACTTTCAGGTAGGATCGTCAAAAAGTAGACAAGTTAGCTTACAGATGAGCTTCAAAACGCTTGCCTTAGAAGAAGCACAACTTGCACTAGCTAAAGCCGTCTATTTCACTGGGGGATCATTGGCCATTGTCACCCGTGATGCATGGAAGTCAGCTTGGAAACGCATTGGGGAGTATGGTGCTGGATTTACCCCTCCAACATATCACCATATGAGAAACCAACTGTTGGATAAATGTCACACAAGCACACAACAGGATATTCAAAGGGTAATATTAAATGCAACAGAACAATCTGGATACACCATAGTTAGTGATGGTTGGTCCAACGTTCAAAGGCGGCCATTGATCAACATCATGCTTGTATGTCCTCATGGTGAATCTTTTATCAAAGATGTGGATAGCTCTGGTCAAATAAAGTCTGGCAGTTTTATAGCTGACATCATTCGCGACGCAGTTGAGGAACTTGGAAAAGAAAATGTTGTCCAAGTAATCATGGACAATGCCAAAAATTGCAGGGCTGCAGGTAGGATACTTGAAAGTCGCTTCTCTCACCTATATAGTGCTGGTTGCAGTACACACAGCTTGAACTTGGTATTGCAAGATTGGTACAAGAGTAATGACACAGAGTGGTTCAAATGGATAGTAGACAATGCTCGCTTAATAGTCAAGTTTGTTTTGAAGCGTCAGAGGGTTCTTGACATGTACCGTTAGAGGATGTCTACTATGTTAAAACTGCCGTGCGAAACTAGATTTTGCACCAACTACTATACGGTAGAATCACTAATAAAAAATAAGAATGCTGTGATGGAGACATTTGTTTGTGCCACTTTTTCAGAATGGGAGGCCGGTCAAAGGGAGAAGATAAAAAGAAAAATAGGGGTGATCAGAGATCTACTAGCTGATCGCCACTTCTGGGATGATGTGGTGGATGTGCATAATGTCATGATGCCAATTATGCTCGCATTACTCCAACTGGATTCTGGCTTGCCTAACATAGGTAAGGTGTGGATGGCTTGGTGGAGTGTTCAAGAAAGCCTTGCAAATCCAGAGGAGCCCCAGGAGCCAATTATGAAGCCTTGGAAGACACCATTCACTCAAAAGAGGAGAGAAATTTTGAGAAAGTATGTGCATGGTCGATGGGTTGGAGCACATAGTCCACTACACAGCGTAGCTTTCTTATTGGATCCAGAGTATTGGGCAATGGAAATAGACAAACTTGATGAGGAGGTGCTGGAAGACTTTTATGATGTGATAGGTAGGTTTTATGCTGATCCTGATGAGCATGCATCAGCTATTACTCATCTTACGAAGTTTAAACTCAAAGAGGGTAAGTTTGGTAAAGAATTTGTGCAGAAACTTGCCACGGAGCAACCAGCGTGGAAGTGGTGGATGATGAATGGTGGTAGTGCACCCACCCTTAAACACCTAGCTATTAGAATCCTAGCCCAATGTGCATCCAATTCAAGTTCTGAGAGAAACTGGAGTACATATAAATATGTACATTCCACCATCAGAAACCACCTTCTAAATTCAAGAGCTGAAAAATCGGTGTATATGTACTGCACCCATCGGCTATTGGCAAGTGCAAGCTGAGAACTACAAAGAGGAGATGCCGCGCTGGACTTATGATGTAACCAATGATGAGGTGGACAAAGACAGTGAGCTGCAAGGGGAATCTCATGAATTAGAAACTACATGTACTTTAGAAGAGATTGAAGAGCATTTGGAAATTGAACCAACTTTGACCCGTCGCAGCAAGCGACAGTGGTTTAATTAATAGATTATCGAATCCATTGAGTGACTTCTGTTTAAGTTCAGAAACTGTTTATCTTATAAGATTTTTTAATATTTAGTTTAAGGTTTAGACATTTTCTTAATAATAAACGAAGCCCTTAAAAACCTTGACAAGGCCAAAAATCACTATTAAAGCTTCATAATATACAAAGCCCTTACAAATCTTTGCATTATCACATATCATAATTGATGCTGAAGTGAAGAAAATTCACAATTCACTAATAAATTCTCGCAAGACAACGAGTAAATGTTTTCAAATGTTACAAAAACTATCCAAGTGATAGTGAAATATTTGTGAGAATATCTTCATTCTCCTGTTCACGCTGACCTTTAAGCTTATTATAGTCTTCAGACATTTTGAACACTGCATATAGATTTTTGGATATCTCATACTCACATATAGCACAATGAAAGCTATTCATCAAGCATGATATATGGTACATATGTCCGCATGGGTGGCTGAAGTGACCACACCACTCATGAAAGAATGATCTACATATGGGGCAAGGACCACCGTGCTCACCAGAAGCTAGAGGGGCCTCAATAGATGTTGGGTGCTCAATCAATGTGGCAACATTTTGTTTTTTTATAGTCGCCTCTAACTCCTTAACGTGGTGAGATAGCACCTTCACCTCCCTTTGCAAGTCTCTATTTAGGGTTGCTTCTGCATGAGAGCCTTGTGTAGCTTGTGATGCTTGCTTGAGTTGAGTTTGAAGCTCCTCCTTAACTTGGTGCACTTCCATTGATGCACCTTCTAGTGCCAATGACATCTCTTGCCATGTGACGGTGATTGCACTGCTGCGAATGTCCTCAACCGTCATATGAAGTGTCCTTGAGCTGAAGTTCACTGCTTCACCCAAGACATAATGCATGTATAACATCTTGGCAAACCACAATGGATAATCCATATGATGCATAGGATGACCCATAACATCGAGATATATGTTCTCTCCATTGTCTCGTATGTCTGCATTAATGCATTGTGATAGCTTGAGTCGGCCTTTCTTGATGTTGTCATCTGCAACGCCTGGCCATATGGATTTGACCATTTCTCGATCAATCCTAGAGTTCACCTCTTTCCATTGTGTACCCACTGGGTTGGCCCACTGGGAGCAACGAGCTGCAATTCGAGCGGTGAGACGCTCAAAAGTATGCTTAGCCCTTTGATTATCATTATCCATATCCTGATTAAACACTATACTTCAGTTACGGCATACAAACTTAATGATAATCAATTGCTATAAGAGTAACCACCATTTTACGACAATCAATTGATATAAGAGTAACCACCATTTTACGACAATCAATTGATATAAGAATAACCACCATCTTATGACAATCAATTGATAAAAGAGTAACCACCATTTTTTAAATCAATGAATGACAATCAGTGATTCCATGTGGCTTATTGCTTGAAACTTAAGAGAAAAAACAAAACTCATTAAAAATTTGTTGTCTATTGAGATATAACAAAGTGTTTTTATTACTCATACATCATCCATGGCGCATAAAACCCAAATTTTAAAAGTGCTTTTATAAGTCAAAAGTACATCATATATCCATCAAAAAAGTGCTTCATAAAGTACATCATATATCCATCAAAAAAAGGCTACACTCAATGAATGACAATCAGTGATTCCATGTGGCTTATTGCTTGAAACTTAAGAGAAAAAACAAAACTCATAGAAAATTTGTTGTCTATTGAGATATAACAAAGTGTTTTTATTACTCATACATCATCCATGGCGCATAAAACCCAAATTTTAAAAGTGCTTTTATAAGTCAAAAGTACATCATATATCCATCAAAAAAGTGCTTCATAAAGTACATCATATATCCATCAAAAAAAGGCTACACTCATTTCAGAGGGAGGGCGTAAGCATCGTTCTGGCTGGGCTTCAAATCTTTCTAATTCTTCGTCCA
Source organism: Adiantum capillus-veneris (assembly GCF_014529385.1). Taxonomy (NCBI): domain Eukaryota; kingdom Viridiplantae; phylum Streptophyta; class Polypodiopsida; order Polypodiales; family Pteridaceae; genus Adiantum; species Adiantum capillus-veneris. The sequence goes on along the minus strand of NC_140951.1, from coordinate 137,547,706 downwards.
AAAGTGCCAAGGTCTTTCTCTCTGTGGATTTCTTCCTCACCCAACCTTCCACAACAATCCTAGATATGGCTTGTACCTCCACTGAAACCTTATGTTTGAACCAATATGTGTTGTAGTAGTCAGAGAACTCTCCACAAAACTTACAAAATTTCCATATCACCCATCCTATGGCGTACACATCTGTGGCCTTGGTCCATGGGCACGGGTGATTGCCATCTAGTAACTCAGGAGCTCGCCAAGGATGAAGCTTTTGCCTCTAAGCCAACACGCAGAGCCAATCCCCAATCAATTATTCCAATACGGGGAGTGAGATCCTTGGTAAAGTCCAACATGATGTTCCATGGATGGAGATCATTGTGGATCACTCCCTTGTCATGTGCGAATCGCAATGCCTTCACCAAGGCATTGGATCAACGAGGGAGCATGATTGCACAGGCTCTTGATACGTGTTTTCTGGTCTTCAGAGGGCTGCTCCCATAGAAATTCTTCAGGGATCTTTCCTTTCCCCTCTTGATGCGCTACAAGCGTCGTGAAAGAGCCATGTGGATGGGGCACTGTGTCCATAAGATCACCTAAAGTTCCCCCATTGAAGTAGGGGAATATCAGAAACCATGGCAACGTTAGTGGGCAATACTCCTCACAATCCCTCTATGGTTGAGATCTACCCCACTTTTTGATGCAAAGCTTTTCCACTGATGCTTGGCCTGTCCTTTGAACTCCTTGGCACAATAAGTATTCGTTGCAGGAAGGAAACTGATCCCTTTGATTTGAACTTGCCACCATGTGCCATAAGCCCCTGACCCAAGTTTCTTGATCTTCTTAATGGACTTATTTGGAATGCCCAGAGTCATACTACATTCAGAATTGTATATACTACTCTCCACGTGACTGGCAGAAGCAGTAGAATCCGATGTTCCCTCAATGGCAGCCTCCTCAATAAACGGTTCTCCAACTTGGCTGCTCCCCACAACTCTGGTGATAGCCATTCGCATTTTCTTGCTTAGGCCAAACTGTGTGTCTATGTGGGATGCTCGCCTTGACCTCTCCTTTTCAGCTCTCCATCTAGTGTTCCAATGCTCTAGCTTACCCTTGTCTACTTCTTGAGGGCATTCCTCTTTCAAATCAGAGGCCACCTTGGGCAAATTGCCCACCCAACTTCTCAGTAATGAGTTTATTGATTCGGTTGTTTTGTCTGGATATAACAACAACATTTTGCGGGCAATCTCACTGTATAATGATTGCAATCTAGACTCATCTTTCTGCAACAATCTGCGCTATAGCGTCGGGATCTAGTGCACTGACGATCGTAATCAACAATTGTCTAATTTTATTTTTGAACTCTATTATTGAAGTAGCAGAAGGATCCATTTTGCCTGCAATGGTATTATTGCAAACAACACATTGTGAAATATAACTATGCGCCACTGCATTTGGATCTTTTCTACGTGAAAGAAAAAGTGCAATATAGACCATAGATCTCGTACGCTTTTGCAGTGACACACCTAATAACAATTGCAACCATGTGCCAATGCCTCACCATACAACAACTTACAAACATATGCTCCTGTCATTCTAGCAGCAACACACCTAGTCGCAATTGCAACCATGTGCCGAAGCATGAATGACTGGGAGCAACATAAAACATAGTCACCCTATGCTTTTGCAATGACACACCTAGACGCAATTGCAACCATGTGCCAGTGCATCCACGCATGGTGACTTCTTTCAAACAGATGCTCCTGTTAATCTAGCAGCAACACACCTAGTCGCAATTGCAACCATGTGCCGAAGCATGAATGACGGGAAGCAACATAAAACATAGTCATCTTGCATTTTTGCAATGATACACCTAGCTGCAATTGCAACCATGTGCCAGTGCATCCACGCATGGTGACTTCTTTCAAACAGATGCTCGTGTCGTTCTAGCAGCAACACACCTAGTCGCAATTGCAACCATGTGCCGAAGCATGAATGACTGGGAGCAACATAAAACATAGTCATCCTACGCTTTTGCAATGACACACCTAGTCGCAATTGCAACCATGTGCCAGTGCATCCACGCACGATGTCTTCTTTCAAGATTCAAGCATATGAAGAATTATGAAATTATTTGAGCACATATGCTTCGGCACATGGTTGCAATTGCGACTAGGTATGTTGCTGCTAGATTGACAAGAGCATCTAATGCATGAATGACGGGAAGCAACATAAAACATAGTCATCTTGCATTTTTGCAATGACACACCTAGCCGCAATTGCAACCATGTGCTAGTGCATTCATGCACGGTGACTTCTTTCAAACAGATGCTCCTGTCATTCTAGCAGCAACACACCTAGTCGCAATTGCAACCATGTGCCGAAGCATGAATGACTGGGAGCAACATAAAACATAATCACCCTACGCTTTTGCAATGACACACCTAGCCGCAATTGCAACCATGTGCCAGTGCATTCACGCACGGTTACTTCTTTCAAACAAATGCTCCTGTCATTCTAGTAGCAACACACCTAGTCGCAATTGCAACCATGTGCCGAAGCATGAATGACTGGGAGCAATATAAAACATAATCATCGTACACTTTTGCAATGATACACCTAGCCGCAATTGCAACCATGTGCCAGTGCATCCACGCACGATGATTTGATAAAAGAAATTTTAAACCTTTAAGTTTTAACGCAAAAAACTCAAAAAAACATCAATAAAATAAGGAAGGGTTTAAAAAATTACTACTACACTGCTTTGAGAATGTGGAAAGCTGCCAGAAAGTTTGGTGAAGACTTTTCAATGTACCTCTTTTGTGAAAAACAAGCACCGGCGTCACCTTTATATAGCCACGGCGGGCCCGACAGGCAAATAGCTTTACCCGGCGTGACCGCTGGGAAAATTCACTAGCCCGGCAAGCCCGGCGGGCTACGAACCGGTCTCCAGGTCTCCCTGGAGGTCAAAAAAGATGAATGTTCAATTAACAAAATATTTGTTATTTTGCATTTCTATTGTTATTAACCTGAAATTATAGTGTGATCACATCATTTTGAAATCCCTGAATCATGAAGCTTAAGCAAGCTCTCACTTCAGCTCCAATATTGAAAGAACCAGATTGGAATAAGATATTCCACATACATGTAGATGCTTCCAATTTTGCCATCGGGTGTATACTAGCTCAACCAGGAGACGGGAAAATTGATTTTCCTATTTCTTATGCTAGCTGACAGTTGAATATGGTAGAGAAAAACTATACCACCACCAAAAGGGAAGGACTAGGAATGATCTATGCCGTGAAAAAGTATAGACATTACCTATCAGCTAACAAATTTGTGTTCTTTGTGGACCACCAAGCCTTATTGTACTTGGTCAACAAGCCATGCAACACAGGAAGAATAGTGAGATGGTTCATCATTCTTTTGGAATTTGATTTCACTGTAGTTATGAAAAAGAGCACCACTCATCAAAGAGTAGATCATTTGTCAAGGATTGTTTCAGGAGAATCATCTAAGACGATGATCTACCACATGCATATCTGTTCTCCGTTGAAATGATACCTCGATGGTCGAAAAACATGGTATCCTTGATGACCATAGCTCAAGTGGATTTGCAAATACCACTTCCTATTACAAACGTATTAATTGAGCAATTACCTATGTATCAATTACTAGCTAGAAGGTTGTACAAAAGAAATCGAGATGGAATATTATTGTTGTGTATTAATCCTGAGGAGAAAACCCAATACCTAAGTCAAGTACATATTACCATAGTAGGACTTCACTTTGCAGAAGACCAAGCTATGCGACGGATCTTGAGACTTGGAGTATTTTGGCCGACTAGGAAGGAGTGATGTTCATTCATTTATGAAAAATTGTCCTCAATGCCAAAAACAAGCACCCATACCTCTTGTGACATTGTTCCAAATGTCACTTGTTCCTAAGTGGAGTAACTATCTAGTTACTTACTTATCAAGCCGAACATTTTCTGAGGATATGAGTAAATGCCACCAAAGAGCGATTGAAACTGAAGCAAGAGACTATGCTCTGAATAGAAACCAATTGTATCGAAGAGGAAAAGATCAACATTTGTGTCTTTGTGCAAATGAAGAAGAATATATTCCCACTATAGAACAAGCACATGCCGGATTAGCTGGAGGTCACTTCTATAGTGAGACCACCGCAAGAGCAATCTTAATGGCAGGCACATGGTGGCCAACACTTTTTGCAAATGCCAAAGAATATGTTCAAAGGTGTGATGCATGTCAACGAGCAAAAATGCCAACCCGTATAGATAGCATACCCTTAAGACCAATGATGGGGGCTAGAGCTTTTGCAAAATGGGGTATAGACTTTGTTGGGCCAATACAGCCACCTGCTTATAGAACCTAAGCTCAATATATCATTGTAGCTACGGACTATTTTACCAAGTGGGCCGAGGCTAAAGCAACTCAAAAGAATGATGCCACAACCACCGCAACATTCTTGTACGAATACGTGTTCACAAAGTATCCCAAGACATCATCGACTATACCGAAGATGGTTCCCAGGTTCAAAACATAAAGAGGAGCATCTTCGAGCAGGAAACCTAAAACAAAATAGATTTGGAAGAAAACGGAGCACTTATCTTCTCCGCAAACTACAAAACCGATAAAGCAATGGAAAGTTAAGTCTCAAAAGACTCAACCAAAACATTCTAACCAAGAAAAACCAAGATACCAATGGCGGGTAAAAGCTCGACAATCATCATTCTTGATACCAACAACTCAGAAAATCAGTATACCAAAGCATCTTGACGGTACAATCAAGCAAAGATCACACAAGCTACAAGATTTTCTCTTTGGAAGACATCAAAAGAAAACCTCGACATCAGAAACCCATGAGTTAATCACTCAAGACCCAACTCTTGCACAACATAATGGTTTGCACTGCATTGATTTTCAAAGCATGGTAGAGCCAATCAAGGCTATGCATATCAACCCCATGCACAGAGTCGTCCCGAAGTACGCCATCTAGGAGGGGTGGAAGGGAACTAAGTAATTAAGGGCAATGTTTGAAGAGGGAGGAAAAAGTTTGATGCTAACGTGTGATTTTTTGCAAAATTACCTAATAATGCCCTTAACAAGTCATCAATAGGAAAAATTTAACTGATAACATCTCCCCGATGAGTGTAAATAGCATATATAGTATGAGAAAATTATCAAAAATCGTATTTTTTTTTGTTCTTTTTCATCATCTTTCTTGATATTGGGACTTAAAATGGAGAAATCCACTAAAAAACAATAAAGATGTGTTTTTCAATGGAGTTTCTTAATTACTGGATTATCACTTTTCTTTTTTGGTGCTTTTTTGTTATTTTCTTTGATTGTTTCAATAAATGTGTCAAAAATTAAGAATAAATAGCAAATGAGCTCAGATGGAAAAAATTGAAGATACGCTGATGATCAGAAGGACAAGGCGGACAGGCACAAAAAATTTCAATCAAATCGGCAAATGGAAGCGGAAAGCCTAAATTAGGCGTCCAAGGCCTACTTTCGCAAATTTTTGTAGAATGAGCTATAGGAATTTGATTGAGGAAATTTTTGAGTTTAACATAGATTCCACGGTGTCGTGCTGTGACATGTACATAGTGGGAACACATGCTACAAGAGATATCTTGTAACTTTTTAGATACATAATTATATTTTCTATAATGTACATATGCATATGTAAGTATAAAAATAATCTTTCTATCTCATCTTATTATTTATCTCAAGGGTAATGTATTCTTACTTTACCATCAAAAAAATACTATGGGAAAAGTGTCAATAGCTCCGCCTCTTTAACTTGGGGCAAAAAGCATTGATTCTTTATTTCTACTATTTCATTATCATTTCACACCCTAGCTAGATCCTATATCTAGGGTAAACTCCAATATATATATATATTCTATGTATTTTTTATACTTTTCTTATATTTCTTTTTAAATAGCTACTAGGAGAGAATCAAATCCTAGTGGGACACTAGGTGGCATGATTTCAAAGATACACTTATTTTAATGCATTATTGCAAGCATGGTTACAAAACTTTGTCAAGGAGAAATGTCATGCTTTCATATGGCATGAGCTGTCCTTGGGAATTAAATGAAAGTCAAGGCTAAGGAGACCACATGAAGACTTTTGCTGCCATAAATGGACCCTATTTTGATGAATTTTTAACACAAGGTTCCAATCCGAATTGGAGAATGATTTTAAAATGAAAATCGTAGCTAATGAGCTGAAGTTTCTGCCCATATTTTTATTTTTTTATTTGGAGCTACGGTTGAGGAGATATGATCAAAATACTGGACCCCAGTCTGCCCACATCATGCAGGGACAGCTCATTTCCAACTTTTCCAATTCCTGTTCACACTGGCTCCTCTCTTCTTGTGTAAACCCTTGTGGGTTCCCTTCACCTATAAAAGGGGACCTCTTCTTCCTTGGAAGGAACTCAAGCATTCAAGCCATTGATGAGAGGAATTCTCGAGGGAGTGAGTAGTAATGCCTAATTGTACTTAACCATTAACATAAGCCCAAGCCTACACTTTCTCCTAGAGGAAGACTAGCCATTCTTGTACGCTATCTTTGGAATATCAACTCTAATCAAAGAAGATATTGGACTTGGTGTATCAATCAAAGTGGAATTATCCACTCTCCTTCTCTCTCCATCAATAATGGTGCCAAAGGGTTTGTCAAGTAAGATGTGTTCTACATTGATGTTTTCTTGATTTGTTGTTATTTTCTTTTTCATCTCTAATCCAACATATATATATGTATCTAATCTCATCTCCTAAAGCAAACCCATCTCTCTCATTCTTAGTAATTCATCCTCTCTGCAAATTCTAGGTTCTCTTTTCTACAGGTACATCTCTCCCCGCAGTATCCTTATTGCCTACGGGCAAGAATAGGGCTTGGGAGGGAAACTTCTCATCTCTTCACTTCTCTCATATCTACATTTCTCACATACTATCCTAGATGAATAACCCACATGATGATCATTTCTACCGCTTTCACTCTGTACAATCTATTAGAATTACCGTATGGATTAGCCGTAAAATACACTTTCAACAACGTATAGTGTTTCTCTTCGGCCTTGAAAGGCTCAATGAAATACTTCTATCACCGGATCCCATCATACTACCTCTCATAGACTATAATTTTTCTTTTGATGTAAGCGTAGTTATCTTGCTATGAACCAAGAGGATTTGTACACACAATTAATCCCAATCACTAGACAAAATATATATATTATGGTAAGCACAAAACTACAATTCCAAAGAACAATTCGTAGCCTATTTGGTCAGCCAAGATTGAATGCCATTAACTCATCCATTAACCCTTTCATATTACCCATGATACGATATGACCATAGCCTTGATGTTTTCATCTTCGTATTGTTTTGACATTCTCTTTTGCGTTCTTTCTTTGTGTGTGTGAGTGCAAGAGAGAAAGAGTGAGTGTTCTTTGATTGCACTTCTTTCCAAACCCTATTCTTCATGGCATCTATGGTTTAACTCCTTCATATAGTTTTTGTTGAGTTCTCTCACAAACTCTCACAGCCATAAGCCCGGTGCTTTCCTGGCAAGACCGCAAATTTCTCGACAACGGCCTAGTAGGACTAACAGGGAAATTTGGGGAAAAATAGTTGGGAAAGTCTGAGTATAGATATCCGAAGTAGTCCAAAGTCACCTCATTTCCACTTGTTGCCCTTGGAGAGAGAGCTTTCAACCTTCTTCGCGCGCAATTTTCGGAGTCCACAGTCATCTGTTTACAGCGCCATCTCACACGAGACATAAGGGATAAGTTCTATACTTATCAATGATCACTTCTATATGGCGAGTGGCTAGTCTAAGCCCAAGGAAAAAACCCTAGAATCCGAGCAGTGCACGAAGTCCTACGACCAAAAATTGACCACAACGGCCTGTCAGCTCAATCAAATCGGATGAGACTTGAATTGTAGCATGTCCCCATATAATAAAACTCTTCTATATCACCAGTTGACCATTCGGTAGGGTCGAGGGGGGTCCCAAGTAGAAAAGCTAGGTTTTTTTCCAGATGCCATAATTGGATTATGACACCACGGACAACTTATAGACTGGGTTTATACCCAATGTATATGGTTGGTTTCATAAAAACAATCAAGACAAGCTCTCGAAAAGCAAAAAATAGCTCGAAGGCTACAAAGCGTCAAATTTGACGTATGAAGTCAAACTGACTCCAAATGGGCCAAAATTGAATGGGTAGCTTCAGAACTATGTAGCAGACAAGTCCATAGCTTCAAAAATGACTAACCAACACCACAGGCCATGTAGACACAAAAATCGGTGATTTTAGAGTCAACAAAGCAAGAAGTGATGCTGATACGATAAAACTTTACCATATTCAATTTAGGACTTGTTTTAGGTGTATTGAATATGTTTAGGTCAAAAATTGTCAAGTTTAACAAAAAAAATTGACTGCTGTAAATAATCGCGATTATTTACTTTTGAACTTTTTGGCTTGAAAACGGTACCTTCAGTTGACCTATCACGTGTACACCTATTACATGCCATATGAGCCAAAATGATCAAAAAACAAAAGAAGTCCTTCCAATCCAAATTTTGAGTTATCTGTCACATTTTTTTTATCTAAACCACCTCATATCTCATACACAGAGTCTACATCATGCCTAGAACCAAGTTGCAACAAAAAAATCTGCATTTTGATGAAAAAGTTAATAATCCTAATTATTTACTTTCTTGCCAAAATAGGGAAAAATTGCAACTTTGACCTTATGGGAACAAAGCACATGATGTCCCAAGCCCACTGACCAAGTTTGAGCAAATTTGGATCTCAAAATCTCAAAATCCCTTTTTATCTACTGCTTCAGAAATGGAAAGCCTAAATCTAGTACCATTTTCACCATGTGCACTCAAATGAGCCCACACTTCACTCAGAGTAGCCAAATAATATATATTTCAAGCCTATGATGGCAAAAATGCAAAAAGTTGGATGTAAATAATCGCAATTATTTACTTTTGTTGCAAATTTTGCTTGAACTTTATGATTTTGATCTTTACATGTTTTTATGCATCTATGCATGTTCCAAAATTGATTTGAAGCAAATTGGACTCAATTTGTCAGCAATTCAGACTGAAGGGCATTTCAGGGCTGAAATTACAGAAAGTTTCTAACTTTGATAATGTATTCACTTAACAGGAGCAATGCAAGCTGTCAATAAGGCCAAGAAAAGGGTGTCCCAAAAAGAGAAGCGGCAAGAGATGCCACCCTACCAACTGGACCCAAGTTCAGTAAAGACGGCCAAGGAAACATACTTGTCCAGAGAACAGCTTGAGGAAAACAATACAATAATTTTCACAGGTAGGTTCAAGAGTAAAGAAGGACACCAAGAAGAGTTGCAAATGCTACCAAAAGAGATCTATGATGTTGCTGCAAAGCCAGACACAAAGGAGGCCAACAAAAGGTTGGGCCTCAGGGACTTCTATGAAAAGGAACCATGCGGCGTAGATTTCCAAAAATCCTATGAGCTATTGTCTACAATTAAAGAGGATGGATCAGCCCAAATTAGTGACCAACAAGGGAAAAAAGTAGAAGTGGTGATCACAAAAGAGATTGTGGCTGAGGCATTGAAGTTGTCGACAGAAGGGATGACAATCAGGGCCCGAGACAAGAAGACAGCAGGCACCTTCACCAAGGAGACTACTGCTGCAACCTTTGCTGACCTCATCCAAAGGCAAGTGGAAGAACTAGCACATTTTTATCATCAGCACTTCCACTTTCTAGCAAAGATACCACCACGGTACACCACCCCTAATGATGCAGTTGCGACTACCTTCACCCAAGTGTTGAAGTCGACCACAAGGTAGCCAATTGATCACGCGCAGTATGTGCTAACAACATTGAAGGGCACCAAGAAAGAAGGAAAGATCACCTATCTAAGCGCACTTGAGGTACTGACAAGAATAGCATACCATGCTATTGGCATGGCAGACAATTTGCCCCCAGTCCCATATTAGAACACATGGATTGTGTCTGCACAGCCTTCTCCAAGAACTACGCGTTTGTCAAAGAGAGTTTATAAATGTGATGAAGAATCTGCTAAAATCTCCCACAAAGCTCATAGCAGTGAGAGATCATACAACAAGGAAAGACGGGCTAGGATTGAAGAGATGAAGAAGAAAGCAGTAGCTGCACACCAAGATGAACCTCAACAGAAAAAGGCGAGGTTTGAAAGAGAAAAACAAACGTACGAAAGAAGCCGCCAAGAGATAAGGGGACCCAAAACAAAGAACCCTGCAAGGAAAGAAGCAGAGGACCCCACAGACTTTCTTGAGCACATGTATGCAGAGGCAGAAGCCCTCAAGGTAAAAGAAGCTCAAGAACCTGAGAGAAAAGCAAGAGAAGCGGCAATAGAGCAACAAAGACAAGCGGAGGCTAAAGAGCAAAGAGGGACACAACACGACCAAGAAGAAATGTCTCCAAAGCCTACCTCACCCGCTACAGTACATGCATATCACACAATGCAAGCCCTCTTCACCAACAATTAGACCCAATGAGGGCGAGGAAGCCAAAGACAAAGAGCCTGAACCATAGGAAGCAGCCAGTTTTGAGCAGCCCAAAGCAACAGAGACAGAGACCACACCTTCTACAACCACTCAACAAGAAACAGTAGAGGCATCCATGAAGCCTGAAGAAGCAAAAGCAGCCAAGGCAACCGCACAGCCTCAAGGAGAGGTAGAACCCTCGTTGCAACCACAAGCAGCCGCCACAGAACCATCTAAAGAGATACAAGCTGAAACGGCTGAAACATCTAGATAGCGTACAGAGTCTGAAGAATGGGAGACAAATGATGAAGTCATCCTACAAGTAAATGAATATGCCAAGCAGATGCACGTGATGACTGAGAAAATGCAAACAATAGCACTTAGCCACAGTGCTAAGGCTAGGGAGTTGGAGATGGTCATCGATGCTCTACAAGGAGAGCTAGATGATAGGATGAATGTCATCTCAGATCTACAGAGACAGATCAAATATCTAAAGGATGAGGCAGAACAGCATCAACTGACCAAAGAGAAACAACAAAAAGAAATGGAGGAGCTAGGAGAACTTCTCACCAAGTTAACCGATGCCTGCAAGATCAAAGACCAATAGCTGACAGAGGTAACAAATGAACTCCTGACCACGACTCTGTCAGTACAAAAGATCCAAGTGCATCTCGATATAGCGAATGCTCCTCTGCAATATTCAGGGCAAAGGATCAATGATCAGGCAGCTTTTTTGAGAAAGATCGGAGAAAATCCTGCTATCGCTTCCATAAAAGGTACAGATGAAGTATATAAAGCTTTGGAAAAGAAGAACAAGGATCTCGAGCTAGAGCTAAAGCTAGAGCAATCCCAAAGAAGAGACCTTGCACTGATGCAGGTACAACAAGAAGAGCAACTACTTCAAGAAATAGCAGAGCTAAAGAGAGTCAATTAGCCTGCTGCAAGAGGGAAAACCAGAGACACAAGAAGAAGCTAGTACCTCTGAACAACCAAGTATTGAAATTCCCTTAGTCTCTTTTGCTGAGATGGAAACACAGCCAACAAAAGGGCTAAGAGGAGAAGAAGACTTTCAGGTACCACTCACAGATGTTGAACAAGTGTCCATGGTCCACCTGTCTAAAGCTGAAGAAGATGCACTCAAGGAGCAGGTTGCTCAGGAGATAGATGCCGAATGGAAAGCAGTGATGGATTGGGAGTTGAGAGTTCTCCAGTCAGTCAATGTCACTCAACTCACTCCCAACCAAATCAATGCACAATGGCATCAACAATCATTGCCATATCCTTTGATCAAGGTAGAGCTGTTACAGGTAAAAGAAAGACTATATAAAGATATGCAAGAAGAAGGCATAGAGGATGTCCACCCCAAGTGGAGCAAGAGCTGGTTGAACAAGAATCCCAGATATTCAATTCTGCTCACAAGAGCACTTGTAGCCCTTCAAAAAGACCCAACCTTTTGTCATGTACCATGGGTAAGGACATGGCAAGCACATGAAGCACTGACTAAAAAGCGGCCTACATGGCTGAACTATCCAAGATTGTAAGCTCTAGAGCAAGGAACACTGACAGAGGAATACATAGTGAAAACCCTAACGGGTGCCATGGCTTTCTTCAAAAGTCTTTCTGATCTCTCATGTCCCATGCTATAGAAGATCTACAGAATGCTGGTCACATGTATTGAAGCTTTTTACAAGCTAGAGCAAGCAGGGGCACCATGGATGTCATTCCTCAAAGGTAATAAGTGTCTCTGCTATGACTTAAGTGTCTCTGCTATGACTTAAGTGGCCAGCCTTCCGTAGAAGTCCTTTATGGCATCTACGCTCGATGTATGTTTTTACCATCAAGCAATATGTTGGTGTTCAAGGAAGCATTTTATACAGGGTTCTTCACTTGGCGAACGAAGATATTTGGGCCAATGATAAACAACCTCACCTCCAGATTTGTTGGCTATCCAGTCATTGAGCTTAAAACCACAGTCACCATGCAGTTCTTGCACGTACCTGACGAAGAGAGAAGACTGAGATATGAGAAAGCACTCCATGCGCTTAAAGAACACCTCGCCAGCCATTAACCCAAAGATTACTTCACATGAAGTTAACTCAGATATCATTTTTCAGAGCTTTCATTGTAAAAACACTTAATTTTTTGATGAATTGGGAATATTGTAACTCCTACTCTCTAGATGAACATTGTAATTGATGAGCCGGGGCTACAAGCTTCCAGATTGTATCAACTTGTCTTTAGTTAGAGCTCGGTTTGACCACAAAAACCTTGGCTAAGGTATAAAAGCCAATTTTTGTAAGTTTTATATAAGTTTTTGGATAATGAAACACAGCGTGAGCTAACGGCACTCACTTCTCTCCTTCTCGGGCTTCTTACTCCCTCCCTGGTTGTGACATTGCAGTCGTGTTTGTTGCATTGCAACCGCAGGTAAGAGCTCTACGCATTGACGTAAGCATTTCACGATATTTTGTAGCTTTTTCCATCGCTCACCCGTGAGATAATTTCATCATAAGTAGAAATTTACACTTCAAAATCAAAAACTAACTATAGGTGGGGTATTGGGGCATCATTGCTCAGCAATTAGATGCATTCTATGTTAACAACGACTAGGTCAAAAACTCACTGCTGTTAATGATCGTGATTTTTGCACTTGACGTAAAGTGAGATTTGAGACCATAAGCATGTGTGCTTAGGTCTTATAAACATGTCCTAAAAGTTTCATAACGTTTGGATGTCATTTGATGCTGTAACGGATGTGATTTGTTTATCGATGAGCGATTAGCTTTTGGTGATTTCAGTCATTTGAGTGTAGCTTGAGTTAGATGCGAGTTGTTTGTTGTTTTTCAAGAGATTGACAACCTCTTGTAGCCTCCATGGACTAGTTGAGTCAGTTTTGTCCCATGGATTGACAATTATATTCGTGGTTCTCGCTATGTCTGCAATAAGATAGGAGTGAGGTTAGACACCCGTCCCACAATGGAGCCGGTCCCCCCTCCATAAAAACTTTGTATTATAGCTTCTCCCATCAAAGGAGACTTTTGTACAATACAATTCTTGTGCTCCTTGATAAAACGCATTGGTGCAATGAAGATGGAAGCTTCATGCACCAAATTATGCTTGAAAAACACACCTAGTGTCCCTAGCCTCAGTCCCAAGACCTCACACACCTTCAAAAATGGTGAGAGCTAGCAGGGAATGAGGAAATATTGAGAGGAAGAAGGTGTATCTTATGAGAAAGAAGTATTCTTATCACATAGTCACTCTAATATTAGCGTAGCTTAGCTTAGTAATTAGCCAGGTAGAGGAGATGAGCCATGCCATTGAAGCTTGGCTCTTGGTTGGATTTGCATTCCATAGCCAAGAGTTGTTGATGCAGGCCTCTACTTCTGAATGCTTGGAGAAGGAGATGGAGTTCTTCCTGGACACATGAGTTGTGTGTGTGTGTGTAGCATTTTTGTTAGAGTAAAATGCATCCCTCTCTCTTATTTTGGTCGATCCCTCTTACTATTTGCTCATGCTGGCCTCCCATTGGGGCTCCTGTCAAGCTTAGCCAATCACAAATTAGAAGCATAATTGATAGCCTTTTGACAAGTGTCCCGCTTTCCCCTTTTGTGAGAGCTTTAAGTGAGAGCTTTTGACAAGTGTCCCCCTTTCCCCTTTTGTGAGACCTTCGGCTTGCGTTTCAACTTGTAAACCCACTTCGTACCAATGGCCTTTTTGCCAGGAGGCAAATCACATAAAGTCCATGTGTCATTTTCTATAAGTGCATCATATTTTGATTGCATGGCAGCCATCAAATTTTTTGAATTTGGTGCTTCATCAAAAGACAGAGGCTCCTCAACATCATGTAAGCTAGACACAGCCAAATCATAACAATCTAATGCATAAGATGTATGGCAAGAGCCTGAACGATTACGACTAGACAAAGGTGCATCCAATTTACTGTCATGCAAAGTGTGCACCAACCATTTTGGCATACCTCTAGCCTGCTCATTTTCAGCCCTTTCCTCATCAAGTATATCATGTACATCTGCATCAGTAATAGGCTGATCTAAAACATATTTAGAAACCCCCATAGGCTGTACATTTGCCTCATTGGAACTTACATTCGTATTTTCACCACTGAAAAGAGGCAACAAAGTGTCATAAATGTCCTGTGTGCTTACATTACTGTCTCTAGTACATGACAGCAAGGGTTGAACAGAATCTTCCACAAACACTACATCTCGTGAAACCAGAATACATTTTGTTTGCGGATGATACAACCGGTAACCTTTGCTTTCAACACTATAACCAACAAAAGTACATTCGTCAGCCTTATCATCCAATTTTCTCTGCTGCACTTATGGCACCAAAGCATATACGAAACAGCCAAAAACACGCATGTGCTCCATAGAAGGCTTTCTATCATGCCATGATTCATATGGAGTAATAGACTACAAAGCTTTCATAGGACACCTGTTAAGTACATAAGTGGCACACATGATGGCCTCAAGCCAAAAAGAATGCGGCAAAGCTTGACTTTTGACCATACATCGTGCCATTTCTGTAAGTGACCTGTTTTTCCTCTCAGCAACACCATTTTGCTGAGGTGTATAAGGCACTGTACATTGGTGTTTTATCCCACAACTAGCCAGAAATGCATTAAATTCATGAGACATATACTCCCCCCCTCAATCGGAACGGAGTGAGCCCATAGTACATTTCGAGACATTTTCAACCATAGCCAAATTTTTTTTGAAGCACATAAAAACTTCGGACTTCGCTTTAAAGCGGAAATACCCATGCATGCCTGGAGTAATCATCAATGAAACTCACGAAGTACAGGTAATTGCCCAAGGATGGAGTTTGCATGGGCCCACAAACATCACTATCCACAAGCTGCAACCTACATGTGGCCCGAACTGAACCATCCTTTGGAAACTTAGAACGCTGCATCTTACCCAAACTATAGCCTTCACAAACATGTTTGACAGGTGCTTCAAGAGGTGGCAAAGAAGCGACCATATCAGATTTCTACAAACGCAGCAAACTAGAAAAATTCAGATGACCAAAACGTGCATGCCAAAGTTTTGCATCTGAAATAGCCCTTGAATCTGCAACAGCATTTGCAAATTTTTTTTCACACTTGTCATACAAAGTGAGCTTATACAGTCCACGACACAAAAGGCTAGATGCAACAATTTCATCACCAAAACTGAGATCATGAACTGTACATTTGTCATCTAGCAAAACTGAGTCTAGCAAGTGCGGATACAGACAAGAGATTCTTCTTGATCCCATGTACATAAAGTGCATCAACAAGTGTGAAGGAATTGCCATTTGCAGCAGTAAGCACAATCTTTCGAACTCCCTGAACTGGATAAGAGGCATTGTTGGCACAAGTGAAAGAATTCCCATGAGGGACAGACTCGAGAGAGGTAAAAAAATCACGAAATGAGGTAATGTTTTTTGTAGCACCACTGTCAAAATACCACACATGTGAATCTGCAGCAATTGACAAGCATGCATCATGGACAACAGGATTGTAAGTGCACTGTGCGTTAAAAGCCCATTCTGCATCAACATCAGCATCACAGTCTCTTTTCACAGAAGACTCAACAATGGCTGCATTTGTAGTGGAACCATCATTTGCAGTGGAACCACCCTCTTTCTTCTTAGCCTCTTTGGCCTTCAACTTAGGACACGACTTGATCAAGTGATCATTAGCTTTACAATAATGGCATTCTTCTTTTTGTCCTTATCACCAGAATTGCCAGACGAAGTGCTGCCAGCAGAAGCATTAGGAACATAATTTTTGCCACTCGTAGAGCAGAACCATAAGAAGTGGCTGCATTATTGTTACCACCATTTCTTTGAGAAGCAATAAAATCCTGTTCAACTGCACTCTGCCTAGTCCTGTTTTTTCTAGAAAGTGACTCTTGCAACAGCAATGTGCATAATGCATCAAACTTGACAACTTCAAGATTTCCTTGGGTCATCAGTCTCCAAGTACTAGCAAAAGTCTGGTAGGAATCTGGTAAGGCATCAAGAACAGTCTGCACAAGGGAACTGTCTGAAATGACTTCACCTGCAGAAATAAGCTGCTCATTGATATCCTTGACACTAGGAGGGAGAGTGTCCATATCATCTTCCTCATGCATAATCTTCGACTCCATCTCTTTATGCAGCAAAGCAATTTTAGCCTCATTGCGACTTGCATAAAGACCAGCCAAAATATCCCAAGCCTGTTTTGCAGTTTTTGCTGAACGGATGTGAGGAACAATGGTGCACTTCATAGACAACGCAATCAATGCATGAGCCTGCGCATCCTTAACATCCCAACGATCTTGTTCTGCCGTAGGCAAAACAACTCTAACAGTTGCAATCCTTGCAACAAGACCTGCAATATCCTCAACATCGCCTACATCCTCAGAACCAGGACGTACATCAATGCCCTGCACAATGTTCCAGACACCCTTTGACACAAGAGCATGTTGCATCATATAAGCCCACATAGGGTAGTTGTTCCCATCCAACCTGTCCTCTGCAGCAAGCATCTTGAACACATCTGTGTTGTTGTTGTCAGCTATGGTAAATGCACCAGATGTGATAACTGCCCGAAAATAGGAGAAACGGAGCGGGAACAACCTGTGCTATATAGCACAAACCATAGAAGATTGTAAGGCACCTGTTATGTAGAAAATGGCACTGACAAAAATTTTGCACAAAATGACGAAATAGCATGTGCAGACTTGCTTGTAGTGGAAACGGAGGCCGAAATGAGCCCAAATCAAAATCTGAGCAGACCAAGCTGTATGAGCTCACTCAAAGTATTTGTCGACCTGCAAACGTTCGCCAAAGTTCATTGAAATCAGAGAAAGTGAGCAGGCGTATACTGGAGCAGTTGGCGACTAAGCCCGGGAGGATGCAACCTGCTCTGATACCAATTGTTGGAATTAGGGTTGTAGAGAAACACACACAGCTTGGAGAAGATGAAGGAAGCTCAAGGCACACAATAGAGAGTGTGTTACTTAGTGTGCAATGGAAAGATAGATAGCCCTAGAGTGATGGGCGTATATACAATGCACGGGGGAAAAAACCTCCTAAAGAGGGAAAAAATGCCCCGGTGGTCCTAGTGTGTTCACACACATCACTACCACATGTATATAGTAACAAATCCCCCCTGGAGTGATGCGGTGAACAAGAGCTAACACATGAGTAAAGGGAAGTGCCATGCCCTAAGGACAGGATCAGTCCACAAAGGGGAGTAAGCCCAAAGCTTTGCAGAAAGCTTCAAGCTTCTCACGAGACAATGCCTTTGTGAAAAGATCTGCAAGGTTGTCCTGCGTTGGCACATAAGCCAAGCTCATCTCTCCTGCTGAGAGCCTCTCCCTGACATAGTGGTAATACACCTCAATGTGCTTGTGCGAGCACGAAAAACTAAGTTCCTCGCAACTGCCAATGCGCTTTGACTGTCAGTGTAGATAGTGTTGGCAATGTCTTGTCCAACACCCAAATCAGCCATAAGGCGTCTGAGCCATACACACTCAACCGCAGCTGTGAAGACTGCCCTGTACTCAGCCTCACAACTCAAAGTGGCCACAGTAGGTTGCTTCTTGCTCAACCATGATATACATGAACTGCCAAGCATGAAACAAAAACCACTTGTGGACACTCGCGTGTCAAAACAACCAGCCCAATCTGATTCCGAAAAAGCATGTAAGTCTGGCGGCAATGATCCCCCCTTGGGATAAAACAAGCCAAGATGTAAAGTGCCACTAAGGTAGTGGAAAATCCTCTTGACAGCCTGCCAATGCTTAGACCCTGGGCTATGCATAAATCTGCTGACCTATGAGACTGCAAACTGAATATCCGGCCTTGTGTTGCATACATAAATGAGGCAGCCAACAGCAGTTTGTTAAAGAGTGACATCAGCAGGATCGCCAGCATCATGTAGACTCAACTTCAAACCTATTTCCATGGGAGTGGCAATAGGTTTGCAATCCTCAAGTCCAAACTTACATAGCAATGTCTCTATGTAACTTTTCTGACACAAGGCAATACCACCATCACACTGCTTAAACTGTATACCCAAGTAATGATGCAACAGCCCCAAATCTTTCATCTTGAAAGCAGCATTCAAATCAGCCTTAAATTCAGCAATATGTCTCTCATTTGGTCAAGTGAT
Organism: Adiantum capillus-veneris; assembly: GCF_014529385.1. Lineage (NCBI taxonomy): Eukaryota > Viridiplantae > Streptophyta > Polypodiopsida > Polypodiales > Pteridaceae > Adiantum > Adiantum capillus-veneris. Next base: position 137,528,996 of record NC_140951.1, on the reverse strand, counting down.
CAACAAATCATCGACATAAAGAACCACAATGAGAAGTACATCACCCTCACACTTTACATACAATGTGCTTTCTGTTGGACTGTTATGAAAGCCTCGTTTAACCAAATGAGTGTCAGCTTTCTCATACCAAGCACGAGGAGATTGCTTCAACCCATACAAAGCCTTCTTACATCTACACACTTTGTCCTCTAGTCCTTTTATCACAAAACCGCGAGGCTACGTTACATAAACTTCCTCAAATATGTCACCATTCAAGAAAGCAGTAACAATGTCTGATTGATGTACATCCCAACCAAACTGAGCTGCCAATGCACATAGAAAACATACAGTAGTCATACGACAAGTGGGAGAAAAAGTCTTTTCATAATCTATGCCTTTTTGTTGTGCATAACCCTTTGCAACAAGTCGAGCCTTATGGCGATCAATCTCACCATCCGGCTTGCGTTTCAACTTGTAAACCCACTTTGTACCAATGGCCTTTTTGCCAGGAGGCAAATCACATAAAGTCCATGTGTCATTTTCTATGAGTGCATCATATTGTGATTGCATGGCAGCCATCCAATTTTTTGAATTATGTGCTTCATCAAAAGACAGAGGCTCCTCAACATCATGTAAGCTAGACACAGCCAAATCATAACAGTCTGATGCATAAAATGCATGGTGAGAGCCTGAATGAGTATGACTAGACAAAGGTGCATCCAATTTACTGTCACGCAAAGTGTGCACCAACTATTTTGGCATACCTCTAGCCTGCTCATTTTCAGTCGTTTCCTCATCAAGTACATCATGTACATCTGCATCAGTAATAGGCTGATCTAAAACATTTTCAGAAACCTCCATAGGCTGTACATTTGCCTCATTGGAACTTACATTCGTATTTCCACCAGTGAAAAGGGGCAACAAAGTGTCATAAATGTCCTGTGAGCTTACATTACTGTCTCTAGTATATGGCAGCAAGGGCTGAACAGAATCTTCCACAAACACTACATCCCGAGAAACCAAAATACGTTTTTTTTGCGGATGATACAACTTGTAACCTTTGCTTTCAACACTATAACAACCAAAAATACATTTAACAGCCTTATCATCCAATTTTTTGCGCTGCACTGGTGGCACTAAAGCATATGCCAAACAACCAAAAACACGCATGTGCTCAATAGAAGGCTTTCGATCATGCCATGCTTCATATAGAGTAATAGACTACAAAGCTTTCGTAGGACACCTGTTTAGTACATAAGTGACACACATGATGGCCTCAAGCCAAAAAGAATGCGGTAAAGCTTGACTTTTGACCATACATCGTGCCATTTTCGTCAGTGACCTATTTTTCCTCTCAGCAACACCATTTTGCTGAGGTGTATAAGGCACTGTACATTGGTGTTTTATCCCACGACTAGCCAGAAATGCATTAAATTCATGAGACATATACTCCCCCCCTCAATCGGAACGGAGGGTGCCCATAGTACATTTCGAGACATTTTCAGCCATAGCCAAAAATTGTTTGAAGCACATAAAAACTTCGGACCTCGCTTTAAGTGGAAATACCCATGCATGCCTGGAGTAATCATCAATGAAAGCCACAAAGTACAGGTAATTGCCCAAGGACGGAGTTTGCATGGGCCCACAAACATCACTATCCACAAGTTGCAACCTGCATGTGGCCTGAACTGAACCATCCTTTGGAAATTTAGAATGCTGCATCTTACCCAGAATACAGTCTTCACAAACATGTTTGACAGGTGCTTCAAGAGGCGGCAAAGAAGCAACCATATCACATTTCTACAAACGCAGCAAACTAGAAAAATTCAGATGACCAAAACGTGCATGCCAAAGTTTTGCATCTGAAATAGCCCTTGAATCTGCAACAACATTTGAAAAATTTTTCCCACACTTGTCATACAAAGTGAGCTTATACAGCCCATGGCACAAAAGGCCAGATGCAACAATTTCATAACCAAAACTGAGATCATGAACTGTACATATGTCATCCACAAATTTGACTACAAGTCCAAGTCTAGCAATTGCGGATACAGACAAGAGATTCTTCTTGATCCCAGGTACATAAAGTGCATCAACAAGTGTGAAGGAACTACCATTAGCAGCAATGAGCACAATCTTTCCAACTCCCTGAACTGGATAAGAGGCGTTGTTGGCACAAGTGACTGAATTCCCATGAGGGACAGACTCGAGAGAGGTAAAGAATTCACGATGTGAGGTAATGTGCTTTGTAGCACCACTGTCGAAATACCACACATGTGAATCTGCAACAACTGACAAGCATGCATCATGGACAACAAGATTGTAAGTGCACCCTGCGCTAAAAGCCCATTCTGCATCAACATCAACAACACAGTCTCCTTTTACAGAAGACTCAACAATGGCTGCATTTGTAGTGGAACCAGGATTGGCAGTGGAACCACCCTCTTTCTTCTTAGCCTCTTTGGCCTTCAACTTAGGACACGACTTGATCAAGTGATCATCGACAACGCATCTTCTTTTTGCCCTTATCACCAGAATTTCCAGACGAATTGTTGCCAGCAGAAGCATTAGGAACAGAACTTGTGCCACTCGCAACAGAACCATAAGAAGTGGCTGCATTGCTGCTACCACCCTTTCTTTGAGAAGCAATAAAAGCCTGTTCAATTGCACGCTGTCGAGTCCTATTTTTTCTGGAAAGTGACTCTTGCAACAACAATGTGCATAATGCATCAAACTTGAAAACTTCTGGATTTCCTTGGGTCATAAGTCTCCAAGTACTAGCAAAAGTTTGGTAAGAATTTGGTAAGGCATCAATAACAGTCTGCACAGGGGACTGTCTGAAATAACTTCACCTGCAGAAATAAGTTGCTCATTGATATCCTTGACACTAGCAAGGAAAGTGTCCATATCATCTTCCTCATGCATAATCTTCGACTCCAGCTCTTTACGTAGCAAAGAAATTTTAGCCTCATTGAGGCTTGCATAAAGACCTGCTAGAATATCCCAAGCCTGTTTTGCAGATTTTGTTGAACGGATGTGAGGAACAATGGTGCGTTTCACAGACAACGCAATCAATGCACAAGCCTACGCATCCTTAACATCCCAACGAGCTTGTTCTGCTGTAGGCAAAACAACTCTAACAGTTGCAATCCTTGCAACAAGACCTGCAATATCCTCAACATCGCCTACATCCTCAGAACCAGGACGTACATCAATGCCCTGCACAATGTTCCAGACACCCTTTGACACAAGAGCATGTTGCATCATATAAGCCCACATAGGGTAGTTGTTCCCATCCAACCTGTCCTCTGCAGCAAACATCTTGAACACATCTGTGTTGTTGTTGTCAGCTATGGTAAATGCACCGGATGTGAAAACTGCCCGAAAATAGGAGAAACGGAGCGGGAACAACCTGTGCTATATAGCACAAACCATAGAATATTGTAAGGCACCTGTTATGTAGAAAATGGCACTGACAGAAATTCTGCACAAAATGACGAAATAGCCTATTCAGTACTGCTTGTAGTGGAAACGGAGGCCGAAATGAGCCCAAATCAAAATCTGAGCAGACCAAGCTCTATGAGCTTCCCAAAATATTTGTCGACCTGCGAACGCTTGCCAAAGCTCATTGAAATCGGAGAAAGTGAGCAAGCGTGTGCTGGAGCAGCTGGCGACTAAGCCCGGGCGGACGTGACCTGCTCTGATACCAATTGTTGGAATTAGGGTTGTAGAGAAACACACACAGCTTGTAGAAGATGAAGGAAGCTCAAGGCACACAATGGAGAGTGTGTTACTTAGTGTGCAATGGAAAGATAGATAGCCCTAGAGTGATGGGCGTATATACAATGCACGGGGGAAAAAACCTCCTAAAGAGGGAAAAAATGCCCCGGCGGTCCTAGTGTGTTCACACACATCACTACCACATGTATATGGTAACACTCATTGGACCTCTTAGTCATTTGGCCAATAGGAATGATCAGGCAAGCCATTGGGCTGTTGGATGCTCATTGGACCCCTTGGTAGACTGTTCAATAGTCTTCTAGGGAGCTGAATTTTTATTGGTTCTTTTATCAAGCATTTTTTTTAATTGATTAGACTAACTTTACTCTAGCCTAATTCTCCTTGGTCCACCTCTATGGCCATCCAATAGGATTTGAGGGGAGATTGGGAGCAACTGGGCTAGGAGTCTGACATGTGTCCAGTATTCCCTTTGTGTAAAGGGGGAGCTTTGGAGTGTGTGTGTGTGTTTCTCTCCAATCCCCTACTAAAAGGGCTCGCCCCTTCCTTCCTAGGGATGTGGGAAGACTAAAAAAGTTTTCGCATGACCATCCAATTTTTCCCGTGCTTTGGCCATTGGATAAATGAGTTAATTTTTGGAACCTTAGCCTATGGAAGTCTTAAAGGAGCTGAACCTTAGGTCTTTTAAGCTCCATTGAAGCACATTTCTCTTTTGCAGACTGTCCCCCTTTGGATCCTATTTTCCCTCCTTTGAATCCCTAACAGAGACCGGTCTGGCAACCTTACCAATATTCTAGCTTTTACTTCCTTGGTACTTCCCCATATTAAATGATCAATTTAACATGAGAAATCATTTGGGAGTATTAGATATTAGTTTTCATGACATATATAGAGACCCCTTCTGTATCACTTTTCTTAGTAAAAAGACTGCTTATGTACCAAAAAATTTACTTTTTCATTTTTAAACACCCTCATGTATGTATATTGTTTTGTAAGTTTATAAGAGAAATTAACTCTTTTTATTGAACTTACATACTATTCTACATGTTTTTCAGTGAACAACCCAAGTAGCTATGTTGCAAAGCATGGGAGCATGCGGGAAGACAATGTATGTCTACGTTCACAGAGTGTAGGAAGCTATTCCTTGGGCTGAGAAAATATAGTTGAGAACTTCTTTGCTGTTTAGAGTTGGCACAATCCTCTATATTGTCTATAGTAAAGTAAGAAAACAACTCTTTAAGCAGACAAATGGAGCGATTGGGTGAGATTTTGAGGTGTATGCAAGCCATGATCTTTACGCAATTGTGGTCTTTTTTAATGTAATGTCGAGAGTACCCAAGCAGCCATGGAAATGCATCTCTCTCTCTCTCTCTCTCTCTCTCTCTCTCTCTCTCTCTCTCTCTCTCTCTCTCTCTCTCTCTCTCTCCAACGTTTCAGCACGCATGGCTCACACCCTCTCCAATGCTCACTCTCAGTGTACTGAGAGAGAGAGCCAACGTTTCAGCATGCATGGCTCACACCCTCTCCAATGCTCACTCTCAGTGTACTGAGAGAGAGAGAGAGAGAGAGAGAGAGAGAGAGAGAGAGAGAGAGAGAGAGAGAGAGAGAGAGAGAGAGAGAGAGAGAGAGAACACAAGTGCTCTGCAACAAATGATGCTCTCAATACACAATGCATGTTACAAGACCCTAACCATTCTTTTTATAGAATGTTAGCTTGAGGTACGGCAACATGTGTAGCTGGTGCAAAAAACATAAATGGCCAATAATGTGTGCACCCATCCAGGCTCAAAAAATGATCGTCCGGACACATGCTAAAAGTGTCCGCCCATGAAATCTTTGTGATGTGCGATGGGTGCCCAACTCGGGACAATCACTAGCCGTACAAAATGGCGAAGCAACGATGGTGTAACTCTGACACCCCCTCTCAGCATCAAATGCCGAGACAACACAAATGAGTCAAAGGTGAGAAGCCATGGTCCATTGAGGTATAGCCTTCATGAAGATGTCTACTGCATTGTCGTTTGTAGGGACATACTCCAAATGAAGATCTCTAGCCAAAATGTGCTCCCAAACATAGTGGTACTGCACCTCAATGTGGTTTGTCCGAGCGTGAAAGATAGGGTTCTTGGCAATAGCAATGCAACTCTAATTGTCGCACAGAAAACAAGTCGTAGCAGTCTGGGGAAAACAAAAATCTCCCAATAATATTCGTAGCCATATGGCCTCACAAGTAGCATAGAAAGCTGCTTTGTCCTTCACCTCTATGGAATATAGCGCAATGGTGGGTTGCCACTTACTACTCCATGAAATGGGTCCCGAGCGCCGAGTGTGAAAATTACTCCTCTAGTAGAGCGTCGAGTATCTAGATTATTGCCCAATATGAATTGCACCAACCAAGTAAGGTGAAACCCTTGGAGTGACCATAGAACACACCATGGTCCAAGGTGCTTCTGATGTACCGCAAAGTACAATGGGCACACTGTCAATGTTGCTGATGAGGTCGGATGAACTGGGGATAAAAACTGTGTAATAGATGTATGGTCGGGAATAAGCCAGCCATACGAGGCAGCCAACAACATTCTTGTACTATTCCAAGTCAATCCATGGGGAAGGATCGTGAAGCGATATGTTCTCTCCGGGATCAAGAGGAGTGCCAATCGCTTTGTAGCCTGTCATCTAGAATCTCTCCAGGATAGCCTTTGCATACTTTCGCCGAGAAAAGAAGATGTTGTTTGGTGTCTGAAAGATCTCGAATCCAAGAAAATAATGAAGAAGCCCAAGATCAATAATCTCAACATGTGTCTCCATAACTTTCATGGTCGACTTGATCTTGCATGTCCATGAGCCTATGAAAATGAGATCTTCCACATAGACAATTACTTTTGCAACCAAAGAGCAATCAAAGACAACATAACAATTGGAATCTGATGAGGTACGCCATAACCCCAACTTCACGAGAAACTGGTCAAGTGTGAGACACCACTATCGTCCAGCCTGCTTGAGTCCATAAATGCTTTCCACAACTGATGGACCCAATCCTCCTTGCATGGTATACGGAACCTAGGAGGTTGCTCCACATAACCTTCTTTATCCAAATTTTCGTTCAAAAAATCACTTTTGACATCCATCTGGAAGATAGACCGACCAAACAAACATTGTGTGTATGGTAGTCATGCAAGTGGTGGGAGCAAAGGTCTCATCAAAGTCCACGCATTGTTGCTGTGTGAAACCCCAGGCAAAAAGTCTTGCCTTGTGTCTATCGAGGGAACTATTGGCCTTGTACTTTGCTTGAAAATCCATTCCTAGGAACCACCTTCCGCTTGTTGGGCCTAGGAACCAAAGTCCATGTTTTATTCCACTCGATAGCTTCCAGCTCTGTGTGCATGGCAGGCTTCCAACAATCATGTTCGAGTGCTTCCTCCATCGAGGAAGGCTCAACCAGTGAAGCCTGAATCTAGTACATGAGTGCAAAGTTCATGAAATCTACACCGTCATAAACTTGCCTCTCCTTGAGGCGTGCAGAACGTCATGCTATTCAGGGTTTGGAAAGTCTGGTAACTTTGTGACTCCACAGGAAGAAATCATAGAGTAGAGCCAACCAGGTACTAACTTCTCCTTCTGAGGTGGGACCACCTCCATCGAAGGAGAACCATCATCCACATCAAAATTGAAATTTGGCATGGCATGATCGATTGAAGTAACTGGCTACAGTGTAGAGGGTACAGGGACAGGGATAGGGGTAGGATCAAGTGTAGGAGGTGGACGAGGAGGACGTAGGGAAGTTATAGGCTTTAATGTTGCCCCCTTTGCAGGTGTGCTACAAATCTCCATGAAAGTCACATCACAGCTAATTGTGGTGGTCTTGGTGTCAGGATCATAAAGCCGGTATCCATCAGACTCTCATGAATAGCCTTGGAAGATGAGCTCCTTTTACTGGAAGTCTAACTTCTGTTGCTTCTCTTTTGGCACATGACACCCAAAAACTCAAAAGTGTGAGAGCGAGGTGTTGCACCCATAATAAGCCTGATAGGGAGTTGTGTCCTGCAAAGCATCGGTAGGAGAACGGTTCTAGATGTAAATCATTGTGCTACATGCCTCCACTGAGTAAATCCAATGTAAAGAACCATCATCTTCCAATTTCAAATGAAATTGAAAGCCTCTGACTTGAGCATTAAGAACAAAGCCCAAGTGTACCTGCTGAAATCATCCACAAGCACAAGAAAAAATTGTGAGCTATACAATGAAGGAGTGCTCATCAAGCCACATAGAGCAATGTGAACAAGTGAGAGTGGTGCCGAATCTCTGTTGGATGCCTGCTTTAGGAAAGGCAACCCTATGTTGCTTGCCCATCTGGCAAGCCTTGCTTATTCTTGATGATGAGCGTATCGCTGGTAAACCCTCCACCATAGAGGTCATAGAAGTCTAATGAAGCTAGTAATAACGTAGATGTCCAAATTGTGCATGCCATAGAGAAGAAGATTTTGTGGTCAGAGATAGAAGAGTAGTGAGGCGGTATAGAGAACCATCACGTTTACCACGTGCAAGAACAGTACCTATCGTAGAATAAAAAATGGTCATTGTACCACTCCCAATGTGTAGGTCAGCTCCCTGAGAGTTCAAACTTGATAGAGAGAGGAGGTTGAAGGCCGTGTCTGGAACATAAAGCACCTCCATTGAACTGAACTTCGGGTCTAAGGTAGAACGAAAGGGGGTAATCTGGCCTATGCCAGACACTGGAATCTCAAAGTTGTCACCATAGTTATGATCTGCCCATGAGTCTCCCTGAGAGAGTCAAACCAAGACTGTTGGGGAGTCATGTGAGTGATGGCTCCACTTTCAACAACCCCAAGTACCTGACTGTGATGTAGTAAGAGCGTGGTCCATCCTCGTGACAAGAGCGGTTCCCGTCGTCTCGTGAGAGGCTACAACTACACTTGAGGCTGTTTGTTTCTCCTTGTTGGCCTCTTCTCGCTTCTTATTTTTGCATTATGATTCTTTGTGCCATTTCTTGTGGCAGTGGTAACATTCGATGTCCTTGTTCTTATTCTTCTTCTTACCTTTACCTTTCTTGTTGCCTCCTTGAGCTATCAAAGCTCTTTCTGCATCAAGAGTACCTCTAGCTCTAAATGCGGAGTGCCCCTTGATCTTTCTGAGGGAAAGGAGAATCTCGTCCCAGGTGGGAAAAGAGGTACGTCCAGATGTGAGCAAACTCTCAAAGTAGGGATCAAAGTGTGCGGGAAGCTTGAATAGTAAGAGGCCAGCCATGCATACCGAGGTGATTTCACCTCTGACAGTAACAAGGTTGTCCCAAAGCTCCCACATACGGCGGGTCAACCCATCGTGAGTTGAAATCCTTGATCTGGACATTGAAGAATCCGTCTCCACAATGGATGTGCATTCTCCTCTTTGGAAACTTCCCTTGTGATGTGATCTGAGAGGTTCATCATAAGAAAGGTGAAGACTTGTATGTGCCGGTCCACCCACTTGTCGATATGGTCCTGGGCAGAAGACATGGTGGCCCCCTTATGGGATTGTTGTTGTTGTCCCTTTTGCTTGGGCGTCGACATGTCGTGTACTCAAAGAGGAGTCCCAAAGGTAGATCAATAAGATCGCAAGTCACCGACAAAGGTATCGTCTCCAATGTTGTAGCAGTCCAAAATAACCACTCAGACAACCACCAGGTGACGAGCAAGGGAGGAATCAACCGCACAAAGGGCCAAAAATTAGCTTGCTATTCGCCCAAAAAATGTTGCAAAGGCTGCTGAAATTGCTGCTGTAATAGAGATTTCAGCGTACCTATACGCCACCGAATGGTACAAGAGCATCGCAGAGTGTCAGGAGGGGGTTCTTGCACTTCTCAGCCATCAAGGGGCTGAAAACAAAGAAAAAATAGCAAGTTATCAATGCCAAAATAGTGTCGATTTCGGGGGATATTTGATGATAAGTGTAGATATGCAAGTTCCTGGCATGCAGATAAAAGCCGCTTCCTCGCGTACACAGGGGCAACGTTTTGTAGAAAACACAGTAAGTCACCAAAAACGCAATCAGGCCCAAAAAATGCAAGGCTGATCTGGGGCTGATGTGGTGCAATTTGTTGTAGAGGAGGTAGCCCTAGGAGAGAGGATGCAGATCCGGGCCGACAGATGCAAAAATGCAAGGCTGAAAATGAAAACATTAATGTTTGCAAAAAATGCTAAAGTGTTCTGCAACTTTCTCGCAACAAAATTGGAAGAGATGTTAGCGCTAGCCTCAGGGAATGAGATCGATGAAGATGCTCCACAACCTGGGTGATACCATGTGAGAGTGAGCAGTGAAGAGGGTGTGAGCCATGTGCACCATAAACGTGAGAGAGAGAGAGAGAGAGAGAGAGAGAGAGAGAGAGAGAGAGAGAGAGAGAGAGAGAGAGAACACAAGTGCTCTACAAATGATGCTCTCAATACACAATGTATGACTACAAGACCCGAACCATTCTATTTATAGAATATTAGGTTGAGGTAGGGCAAAATGTGTAGCTAGTGCAAAAAACATAAAAGCCCAAAAAAAGGCTAAAAATGTGTGCACCCTGTTAGGCTCAAAAAATGACCGGCTAGACAAGTGCTAAAAGTGTCCACCCATGCAATCTGCGTGATGTGCGATGGGTGGCCAACCCGGGACAATCACTAGCCGTACAAAATGGCGAAGCAACGGTGGTGTAATTCTAACAAATACATCGTAGATCTACGTTCACAGAGTGTAGGAAGCCTTTCCTTGGATTGAGACAATATAGTTGAGAACTATTGTGTTGTTTAGAGTTGGCACAATCTTCTATATTTTCCATAATACAGTAAGCAATGTGCTACAACTAAAAGAGAAAGCTACATTAATACTCTTCAGATATATCATAGCCATTTTGATCAATCACAAGGTGCCCCAAGCCCTCCCCTCCTCTCCTTTGGACCCATAATGCAAGCCTTTCTATTAAAATGGCCACACACCCATAGAGAGAGGTAGGGAACAAATTTTCCTCCTCTAGGCCACTATTCTCCTTTGATTCTCATGCAAGAGAGCTCATTTGAAATCACTTTTCTCATTTTCAAGAGAGCTATCCAGAGCTTATGCTTATTTGGGCCTAGGATGAGCTTGTGAAGTGTTTGGGACTTTGAGACTTAGATCCAAAACTTTTATGTAAGCTAATGGTTATAAAAGACTCTGTTTTCCATATCCCAAATATTTTATGGGAGCTAGGCTGTCGCCCGTGCTACTAGCATCAGGCTACACCCTTTCTAAGCTTGGGCATCCACCCAAAATTCCTAGAACGCCCCCTTTGTATCACAGACTTCAATGCTAATAATCTATGGGACAACATAGGAGCCAGAAATAGAAGTAGAAGATGATGCTTGCAGTGTACCAAACACTGAGAAAAGCCTAAAAAATGAGCCTCCTCCCACAAGGAAACTACACAACCACAAGAAGACCAACCAACATACAAACCCCTTAAATGAGCAATTGGCAACCCAATTGTTGAGAGCAATAAGGGTTAAGCTAAAGGAAACACCGTAGTGAAATCCTTTCTCCTCTATCCACCAAAAGCACCTTCTAGGAAATGAGGAGGCCAAAAAGGGATGAACAACTCCATGCGAGAGTTTAAGTAAAACATGAACGAAATAATGGCACAATGTTGTCTTTAAAATGAGCCACAATAATAATCGTTACAATTATGCTACTTGAGCGCCTCACCCTCTCACCCCTTCTTGACACCCAAAGTTATGTCCCAAGGCCCTTGGCGTGCAGTCCAAGGATTCCAGCAGAGATATAAATCTCTTTTGTCATTGCACGTATGGACTCACATTGCCACAACAATCACTACAAAGGCCACACACCACTAAACAAGGCACTTGATAGGTAGCTAAAACCTATAGAAGACAAGAATGAAGGAGATATAGCCAAAATTTGTACCCTGCAGTAGTTTTTAGTGAAGATAAATGAGAGGAGATACACAAATTTGCATCCCTAAGAATCTTAAGTCTATGGGTGTGTGTGTGTGTGTGTGTGTTTTTTGGGGGGGGGGGGGGGGGGGGGGCACAACATTGTGAGGATGAAGAGCCTACAGTAAGTTTTGGGAGGGCATATCAAATTAAGAGTGTGAGATAAGCAACCAGAGTGGTTTTTAGAGGAACTTGGAGAGAGAGAGAGAGAGAGAGAGAGAGAGAGAGAGAGAGAGAGGGGGGGGAGAGAGATATCTTCCATTGCACACTACTGCATACACCCCTCAAGACATTCATTAACATCAGTTGGTGCGTGCAAAAGAGCTGGAAAGTTGCAAGTGTTAAATTTTGATATGCTATTGAACTTTTACCACATTAACGCTACAAAGCTATGCGTAAAATCTAAACACTGCTCTTGAGGGTCTATTCTATTTGTTTAAATGAAAAGAAGACTTTCATTTCTTTATCTAGAGAATCTTTAAAGATATCAAAGCTATTAATCTACCCTAGTTGTAGGGGGTATACTGATACATACTAGTAAGTGCTTAGGTTTTGTTAAGTGGAAAACCAAAATTCCTATACAGAAATCATAGTGGAGCAAAACTGGCAAGTGAATGTGCCTCTCTCTCTCTCTCTCTCACACACACACACACACACACACACACACACACACACACACACACACAACCTTGGCAAAAGATTGGACAAAGGTGAGGGAGGTCGTAGTAGTCGGGGGGTTCACTATTCAGTACCCCTATATAACATGAGGAAGTTGGAGACTATCTCAGGGGGTTCACTATTCAGTATCCCTATATAACATGCACACACACACACACACACAAAGAGAGAGAGAGAGAGAGAGAGAGAGAGAGAGAGAGAGAGAGAGAGAGCATTGTAAGCTCATGCATGTCGCTTACATCTCCAGTTGACCATTCGACAGGGGTCGAGGGGCGTCCCAAGTAGAAAAGCTAGGTTTTTTTCAGATGTCAGAATTGGATTCTGACTCCACGGACAGCTTATAAACTGGGTCTATACACAATGTATATGGTTAGTTTCGTAAAAACAATCAAAACAACCTCTCAAAAAGCAAAAAATAGCTCGAAAGCTACAAAGCGTCAAATTTGACGTACGAAGTCAAACTAACTCCAAATGGGCCAAAATTGAATGGGTAGCTTCAGGACTATGTAGCGGACAAGTCCATATCTTCAGAAGTGACTAACCAACACCACAGGCCATGTAGACACAAAAATCAGTGATTTCAAGGTCAACAAAGCAAGAAGTGATGCCGATAGGACAAAACTTTACCAAATTTAATTTAGGACTTGTTTTAGATGTATTGAATATGTTTATGTCAAAAATTGTCAAGTTTAGCAAAAGAAGTTGACTACTGTAAATACTCGTAATTATTTACTTTTGAATTTTTTTGGCTTCAAAATGGTACCTTCACTTGACCTATCACTTGTGCACACCTATTACATGCCACATTTCAAGTATGAGCCAAAATGATCGATCAATGCTAACTTGGAAAATTGTCAAAAAATGCAAAGAAGTCCTTCCAATCCAAATTTTGAGTTATCCGTCACATTTTTTATCCAAATCACCTCATATCTCATACACGGAACGGAGTCTACATCATGCCTAGAACCAAGTTGCAACAAAAAAATCTGCATTTTGATGAAAAATTTAATAATCGCGATTATTTACTTTCTTGCCAAAATGGGAAAAAATTACAATTTTGACCTTATGGGAACAAAGCACATGATGTCCCAAGCCCACTGACCAAGTTTGAACAAATTTGGATCTCAAAATCTCTTTATATCTATTGTTTCAGAGACGAAAGGCCTAAATCTGACACCATTTTCACCCTGTGCACTCAAATGAGCCCACACTTCACTCAAAGCACTCAAATGATATATATTTCAAGCCTATGATGGCAAAAATGCAAAAAGTTGAAAAAAATCCCCGGCTATAAATAATCGTGCGATTATTTACTTTTGTTGCAAATGTTTCCTTGAACTTTATGATTTTGACCTTTACATGTTTTTATGCATCTATGCAAATTGATTTGAAGCAAATTGGACTCAATTTGTCAACAATTTAGACTGAAGGGCATTTCAGGGTGGAAATTACAAAAATCTACTAGCTTTGGTACACTTAATAGGAGCAATGCAAGCTGTCGAGAAGGCCAAGAAAAGGGTGTCCCAAAAAGAGAAGCTGCAAGAGCTGCCACCCTACCAACTAGACCCAAGTTCAGTAAAGACAGCCAAGGCAACATACTTGTCCAGAGAACAGCTTGAAGAAAACAATACAACAATTTTCACAGGCAGGACACCAAGTAGAGTTGCAACTGCTACCAAAAGAGTTCTATGATGTCGTTGCAAAGCCAGACACAAAGGAGGCCAACAGAAGGCTGGGCCTTAGGGACTTCTACGACCAGGAACCATGCGGCGTAGATTTCCAAAAAGCCTATGAGCTATTGTCTACAATTAAAGAGGATGGATCAGCCCAAATTACTGACAACAAGGGAAAAAAGTAGAAGTGGTGATCACAAAAGAGATTGTGGCCGAGGCATTGAAGTTGTCGACAGAAGGGATGACAATGAGGGCCTGAGACAGGAAGACATCAGGCACCTTCACCAAGGAGACTGCTACTGCAACATTTGCCAACCTCATCCAAAGGCAAGTGGAAGAATCAACACGTTTGTATCATCAACACTTCCACTTTCTAGCAAAGAGACTGCCACGATACACCACCCCTAATCATGCAGTTGCGACTACCTTCACCCACGTGTTGAAGTCAACAACAAGGCAACCGATTGATCACGCGTAGTATGTGCTAACAACACTGAAGGGCGCCAAGAAAGAAGGAAAGATAACCTATTTGGGCACGCCTGAGGTACTCACAAGAATAGCATACCATGCTATTGGCATGGCACACAATTTGCCTACAGCCGCATATTAGAACACATGGATTGTGTCTCCACAGCCTTCTCCAAGGACTACGCGTTCGTCAAAGAGAGTTTATAAATCTGATGAAGAATCTGTTGAAAGCTCCCATGAAGCTCATAGTAGTGAGAGTTCAGACAACAAGGAAAGATGGGATAGGATTGAAGAGATGAAGAAGAAAGTAGTAGTTGCACACCAAGATAAACTTCAATAGAAAAAGGCGAGGTTTAAAGGAGAAAAACAAACTTACGAAAGAAGCCGCCAAGCTGCAAGTGAGGACCCAGAAAGGTGGGTTCCAAAAGAGATAAGGAGACCCAGAACAAAGAATCTTGCAAGAAAAGAAGTAGAGGAACCCACAGACTTCCTTGAGCACATGTATGCAGAGGCAGAAGCCCTCAAGTTAAAAGAAGCGCAAGAAGCTGAGAGAAAAGCAAGAGAAGATGCAGCAGAGTAACAAAGACAAGCGGAGGCTAAAGAGCAAAGCGGGACATAGCATGACCAAGAAGAAATATCTCCAAAGCCTACCTCATCCGCTACAGAACAGGCATATCACCCAATGCCAAGCCCTCCCCCTTCACCAACAATTAGACCCAATGAGGGCAAGGAAGCCAAAGACAAAGAGCCTGAACCGCAGGAAGCAGCCAATTTTGAGCAGCCCAAAGCAATAGAGACAAAGGCCACACCTTCTACAACCACTCAACAAGAAACAGTAGAGGCATCCACGAAGCCTAAAGAAGCAAAAGTAGCTGAGGCAACCGCACAGCCTCAAGGAGAGGTAGAACCCCCGTCGCAACCACAAGCAGCGCCACAGAACCACCTAAAGAGCTACAAGCTGAAACGGTTGAAACACCTAGACAACCTACACAGTCTGAAGAATGGGAAACAAATGATGAAGTCATCCTACAAGTAAATGAATATGCCAAGCAGATGGAGGTGATGACTGAGAAAATGCGAACAACAGCACTTAGCCTCAATGCTAAGGCTAGGGAGTTGGAGATGGTCATTGATGCTCTACAAGGAGAGCTAGATGGCAGGATGAATTTCATCTCAGATCTATAGAGACAGATCAAAGAGCTAAATGATGAGGTAGAACATCACCAACTGGACAAAGAGAAACAACAAGAAGAAATGGAGGAGCTAGGAGAACTTCTCACCAAGTTAACCGATGCCTGCAAGATCAAAGACCAACAGTTGATAGAGGTAACAAATCAACTCCTGGCCACAACTCTATCAATATAGAAGATCCAAGTGCAGCTTGATGTAGCGAACGCTTCTCTGCAATATTCAGAGCAAAGGATCAATGATCAGGCATCTTTTTTGAGAAAGATCGAAGAAAATCCTACCGTCGCTTCCATAAAAGGTACATATGAAGTATATAAAGCTTTGGAAAATAAGAACAAGGATCTCGAGCTAGAGCTAAATCTAGAGCAATCCCAAAGAAGAGACCTTTCTCTGATGCAGGTACAACAAGAAGAGCAACTACTTCAAGAAATAACAGAGCTAAAGAGAGTCAATTAGTTGCTACGAGAGGGACAACTAGAGATACAAGAAGAAGCTTGTCATAATAATCAATATCTAATTCTCCTAAATGATTTTCTCATATTAAACTGATCATTTAATGTGGGGAAGGCCAGGGGAGAAAAAGCTAGAATATTGGTTAAGCTAGCAGACCGGCCACAGTAGGGATCCAAAGGGGGGGCATCTGCAAAAGAGCCATGTGCAACAATGGGCTAAAAAGACCCTAAGGTTCAGCCCATTAAGACTTCCAAAATGCTAAGGTTCCAAAATTCAAAGGTTGTGTCCAAAGGTCAACCCTAGGGAAAATTGGATGCTTTGTGTGTGCCCTAAAAGTCTTTGCACATCCCTACATGGGAGGGGGCGAGCCCTAAAGGTAGGGGATGAGAGAGAAATCCACACACACACACACACACACAGGCTCCCTTTACACAAAGGGAATGAGGGATACATGTCAGCTCCCTAGGCCAGATGCCCACAAGGTGTGCCCAATTTCTATTGGATGACCCTTGAAGTGGACCAATGAGAATTAAGCTAGAGTAAATCTAGTTTAATTAATTTAAAAACATTTAATAAAAGAAACCAATAAGAATTAAGTCTCCTAGAAGACTATTGGGCAGTCTCCCAAAGGGTCCAATGAGCATTCAGGAGCCCATGGCTTGCCTGATTCCTATTGGCCAGGAGGCAAAGGGGTCCAATGAGAGTTTAGTTTAATTATTTAATTACCTCAAGCTCTCACAAAAGGGGAAATGGGGACACATGTCAGAAGGCTATCACTTATGCTGCTTAATAGTAATTGGCTTGACTTGGGGAGGGCCAATGAGGCTGCAGGAAGAGCAAATAGCAAGGGGGCTCGCCCAAGAGAGAGAGGGGCTGATTTTTGCAAGGCATTATCACACACACACACACTCACACAAGCTCATGGTGAAGAAAGAGAAGACTATCTCTTCCCAAGCTTTAATGGAGAACTCATCACCTACCCCAAGCTTGTGAGATAGAAGCCTACATCAACACTCTCTTGGCATGTGGATGCAAATCCAACCAAGAGCCAAGCTTCAATGCATGCTCATCTCCTCTACCAAGCTAAGCTATGCTACATATGAGTGATTACGTGAGGAGATGTACATCTTTCTCGTAAGATACTCCTTCTTCCTCTCAATCTACTCTCATACCCTGCTAGCTCTCACCATCTTCGAAGGTGTGTGAGGTCTTGGGTCTGAGAACGGGGATAATTCAAGTTGTGTTTGTTAAGTGTTTCTCTTAGTGCATGAAGTTTCCATCTTCATTGCACTAGCTAGTCTTGAAGGAACACAAAGAATTGTATTGTACAATGTCTCTCTTGATGGGAGAAACCATAATACAAAGCCTTTTGGAGGGGGGACCGGCTCCATGAAAATCCGGTCCTCAACTGTTGTCAATAGCTTAATTTCTCTCTCTTTCGAAAGTATTGTCGATGCTATCTAACTAGGTGTTATGCTTTTTGTTGCTCTCTCCACCCAAGCACTCTTGTAATTCTCATTAGGACTCTATTCTAATGAAATGCCCACTATGTTCATGCTAATTTCTGCTACACATAAGTTATTAGGCCATTAAATGTTACAAGCTGGTACCTCTGAACAACCAAGTATTGAGATTCCCTCAGTCTCTTTTGCTGAGATGGAAACACAACTGACAAGAGGGCTAGGAGGAGAAGAAGACTTTCGGGTACCACTCACAGATATTGAAGTGTCCATGGTCCAGCTGTCTAAAGCTGAGGAAGATGCACTCAAGGAGCAAGTTGCCCAGGAGACAGATGTCGAATGGGAAGCACCGATGGATTGGGAGTTGAGAGTTCTTCACTCAGTCAATGTCACTCAACTCACTCCCAACCAAATAAATGCACAATGGCATCAACAATCATTGCCATATCCTTTGATCAAGGTAGAGCTATTACCAGGTAAAAGAAAGACTATATAAAGATATGCAGGAAGAAGGCGTAGAGGATGTCCACCCCAAGTGGATAAAGAGCTGGTTGAACAAGAATCCCAAATATTTGATTCTGTTCACAAGAGCACCTGCATCCCTTCAAAAAGACCCAACCTTTTGTCTTGTACCACGGGTAAGGACATGGCAAGCACATGAAGCATTGACTAAGAAGCGGCCTACATGGCTGAACTATCCAAGATTTCCGCTTTCTTCAAAAGTCTTTCTGATCTTTCATGTGGCATGCTATACAAGATCTGCAAAATGTTGCTCACATGTATTGAAGCTTTTCACGAGCCAGAGAAAGCAGGGGCACCATGGATGTCATTCCTCGTAGGCAATAAGGGTATCTGCTATGACTTAAGTGGCCAGCCTTTCAAAGAAGTACTTTACAGCTTCTACGGTCGATGTATGTTTTTACCATCAAGCAATAGGTTGGCATTTGAGGAAGCATTTTATACAGGGTTCTTCACTTGGTGAACGAAGATATTTGAGCCAGTGATAAAAAACCTCACCTCTAGATTTGTTGGCTATGTAGTCATAGAGCTTAAAACCAGAGTCACCATGCAGTTCTTGCAGGTACCTGACAAAGAGAGAAGATTGAGATATGAAAATCACTCCATGCGCTTAAAGACCGCCTCACCAGCCGTTAACCCAAAGATTACTTCAACCCATGAAGCTGTGTCAAGGGACGACACATGTGAGGAGGGGGGAAATGTTAGCAGCAAGCTAACTCAGATATCATTTTTCAGAGCTTTCATTGTAAGAACACTTATTATTTTGATGAATAGGGAATATTGTAACTCCTACTTTCTAGATGAACATTGTAATTGATGAGCCGGGGCTACAAGCATCCAGATTGTATCAAACTGTCTTTAGTTAGAGCTCCCAGATTATTAGTTTTGACCACAAAAACCTTGGCTAAGGTATAAAACACAATTTTTGTGAGTTGATACAAGTTTTTGGATAATGAAACATAGCAGGAGCTAACGGTGCTCACTTCTCTCCTTCTTGTGCTTCCGAATCCCTCCCCGATTGTCACATTGCAGTCACATCTATTGCATTGCAATTGCAAGTAAGAGCTCCACGCATTGACGTAAGCATTTTGGTATTTCGTAGCTTTTGGCATCGCCGACCCACGACCTAATTTCATCATAAGTAGGAATTTACACTTTAAAATCAAAACTAAGTATAGGTGGGATATTGGGGCATCATTGCTAAGCATTTAGATGAATTCTGGGTCAGAAACGACTAGGTCAAAAACTCACTGCTGTTAATAATCGTGTTTTTTGCACTTGACCTAAAGTGAGATTTGAGACCATAAGCATGTGTGCTTAGGTCTTATAAACATGTCCTAGAAGTTTCATAATGTTTGGATGTCGTTTGATGCTGTAACGGATGTGATTTGTTTGTCGATAAGCAATTAGCTTTTGGTGATTTCAGTCATTTGAGTGTAGCTTGAGTTAGATGTAAGTTGTTTGTTGTTTCCCAAGAGATTCACAATCTCTTGTAGCCTCTATGCCTAGTTGAGTCACCTTTGTCCCATGGATTGACAATTATATTCGTGGTTCTCGTTATGTCTGCAATAAGATAGGCGTGAGGTTAGACACCTGTCCCACAATGGAGCCGGTCCCCCTTCCACAAAGGCTTTGTATTATAGCTTCTCCCATCAAAGGAAACTTTTGTACAATATAATTATTGTGTTCCTTGATAAAACTCACTATTGCAATGAAAATGGAAGCTTCATGCATTACATTATGCTTGAAAAACACACCTAGTGTCCCTAGCCTTAGTCCCAAGACCTCACACACCTTCAAAAATGATGAGAGCTAGTAGGGAATAGGAAATATTGAGAGGAAGAAGGTGTATCTTATGAGAAAGAAGTATTATCCTCACATAGTCACTCTAATAGCATGACTTAGCTTAGTAATTAGCATGGTAGAGGAGATGAGCATGCCATTGAAGCTTGGCTCTTGGTTAGATTTGCATTACGTAGCCAAGAGTTTTTGGTGTAGGCCTCTACTTCTCAATGGTTGGAGAAGGAGATGTAGTTCTTCTTGCACACATGAGTTGTATGTGTGTGTGTGTGTAGCGTTGTGTTGTAAAATGTATCCCTCTCTCTTATCTTGGTCAACCCCTCTTGCTATTTTCTCATGCTGGCTTCCGATTGGCTCCTGTATAGCTTAGCCAATCACAAATTAGAAGCATAATTAATAGCCTTTTGACAAGTGTCCCCCTTTTCCCTTTTGTGATAGCTTTAGGTAATTAAATAATTTAATTAAACTCTCATTGGACCTCTTAATCTTCTGGCTAATAGGAATCAGGCAAGCCATTGGGCTGTTGGATGCTCATTGGACCCCTGGGTAGACTGTCCAATAGTCTTTTGGGAGGTTAATTTCTATTGGTTCTCTTATCAAGCATTTTTAAAATTGATTATACTAACTTTACTCTAACCTAATTCTCATTGGTCCACCTCTATGGCCATTCAATAGGATTTGAGGGGAGATTGGGAGCAACTGGGCTAGGAGTCTGACATGTGCCCGATATTCCCTTTGTGTAAAGGGGGAGCTTTTGAGTGTGTGTGTGTGTTTCTCTCTCATCCTCTACTAAAAGGGCTCACGTCTTCCTTCCTAGGGATGTGAGAAGACCAAAAAAGTCTTCCCATGACCATCCAATTTTTCCCTTCCTTTGGCCATTGGATAATTGAGTTAATTTTTGGAACCTTAGCCCATGGAAGTCTTAATGGAGCTGAACCTTAGGTCTTTTAAGCCCCATTGAATCACATTTCTCTTTTGCAGATTGTCCCCCTTTGGATCCCTATTTTTCCTCCTTTGAATCCCTCACAAAAACCGGTTTGGCAACCTTACCAATATTCTAGCTTTTACTTCCGTGGTAATTCCCCGTATTAAATGATCATTTTAACATGAGAAAATCATTTGGGAGTATTAGATATTAGTTTTCATGACATATATATAGAGACCCCTTATGTATCACTTTTCTTATTAAAAAGAATACTTATGTACCAAAAAATTCACTTTTTCATTTTTAAACACCCTCATGTATGTATTATTTTGTAAGTTCATAAGAGAAATTAACTCTTTCTATTGAACTCACATACTATTCTACATGTTTTTGAGTGAACAACCCAAGTAACTATGTTGCAAAGCATGGGAGCATGCGGGAAGACAAGGTATGTCTACGTTCACAGAGTGTAGGAAGCTATTCCTTGGGCTGAGAAAATATAGTTGAGAACTTCTTTGTTGTTTACAGTTGGCACAATCCTCTATATTGTCTAGAGTAAAGTAAGAAAACAATCCTTTAAGCAAACAAATGGAGCGATTGGGGTGAGATTTTGAGGTGTATGAAAGCCATGATCTTTACGCAATCGTGGTTTTTTTAAATGTAATGTTGAGTGCACCTAGGCAGGCATGGAAATGCATATCTCTCTCTCTCTCTCTCTCTCTCTCTCTCTCTCTCTCTCTCTCTCTCTCTCTCTCTCTCTCGGTTGAAGTACCATCATAGGTATGTGGCAAAGCATGGGAGCATGAGGGAATATTGTGAGAGTGAGCATCGGAGAGGGTGTGATCCATGCGTGCTGAAACGTTGGGGAGAGAGAGAGAGAGAGAGAGAGAGAGAGAGAGAGAGAGAGAGAGAGAGAGAGAGAGAGAGAGAGAGAGAGAGAGAGAGAGAGAGAGAGAGAGAGAGAGAGAGAGAGAACACAAGTGCTCTGCAAATGATGCTCTCAATACACAATGTATGGTTACAAGACCCTAACCATCCCTATTTATAGAATCTTAGGTTGAGGTAGAGCAACATGTGTAACTGGTGCAAAAAACATAAATGGCCAAAAAATGGCTAATAATGTGTGCACCCAGCCAGGCTCAAAAAATGATCGTCCAGACACGTGCTAAAAGTGTCCGCCCATGAAATCTTTGTGATGTGTGATGGGTGCCCAACCCGGGACAATCACTAGCCGTACAAAATGGCGAAGCAACGATGGTGTAACTCTAACACCCCCTCTCAGCACCGAATACTGAGACAACACAAATGAGTCAAAGGTGAGAAGCCATGGTCCATTGAGGTATAGCCTTCATGAACATGTGTACTGCATTGTTGTTTGTGGGACATACTCCAAATGTTTGAGTGCTTCCTCCATCGAGGAAGGCTCAATAGTGAAGCCTGAATCTGGGACATGAGTGCAAAGTTCATGAACTCTACACCGTCATAAACTTGCCTCTCCTTGAGGTGTGCATAATGTTAAGGCTATCGAGGGTTTGGCAAGTCTAGTAACTTTGTGACTCCAGAGGAAGAAACCGTAGAGTAGAGGCAACCAAGTACTAACTTCTCCTTGCAAGGTGGGACCGCCTCCATTGAAGGAGAACCATCATCCACATCAAAATTGAAATCTGGCATGGCATGATCAATTGAAGTAATTGGCTACAGTGTAGAGGGTACATGGATAGGGATAGGGGTAGGATCAAGTGTAGGAGGTGGACGAGGAGGACGTAGGAAAGTTATAGGCTTTAATGTTGCCCCCTTTGCAGGTGTGCTACAAATCTCCATGAAAGTCACATCGCGGCTAACTGTGGTGGTCTTGGCGTCAGTATCATAAAGACGATATCCATCAGAATCTCGTGAATAGCCTTGGAAGATGAGCTTCTTTGACTAGAAGTCTAACTTCTGTCACTTCTCCTTTGGCACATGGACAAAGGCCGAACACCCAAAAACTCAAAAGTGTGTGAGCGAGGGCTTGCACCCATAGTAAGCCTTGTAGGGACTCGTGTCCTACAAAGCATGGGTAGGAGAACGGTTCTAGATGTAAACCATTGTGCTACATTCCTCCACCGAGTAAATTCGAGGTAAAGAAGCATGCGCAAGCATAGCACGAGCCATCTCCATGATATTCCGATTCTTCTTCTCAAGAACTCCGTTCTGGGAAGGAGTGTAGGGAGTAGTCAGCTCGCGTTGGATGCCCTCTGACTTGCACCACTGTACAAAGTCCTTTGAGGTGAACTCACCCCCTCTGTCTGAGCAAATAAATTTGACATGCAAGTCCTTCCTCTTTTTGACCATCATCTTCCAATTTCAAATGAAACTGAAAGTCTCTGACTTGAGCATTAAGAACAAAGCCCAAGTGTACCTGCTGAAATCATCCACAAGCACAAGCAAAAACTGTGAGCCATACAATGAAGGAGTGCTCATCAAGCCACATAGATCAATGTGAACAAGTGAGAGTGGTGCCGAAGCTCTGTTGGATTCTTGCTTAGGAAAGGCAACCCTATGTTGCTTGCCCATCTGGCCTCGCATATTCTTGATGGGGAGCGTATTGCTAGTAAACCCTCCACCATAGAGGTCATAGCAGTCTGTTGAAGCTGCTAATAACGTAGATGTCCAAATTGTGCCAACCATAGAGAAGAAGATTTTGTGGTCGGAGACAGAAGAGCAGTGAGGCGGTATAGAGAACCATCACACTCACCGCGTGCAAGAACAGTACGTATCATATGATAAAAAATGATCACTGTGCCACTCCCAAAGTGTAGGTCATCTCCCTGAGAGTCTGAAATTGACACAGAGAGGAGGTTGAAGGCCATGTCTGGAACATAAAGCGCCTCCATTGAACTGAACTTCGGGTCTGAGGTAGAACGGAAGGGGGTAATCTGGCCTATGCCAGACACTGGAATCTCAAAGTTGTCACCATAGTTACGATCTGCCCATGAGTCTCCCTGAGAGAGTCAAACCAAGACTGTTGGGGACCCATGTGAGTGATGGCTGCACTTTCAACAACCGCAAGTACCTGACTGTGATGTAGTAAGAGCGTGGTCCGTCTTGTGACAAGAGCGGTTCCCGTCGTCTCATGAGAGGCTACAACTACACTTGAGGCTGTTTGTTTCTCCTTGTTGGCCTCTTGTCCCTTCTTATTTTTTCATTATGATTCTTTGTGCCCTTTCTTGTGGCAGTGGTAACATTCGATGTCCTTGTTCTTCTTCTCCTTCTTACCTTTACCTTTCTTGTTGCCTCCTTGAGCTATCAAAGCTCTTTTTGCATCAAGAGCACCTCCAGCTCTGAATGCGGAGTGCCACTTGATTTTTTTGAGGAAAGTAGAATCTCGTCCCAGGTGGGAAAAGAGGTACGTCCACATGTGAGCAAACTCTCAAAGTAGGGATCAAAGTGTGGGGGAAGCTTGAATAGTAAGAGGCCAGCCATGCATACCGAGGTGATGTCACCTTTGACAGTAACAAGGTTGTCCCAGAGCTCCCGTATACGGCGGCTCAACCCATCGAGTGAGTTGAAATCCTTGATCTGGACATTGTACAAGTCTCATTCAAGTTTAATTTGTCTAGAAAATGAGGTCTCCTCATACTGGTCAAGAATTCGTCTCCGCAATGGATGTGCATGCTCCTCTTTGGAAACTTCCTTTGTGATGCGATATGAGAGGTTCATCATAAGGAAGGTGAAGACTTGTATGTGCCAATCCACCTAGTTGTCGATATGGTCCTGGGTGGCATTGGGAAGGGTAGGTTGTGTAGCCGAATAGGTGAGATCATTCAGCTATTCCCAAAGTCGATGGTAGGCAATGATTGTGCGAGCTTGTGTCCTTCACACATAATAATTGTGTAAATCCAACTTCTTATCCTCAGCAAATTGGTTTAAGCACACTTAAGGTAGGGTCTGAAAACGTTCCAAACAGTTTCAGTGTAGTATTCTGCACTGCTTTTACTAAAGGTCATCAATCCTTTAGTTCTCACATAAAGGCCAGCATTGGAACTGCATTTTTTATCATCAAGAAGCCTCATGTTGAACGATGCTTTAATAAGATCTCCCTTATCAAGGAGCTAAACCCCTTTCAAGACTTTGAGTTTGCATTCCTCTATGGTAGCCGGATCCAAGTTAGCTAGGAAGACCCAGGTTTCCATGGAAATAGGAGCAAGGAATCCTTTGTTAGGGAGTAGCCAGAGTCTATAGTCCACACCCAAGGATTCCACTTCGATCTGTTGCGAAGGTAAGAAAGGAAAGGCCCTAGAAAACTTCGGTACTAGATCCAATACGGAAGCTTCACTGAGGGAACAGAGGTCTTTTTGGAATTCTTTGACAGCTTCCAAAGCAGCAGCATCTCTACAGAAAAGGCTATTAGAAGGCGGAGGAACCATAGGAGTTGAAGGTGTAGTAACAAAATTAGGACTAAGCCCACAGAATTTCCTAAGTAAATTAGACAATTCGGATCCTTTAGAAGAGAACGTTGCTAGATCTTGATTATGTTTTTTGGCAAGACACGCCGGGTTAGCAATATATTCCAATAGAAGATTAATTCCATCAGCCCTGTTTTTTACGAGGAGAGCGAGCACTTTGACCCACTGGTCAAAAGAGACAAGATGGATAAGGGATAAACTAGCATCCTTTGAGGCATCAAAAATAAGATAAGAGGCTTCACCATCCTGGATACATTTCAGTACAAGGAGAGAAGCAAAGGAGAGGGGTTCCATAGGTAGCGAAAGACCCTGGGAAA
Organism: Adiantum capillus-veneris; assembly: GCF_014529385.1. Lineage (NCBI taxonomy): Eukaryota > Viridiplantae > Streptophyta > Polypodiopsida > Polypodiales > Pteridaceae > Adiantum > Adiantum capillus-veneris. The sequence goes on along the minus strand of NC_140951.1, from coordinate 137,503,389 downwards.
GAGAGATAATCTGCAATGATTACAAAGATTAGGTATACCATCCAAAAACCATACCCAAAGTCATCATAGAACTTATGGATACTACATTCCTTTTTTGAGTTTTACATTTCTATGAAAATAAGGTCGAGTCCTATTTAAAGTATAGGGAGAATAAAGTTCTAGTTCTCTAGCTAGGCGCATTTTCTCCGAGATCAGCGCTCTCTTCACAGGATCAGAACAAACCTTCATTATAGCAGTAAGTTTCTGAATGCCCTGGAGGACAGTAATATTATTTTAAAAGGTGAACTAACAAGGCACAATAGTATTATCTTGTGTATGTAAGTGCTAAACAAGGGTCATATAGATTGGTAACATTAGCAACTTTAAAACAGTCCGGTCAAAAGGACCACTGCGACTGTGCACTAATGCCCCTGCCTTTTACAATATCCTAAAATATAGTAACCGGCACTAAGTGCTAGAACCGGAGTCCGAGAAGAAAGGACAAGTCCTTCCATCTTTTGCACTTATTGTGTGTGTGTTGTTGTTTTAAATACATATATACGCAAACGAACACAAGTGTTCACGGACAATCAGATCCTAGACAAGTATAAGGGTTATGCACAAAAATTTATTTGCATGTTTGAAAATAAATTCTGTACATGGTATCAGTAACCGAGAATACATCATAGGAAATTACAATCCCAAAGAATGGTAATAGAGCTGCTCCCCATTCGAACGAGCATCAATTTCAAAACATAAAGAATAGCCTGTTTTACTCAAAGAAGGTAGCCCTCACCTGCATCCATAGTAAACAAGAAAATGCTCGGTTAGCAATTGTTTACCGTATGCAGGTGAAGCATGGGCATCCCAGTTGTTATCCATGTCACAATGATAAAACAAACAATCCTTAAGTGTATTTTTTTCTTTTTTTTAAAATTGATTCTATATTTCTACTTTTTCTTCAAAGCACACTTTCAAAAACCTTTTGTTTAGTTTTTATATGGATCCAAAGGTACCACATAGATAATTATGCAGTAAAATACTCATTTTTGAGGTGATAGAAGAGAGGTATTTTTTTATAAATACAAGTTTAGTATTTTGATCTTTCATTTATACTCCCTTAAGGCTTTGTTAATTTGAAAACCTAATATCACTCACTATGGTTATAATCCGCCCAAGTAGACGATCTAGATATCATATCAAATAAGCAACCAAATCCCAGAATCATCAAACCTTGAAGTAATATACAGTTTTCGGATCATCATCCCTTTGTTATGTTCAAAAAAAGTGCCCCTAATCATGAAACTAAAGCCTTATTTTACAAAAAATTTTAACATTTATGAACCAAGTTACGTGGTCGGAGATATCATATTGCAAACTATCAATGAATATCCCGATCCTAGGTCTTTTTGGTTTAAAGAGACATATAGCACCTATCCATGAAATTAATACCCCCCCCCCCCCCCCCCCCCCCCCCCCCCCCCCCTTTTTTAGTTAAATACATGGTGAGAAACCCACCAGTAGATATCATGGAAATAGAACCATATAATACAAGCCTGATTCTCACTCCCAAAAAAACCACTTCATTAATTCTAGTAGACAAAATATGTGCAGGTAGCATACATGCTACTCCATTTAGATAAGTGTTTACTGTAGATTTTCAGAAGCCAAAAAGAACACGGCACATTATGATTTGAAGTGGAGATACTTCCTTTACCCAGGAATTTCAACAGGCATTGAAGAATCATAATACGGTGTGTTTTTCGGAACCACATCACCAAGGTTTGTTGCCAAAACTAGAAATTACGCCCATAATTATGAGAATTGAGGCAGTTTTTTTTACAGTTTTTACCTGTCACAAACCATTCATATGCCAAGAGTTATACCATTTGTACACATATGTACCACAGGGCACCATATGTAGAATTTATTTAGCAGCCAGTTAGACCTGAACGACCAGTATGGAAAGATCTTTCCCGCCAAGAACAACCCATAGTATCAAAAACAAATACATAATATCAAAGGATACCAACTATTTAGTTTACCAATCAAACTAAACATGGTCATAGAAATATGACCAGAGGTAGAGATACCATTCTACCACTAGTCAACCAGTCGCGCAGCCATATACGACTAGCACTAGAGATATACTCTCAATACCGGATTTACATCAGGCCAAGAAGTACTACATTAGTATCCGGATCATCATTCCCCAGGCCTATACTCAAACCAGACACCCAGCCATGCACATGAAACACAGCATCTTTTTACATTTTATTATACTCACGAACCAGTAAACAAGCCATTGGATATTCCCCCTACAGTCACAAATTACCATAGGGTACCATTTTTTACCAACTATTTCTCATAGTTTTTTCTGGTTAGCAACCAAATTATAAAGAGATCAAATCCGCATTAGAATAGAACCTGTCACATGTCAGGGGATATTCCCACTACAAAAAAGTATCACACGGTACCATATTTAACTATCATGTCACTCAAGTTTGCAGGTTTTAGCAACAAAATAGATATGAAGAGATTCATTCCACGTCAGAACAAAACGTAGTACCAAAGAAAATATATACTTTCATCGTATACAGATATTTAACTATTCGACCTGTGAACTCAGAGCAGTAGGCAGAACAACCCCCACGACCACTTCCTTCCCATTCGTCATGACAGTAGAAGACCGTTTCAACAGATTGCAGAACCCTCCTCACCACTCAATGTAAAAAAGTTTTTACAAATTCCATTACCTCATACAGTAACAATATGCTAAGTGAGTAATACTACTCACAGGTTTATATAGGCTCGGTGTCCTCCCTGCGCGTACTGTTATGATTAGATTCGTCCAGAACAAAGATCCCCCAGGATATGCAAACCGTCACACCATTGAGAGAGGATGATATAGGTGCATACCACCCAACCAAAGCAGATGAATGCGCCCAATCGCCGCCGAGGTCTGGCGTGTAGAGCCAGGCAGCCGTGTAAGGAAAGGTTTGTCAGAAACAGGTGTTATGAAGGCAGATGATAACACCTACCACTAGTTAGATCGAAACTTGCCTGAGGAAGTAATAGTCCTATTTCAACTTAAGAAGGATACATTATGCCAGGCCCTTAATCCCATGGGTCAGTGGTTCCAAGAGGTAGACAAGGGATGTTATAGCCAGGCAGGCAAACATATTGTAAAGGAAGTAATAGGAATTAAGAGCCGATTAGTCAATTCCAACCCTAGGCTATTAAGGAGTAATGTACTCTTTTCTAGGTACCCTTTATATATAGGCAAAAAACTTCCATATCGCCCATGTTTTAGGTGTTTTTTCTAGGTTGAAAAAAAGTTTTAAATTATTTTCACAATTTGTACAAAGCTCAGCCTGGAGTGGTATTAGTACATCCGTACAAGATGAAGGGTTTTTTTTTAATATGCTAGATTATACTATTTCATAAGCAACTATATGCATGGTATTCAGAGAACTAAAACCATTATTCCTTATATTTATCATGGATAGGTCCTATTCTCCATATACCAACTGTTTGGTGTTTAGACCCGAGATGGATCATAGCCACAGTACCATCCCTTTTAGTATAAGAGTAAGGAAGCCTTGGAGTGGCAATAGTATACGAAGTTTAGTGTGTGTTATACACTAATCCCTTATGGCTTTAAACACCGATATGATATTAGCTATTGCAGTCCAACACCTGCAGCAGACTCTTGAGTTAGTTCGTAGATCATTTGTCAAAAAATATGCCAGCCTTGTCTTTCCGAACCAGGGGACAACTGTAGCCCAAACACAGTGGTGGACATATCAAGATAAACTCACCAGAGTAACATTATGGGGTCGAGAGCATTTCAGAAAGAACATTAGTCTGGCAATGGTAAAAGAGGCCATGGGTTTAGGTCCGAAGTACTATTACGTTAAGCAGTCTATGAAGCGCGGGTTCTCAGAGCGATTATTCCTACTGGCACAATTTATTCCTCATCACAAGCTCTTCCTAAGTCCTCATTTTGGTCCCTACTTACGAGGATACTTTGATTATTCTCCCTGAACTAGAGGTTTAAGCATGGCATTAGCTAATCGTATCCTGCCCCATACAGAACGACCACCCATATGTTTCTATTGCGATAGTTGTTTGTGTGATCATATAATGGACGGCTTAACCGTGATGTAAGAGGAACCAAGGCGGTTTTATATGCTCTTATTTATGATAGACCCTCTTTTTTTTGTAAGCAATACTTTTGAACAAGTGTGTGTGTGTGTGTGTGTGTGTGTGTGTGTGTGTGTGTGTGTGTGTGTGTGTGTGTGAGAGAGAGAGAGAGAGAGAGAGAGAGAGAGAGAGAGAGAGAGAGAGAGAGAGAGAGAGAGAGAGAGAGAGAGAGAGAGAGAGAGAGAGAGAGAGAGAGGCACATTCACTTGCCAGTTTTGCTTATGAAAATGTTTTGGAGGAAGAAGAGAGATAGAGAGATAGAGAAGCACATTCACTTGCCAGTTTTGCTTATGAAAATGTGTTGGAGGAAGGAGACAGACTTGTGGTAGTTATCCTTCTCTCTCTCTCTCATCCCTATTCAACTCTCATTTTTGTCTCTACCTTTGTATAGCATCCAAATGGTCACTAGGTTGTGAATATCATTAGAGGTATGCCCTTGTAATAGTGTACTTGTAGGTGTGGCATAGGATATATGGTAGTGCTTGATTGTGCGGTTTAATCCTTCAATCCCTCAAGCTTAAGGCTTTGGGGAAGCAACAAGGTAGCCACACAGTTGTAGCAAGTTATATTATGTATATTAGGTCTTTTTTGTTAGGTAGAAACATTAAATAAATGGAATGTTCGTTCTCGAGGTGTCGCGGCGGCAAGGATTTGACTAAGATCTAGAGGATGTGTAGTCTATGAAAGGTAGAAACTTTGGAAAATCCAAGAAGTTAGAGAAGATCCGTGTTTGTGTGGATTACAGGAAGTTGAATGCAACAACCATTGTAGATCCATTCCCATTGCCATTTGTGGATTCAATCTTGGATGATGTAGCAGGAGATGAGATGTATAGTTTTCTTGATGGATTTTCAGGGTATAATCAAATTCGGATGGCATATGAGGATGTAGCTAAGACAACATTTATTACTGAGTGGGGAGCTTTTGCATACAAAGTGATGAGTTTTGGATTGAAGAATGGACCCCCTTCTTACTCCAAAGCAGAATTTAAAACATTTGAACCTTATTTGACAAAGTTCATGAGGATTTTTATGGATGATTTTTCGGTATTTGGTGAGAAGATTAACCATTTGGAATATTTGAGGAAATGATTGGAAAGGTGCCGTTTGTTTCGGATGTCTTTGAATCCATATAAGTGTGAAATTGCAGTCCAAAGAGGGAAATTGTTAGGGAATATCATTTCTTCAGAAGGGATTTCCATAGATTTAGACAAGATCATTGCAATTCAAAAGGCAGTAGCACCTGTTAATGTGAAGGATATTTCCAGGTTCATGGGACAGATTAAGTGGCATAATCAGAATTTGAGGTATTTGGCAGATGTTAGTGCACCTTTGAGTCACTTGACAAAGAAGGATGTTGATTTTATCTGGGGAGATGCTCAAGAAAAGGCTTTTCGGTGTTTGAGAAAGATGTTGGTGGTATCACCTATTATTCAACCTCCAGATTGGCAGTTGCCTTTCCATGTGTTTGTTGATGCATCGGATATTGCAGTCGGAGTGGTGCTAATGCAGGAGAAGATCAGCCGATGGTTCAGACCAGTATATTATTGAAGTCGAATGTTGAAACCGGCTGAGAAGAACTACATTGTTACGGAGCGTGAGGCTTTAGGGATACAGTTTGCTTTGGAGAAATTTCGACATTACTTGTTGGGGAATAAAGTGGTCTTCCATGTGGACCATCAAGCACTTATCTTCTTAGTTAAGAAGCCGAAGTTGGAGGGTAGACTTGCCCGATGGATGCTTTTGTTGCAGGAGTTTGATTATACAGTGTTGCATACACCAGGAAATTAGCATGCAGTGACGGATTATCTTAGCAGATTGGAGCATTTTGAGGACACCAGGAGTGTCAGATCAGTTTCCAAATGCGGATTTGTTTTCTATACAGGGGTAGCATTTTGACAATTGGTATGACCAAATATTGCAGTTTTTGACAGATGGAGTGTTGCCTTCTAATATGTGATCAGATCAAAGGAAGAAGTTTGCATTGAGGAGTAGGCCATTTTTTATTATTGCTGGAGCATTGTATAGAAAGGGAGTAGATCAGATCATCAGGAGATGTGTGCCTGATGAGGAGCAGAAAGAGGTTTTATAGGAAGCCCATTATGGCACAGCAGGAGGGCATTTTTCTGGAGAAATACCAGGGAGAAAGATCATGCAAGCTGGCTTGTGGTGGCCATTGTTGCTCAAGGATGCACATCAGTTTGCAAGGGGATGTTTGCAATGTCAAAAGATTGGACAACCTACTTCCATGGATAGGATAGAGGATCACCTAGTTTTACCACTTAAACCATTTCAAAAGTGGGGATTAGATTTTGTTGGGCCAATATCACCGAAAGCTAGCTGAACAGGAGCAAGATACATTTTGGTTGCAACAGACTATGCTACCAAATGGGTGGAAGCAGTATCTTTGAGGGATAATAAAGCAGCAAGTGTTGCTAGATTTTTGTATACAAATATTATGACAAGATTTGGATGTCCCATTGAGTTGGTGTCAGATCAGGGTGTGCATTTTCTGAATTCAATAATTGCAGAGTTGACAGCTACACATTTGATTTTGCACAAGAAGTCAACCCCATATCATCCACAGGATAATGGTCAAGCTGAGAGTACAAACAAGGTGCTAGTGAGAATTCTAAAAAAGATTGTCTCAAAAAATAGAAAGGATTGGGATGAAAAATTGGATTCAGCTTTATGGTCGTTTCGTACAACATATAAGGTTGCCACAAGGATGACACCTTTCAAATTGGTTTATGGGATTGAGGCTGTTGTTCCCATAGAGTATGTGATTCCAAGTCTGAGATTGGCAGTTCAACATAGGCTGAGTCCTGAGGATTCTGTGTTGCATAGACAGAGGGAGCTATTGAAGTTGGAAGAGGATCGGATTCATAGTGCATATGCAGTGGATATTGGACAAAAGAGATGACAAGCTTGGATGGCAAGGCAGGTTAAGTTCAAAATTTTTGAGAAGGGTGATTGGGTGATGTTTTACAATTCCAAGTTGGGACCACACCTAGGAAAACTGAAGTTAAGATACTTTGGGCCTTATCAAATTGTAGAAGAATTAGGCCAGGGAACATTCAGATTGAGGGCTGTTTTTGGTACACCTATTGTGAAACCGGTTAATGGTTTTCGGATGAAGAAATTTTATGGCAAGGTTCCTGAGATTCCGAGATGGATGGTAAACAAGGCTGAGAAAATTGGAGTGAAATGGGTACAACCAGTGTTGGAGTTCAAGGAGGACTCTTTGGGGAGCACAGACTGCCATACAGTGTCCAGCAGTGGGTTCAGGTTGCAGAATGTGGTCTGATTTTGTTTTGACAAAAGTGCGGTATTGGAAAAAATCCGCAGTGGAATTTCCTTGGATGGTATTGTCCAGGGGTTATGTCATCGAGGAGGTCACCACTTTACGACCCGGAATGTTTTTAAGAGAGATTCCCTTGAAGTGAGTGGTCCAATCAACACACATGTGCGGGGAATTAACACGCACTTTCAGAATAAGGACCATCATGGGGTGGTCAGCACCCGATTTGAGGTAAAAGCCACACTCATTTTGCATGCATGTATCCCACGTTCGTTGTCAATAGGAGCTTTACCACTGTGCGTGCGTTTCCTATCGCCTGCGATGCCATGTCTTTTGAAAGCTTCAGAAAATTTGCAGCGCCTAAACAACAGGAGCTAGGTGAGGAAGAGATGACGCAGACCCAATCAATGAAGATGGCCATGGAGGAGTTGTTACGCCCCCGCATAGAAAGTATTCATAGCGTGGAGGACATTGAGGGGGCAGAATCTGGTGGAGATGATGCTGTGGAGGAGATGGAGGTCAACGAGATGTTTGACGTTCATGATCGTGATACTGAGGTATGGCTGCGCCGGGTTGGCCTTTATGAGTATGCATGCTTACCATGGGCTCTTTGGGAGAAGAATGAATTTGCTGAGTCGCAACTTTGCCACCTTAGGGAAAATGCTGGCTGTATCATGGAGGGAAAGGATATTTCCCCAAAGTTGGTGACCAAGGTTTTCAAGGTTGCTCACAATCCTTTGTACAAGGCAAAGAAAGTGACAGATGCGGTGATGAGGTCCAAATTTGGGCAATCAGAAGGAAGTAGGGCTTATTATATGGTGTGAAATTGTGGCAAACTCCGCAGTACTCACTTATTTTGGTATTTGGATAGGGTTTGTTTGTTGGCAAAAACCGCATATATGGCCAAAGAGGCGTTTGCTCCAATTCATCATGCAAAGCGAGGGCAGAAGGTGGATTGGACATCCTTCATTTTTGACAGGCTGCAGCTTTCAGAACCAAGGGATAAAAGGAGGCCACCGTCTATTTCCAAGGTAGCTCCTTATTTGCAAGTAATTTTCTCTTATGTGCTGCAGGTACCTCTCACACCCACACCACCGAGCTTTGTTAAGATTCTAGATGTGTAGAGTTTGGGTGAAGCAAAGCATCGGAAGTTGGATTGGGATATGCCTAGTGGGGACAGGCTTAAATCTGCATTGGGCCAAGGAAGTAAGTTAGCAGCTGGCACATATGAAAAGGTGCAGTCATCAAGGAAGGTCACTCTTTTCCCTTATAGGATAGGATTGCAAAAGGTCGACACCAAGAGCCGTACCACAACTCTGTTTCGGCGGAAGGTATGATCATGAGGGTTCAGGGGAACAGACCCCGCCACTGACACAGGCCTTTAAAACAACCCCTTTTGCTAAACCTGCAAGTGTTAAAGTGGATGGGATGTTCTCAGTTCAAGATGTTGTTTAGAGTTTGTCGGACTTCAATCGGTTTATCTGTGAGCGATCAGGAGGCTATGATCCTCACCCTCGAGATGCAAAAGGCAGAGGGGGAATGCATTGATAGCTTGGAGTGTGAAGTCGATCAGCTGCAAAGCCGGGTGGATGAAGTATTGAAGGAGAAGACATTATTATAGGAGGAGTTAGCTTCGGTCAGTGCGGATATGCATAATCGAATTTGTGAGATGGCAGGAACTGCACAAGAGTTTTAGATATGGGCTGATGGGCTTAAGGAGGCCACAGAGAAGCAGTTTCATGAAGTGGAGGATAAGATTGCACATTTTATTGTAGATAACAATTTCTTGATGAATAGGTTAACTCCATTGGTGGATCTGGAGAGGGCCACTTTGGATGGCTAGGGTGTCACAGGAGTTTTGATTTCGGATGCAGATGTGGATGTTTTGAAGAAAGAGGTGTTTAATTACACCAAATAATTGTGGCACCAAGCAGCAAGGATTTTTCAAGAACACATGGTGAAGCCGATTGATATGTACAAGTCGTGGTTTGAAGTTGCTGGAGAGCATAAGGTCTGTGAGGAGAATGTCTCGCTGCGTGAGCGGAATGCTGAGTTGGAAATGCAATTGGAATCAATCCACAAGCAGCTGATGTAGCAGCAGACTAGTGTTCAAAAGGGACCACAAGCTGCAAATGTGCAGGAACAACATGAGGATAGCATGGAGACATTAGCAGAAGGTTCACTTCTTGTGGTTGAGGTGGGTGCAGAACTGCTGGCAGTACAGTTACATGTGGTAGAGGATGCAATTGTTGAAGTGGAGCAGAAGCAGGGACTGGATGCAGAAAATCAAAGTGGTTGAACATGGATCAAGGGATCATGGATCCGAGGTCAGCCTATGGCTCAAGCCACCGGGCTATGCCAAGTGTTAAGGCTACACCTCGGCGGAGTAGGATTTTGACTTTAAAAGTGACTATGTAATGAACCTTAATATGGGGTGTGTCTTTTGGGATCTTAAGTGTAGGGATGTTTTATTTATGTCAAGAAGTGTTTGGCAATAGGCAGTTTTTTAGTTACAATGATGAAGAAGATGTAATGGCGGATTCCTGCGAGATTAAGAAAGTGAAAAATGTTTCGTCAAAATTGTTGTCTTTTCTCTCGTTTTGTATTCTCATCAATGTCTTATCCTAAATGCATAAAGGAAGCAGTGAGTCTTCTTAGAGTATGTTTGCAAGTTGGTACTAAAGTTTGAAGCAATGGCGGAATTTTGTGAATGTCAGAGTGTTTGTCAGATGGTTTGTCAGAGTAGGATGATGTTTAAATGAGAGAGAGAGAAGGACAATAATACACTGGCGATCACGGTGTTGGTGACGTGTGTTCATGGACAAAGTTACTCTCTTCTGTGAGAAGGTGGAGTGCCAAGATGAAGTGGAATCGAAAAGTATCGGCAGTTATTGTGATAGTTTGGTTTGAGGAGGTCAAGTGCCATTGGGTAATCAGTTCTGGATAATTTACCCCAGCCATCACATTCTTATTTAACAAGGTTGGCTGCTAGGCAGCGGGAGTTGCAGCAACAACAGGAGAATTGTGAAGATAGAGGTGTCCAAGTTGACAATTGGGAGGAAGCATCAGAGCCGAGTACGGAGGATTTAGAGGTCATTGAGCAGTATGGGGGAATTTTCAATGAAGTTGAGGAGAATAGGCCATTAGACCCAGGGTATGTTGGAGGTGAAGTATTGCAACAATTATTTATGACAAGAATAAGATTAGAATATGACCCTCTGGGCATTGGCAGAAATATTCCATGGCAACCATTAATACCGGGATCATCATCATCATCCTCAGCAGGGCGTTATCTCCAAATCCGCAAAGGAATATGGTGACAGTGGCTAGAGCAGATTTACGTGTCAAGTTCGGAAGCTTCTCAGGGAAATCCAAACAGGACCCTGATTGCCAAGTAGCTCAATTTGAGACAAGATGGCAGGCCAGAGCCTCCTTTGTACAAAGAGCAAAAACTCAATCCAAAATACGCATAAAATGACCATAATCTAACAAGAAGGTAGATTCTGCATATACCAAACTGGCCCAAAGACCACCAGCTTGGCATCAAATGCACGTATCCCTCTCTATACATAGCCTATGGTGAATATACCAAAATAGGGAAACTCCAATAATCTATATCACCAAAGGTATCTCAACATTTGAAAAGACTCCAACTCAAAGAAAACCTCACCAACGACCCTTCAAAAAGCTAAGCAGACATGACTATAGTCCAATCTCAGAAAGGTCTATCTTCCAGATCAAGTCTAAAAAAATGCCAATAAACACCAAAAAATTACTACACATGGTGTACAATAGGTAGTGTTTGCAACTCAGCGTACATGAGTAAAATCGTCCACAAACAAGCACCAAAAACTAATGCAAGAAGTAGACAAGATCCTTGCAGGGATACCTGCTCTCAAAAGAGCTCAATGGCACTCTAAGTGCTCATAGAAAAAAAGGCATCTATCAATGCATGATAGCCCATAGTGAGACTGCCGTAGTGAGACTTCCGCCAAAAGTGCGTGGGGAAGTTTTGTACTTGTATTGAGTGAACTTGTATTCCCTCTGTCCAAATAAGCTGACAAGCTTGAGAAAAAATTGAGATATATGTCTCGGAAACAACCATAAGTTTCATATATGATGTTGATATGCATATAGCAAGCCATAACCTCTCTAAAAAATGCAGCGAGTTTCTAAACACATGTCAACTATGACCACAATGTATGCTCAGTCTATGTGCTCCTCTGTAAGGTAGTTAGCCTACAAGAAAGTAACTCCACCTATATGGTCGTGGCCAAAACCTATGCCCCAAATGGAATGGATTGTTGATTGCATCTCCAACACGCTCCCCCTATATTGTCAATTCCGAATCTCCACCTTCAAGTAGGGTGCTAAGGAAAAGAGTCTCTCAAGAGACTCAAGAAGCGCAAGGTGCTCTCTCAAACAATCCCAAAATGTTGTGACTGGGGAGCCAAGGTCAATGTCAAATCCAAAAAAGCCAATGTCAAAGCTAAGGAGGGTGGTGCTACCGAAGGAAAAACTCATCTCTCTCTCTCTCTCTCTCTCTCTCTCTCTCTCTCTCTCTATGTGTGTGTGTGTGTGTGTGTGTGTGTATATACATACATACATACATACATACATATATGTGTGTGTGTGTGTCTATATATATATATATATATATATATATATATATATATATATATATATATATATATATATATATATATATATATATATATATATACATACATACATACATACATACATATATATGTGTGTGTGTGTGTCTCCAAATGTCAATGGGTGTACACACCGGAGAGGATTCTCTCTCACTCTATGAAGCTGTACAGAGTGTGAGAATTGGAGAGCACTATGCTACTCTCTCTTTTGCTATTGAATGTCAAGAAGTCAAAGAGATGCATCTCTCTCTCTCTCTCTCTCTCTCTCTCTCTCTCCATATGTCTGGAGGTGTGCACACACTCCTCTCCCTTCCCCTTGGTCTTACTACACACAAATGCATTTGTGTGTGTGTGCCTGTGTGTGTGTGTGTGCGCGTGTGCAATTAAACGAATGTATTGTATGGTGCCACACCAGTAAAATCATTGTTTCATATAATTTCTTGGAATTCAATCGAAATACAATCAAACTTTATTTTGATTGAAAATTTATTTTGACCGAAATAATTTGTTCTATATTAGACTCATCCACGAGCCTTTTACCATTGTGGAAAGCTTTATTTAAAAGTTTGTGAACTCTAAAACCCAAAAAAAAAATCTTTTTGTTCATTGAGCTTTTAATTAAGAAAAAAACTTAGTAAAAAAACTTGAAAAAATAAAATGAATTTAAAGTGTGATATTTAGAAATAGTGTAGCAATTAGAAAATTTGGTTAATACATATGGTGTAGAGTTTTACTCACACTTGAAAGTAAGTTATGATTAGTTGGCCATGGGTTAAGTCAATTTCCATCACTTTGTTAAGTGTGAAGTGTGCCTAGAGGATCTTGCATTTTTCCAATAGGTATGAAACCTTTGGGATAGGTTTTCATTAGCTAGGGTTTTACTAGTACAACTTCAAATTCCAATGTTGGTTGCAACTTGACTCTGCTAGGGGGAAAATTGTGATTTTTTTCCGTCTTCCTGTATTTGATCTTTGAACTCATGAAACACCTTATCCGGTATGTGTAAGCTAGTTGATGACATTGCACTGTATTTGAAGTCACTTCCATTGGTTTGGGCTTAGTGTTAGGGCTTGTGCCTGAAAAATTTGTGTCATATAGCATCTAAAGACCTCCAAAATATAAGGTCTCTTTTAAGAGTGGATTTTACCCCTAGTTGTACACATGGGCCAAGTGTGCAGCTCCAAACACCATGTGGTTCAAGGTAGAGAGAAAAAAACCGGATTTTTCCCTATCTAGCACAAAAATGAACCTTTTCAACTAAGCAGTGACTCCTACACATTCGTACACTTATTTCAAACATTTTCATGGTGGCTCATCACTGAACTCATTGTTAGGTGGACCATAGGGCCACTTTATGTCCTCCGAAAAGATCCTCTAACTTTGACATCTGAACCCTCGGCTTTGTGTAGTGCAATGCACCATTCCCCCTTGTTTTTGGAAAGTCTCTTGAAGCTCTTAGTAAGTTTTTAGCCCATTTCATCCTTCCATTATTGTCTTGCATTGATTTGGTGGTTTCTTCAGTTCAAAGAGATTTATTATTAAGAAACCTTCAAAATCACCTCTGCTATGTAAGTTCCATCACCAAAGTTTTATTAGCTTGATGCCCCGAAGCTATTGGTCAAGTTTGTTTGCAAAAAAAGAGATTTTTTGTTGTAGGGTTTTTTTAGCAGACTGAAACTAACTTTTGAAGCATGTTGGGCATGAGAATCGTGAGAAAAACCGCTCCAAAGTAGCTTTCTCTCTCTCACACACACAAACTCACAACTGAAAACAAGGATTTAAGTGGGTATTACCTATACATACCCTAGGCTCTCACATCAATTTCTTTTTCCACCTCACAATTAGTCATACCTCATGTGTTAGATGACCACTATGTCAATTATTTTTTATTTTGGACACAGTATGACCCCCGTATGTCCATTTTGTCCGATCACGATTTTGCAGCTTAAAAACATTTTCCGTAACTTATACGATTTTGGCCATAACTTGCTCGTTGTTGCTCCAAATTGACTTCTAAAATTTTTTGTCTCTTCCTGGAGTCCATGTACCTGTGTCTAGTTTTTTGGTGGTTTCTCTACTATTGTAGCCATTTATTGCTTAGAAAATGAAAAATAATAATAACAAACAAATAAAAATAGCAAAATTGACCTACAAAAACTGAAAACAAGCCAGATAAATAAAAGAAGTTGACTTTTGACAAAAAGTTTTTATTTGGAAAATTTTAGTGGATTATTTCACTTCTTATTATTATTAGAATAAGGTGTTGGAATTAGGGTTGCAGAGAAACACACACAGCTTGGAGAAGACAAAGGAAGCTCAAGGCACACAATAGAGAGTGTGTTACTTAGTGTGCAATGGAAAGATGGATAGCCCTAGAGTGATGGGCGTATATACAATGCACGGGGGAAAAAACCTCCTAAAGAGGGAAAAAATGCCCCTGCGGTCCTAGTGTGTTCACACACATCACTACCACATGTATATGGTAACAAATCCCCCCTGGAGTGATGCGGTGAACGAGAGCTGGCACATGAGTAAAGGGAAGTGCCATGCCCTAAGGACATGATCAGTCCACAAAGGGGAGTAAGCCCAAAGCTTTGCGGAAAGCTTCATGCTTCTCACGAGACAATGCCTTTGTGAAAAGATCTGCAAGGTTGTCATGTGTTGGCACATAAGCCAAGCTAATCTCTTCTGTAGAGAGCCTCTCCCTCACATAGAGGGAATGCACCTCAATGTGCTTTGTGGGAGCATGAAAAACTCGATTCCTTGCAATTGTCAATGTGCTCTTACCGTCAGTGTAGATAGTGTTGACAGTGTCCTATCCAACACCCAAATCAGCCATAAGGCGTCTGAGCCATATACACTCAATCGTAGCTATGAAGACTTCCTTGTACGCTGCCTCACAACTGGAAGTGGCCATAGTAGGTTGCTTCTTGCTCAACCATGATATGCATTAATTGTCGATCATGAAACAAAAACCACTCGTGGATACTTGCATGTCAAAACAACCAACCCAATTTGAGTCCAAAAAATCATGTAAATATGGCGGCAATGATTCCCTCTTGGGATAAAACAAGCCAAGATGTAAAGTGCCATTCAAGTAGCAAAAGATCCTCTTGACAGCCTGCTGACTGTGAGACTGCAAATTGAATATCCAGCCTTGTGTTGCATACAATAAGGTAGCCAGCAATAGTTTGGTAAAGAGTGACTTCGACAAGATCACCAGCATCATGAAGACTCAATTTCAAACCTGTTTCCATGGGAGTGGCAATAGGTTTGCAATCCTCAAGTCCAAACTTACATAGCAATGTCTCTATGTAACTTGTCTGAAACAAGGCAATACCACAATCTGAATGCTTAAACCAACCTAAGTAATGATGCAACAACACCAAATCTTTCATCTTGAAAGTAGCATTCAAGTCACTAATAAATTTAACAATATGTCTCTCATTTGGTCCAATGATCAACAAATCATCCACATAGAGAACGACAATGAGAAGTACATCACCCTCATGCTTTACATACAATGTGCTTTGTGTTGGACTGTTACAAAATCCTCGTTTGAACAAATGAGTGTCAACATTCTCATACCAAGCACGAGGAGATTGCTTCAACCCATACAAAGCTTTCTTACATTTGCACACTTTATCTTCTTGCCCTTTAATGACAAAACCACGAGGCTATGTTGCATAAACTTGCTCAAATATGTCACCATTCAAGAAAGAAATAACAATGTCTGACTGATGTACATCCCAACCAAAATGAGTTGCCAATGCACATAGAAAATGCACAATATTCATGCGACAAGTGGGAGCAAAATTCTCTTCATAACCTATTGCTTTTTGTTGTGCATAACCCTTTGCAACAAGATGAGCTTTATAGCGATCAATCTCACCATCCAGCTTGCGTTTCAACTTGAAACCCCACTTTGTGCCACTGGCCTTTTTTCCAGGAGGCAAATTACATAAAGTCCATGTGTCATTTTCTATAAGTGCATCATATTCTGATTGCACGGCAGCCATCCAATTGTCTAAATTTTGTGCTTCATCAAAAGACAGAGGTTCCTCTACATCACATAAGCTAGACATAGTCAAAGCATAACAATCTGATGCATAAGATGCATGGCAAGAACCTGAATGATGTACAACTAGACAAAGGTGCATCCAATTTACTATCACACAAAGTATGCACCATCCATTTTGGCATACCTCTAGCCTGCTCATTCTTAGCCCTTTCCTCATTAAGCAGATCATGCACATGTGTATCAGTAATAGGCTAATCTTTACATGTTTTGAAACCTCCATAGGCTGTACATTTGCCTCATTCAAATTTACATTCGAGATTCCACCACTCAAAAGAGGCAACAAAGTGTCATAAATGTCCTGTGAGCTTACAACACTGTCTCTAGTACATGACATCAAGGGTTGAACAGAATCTTCCACAAACACAACATCTCGTGAAACCAAGATACACTTTGTTTGCTGATGATACAACCTGTAACCTTTGCTTTCAACACTATAACCAGCAAAAATGCATTCAATACCCTTATCATCCAATTTTTTGTGTTGCGTTTGTGGCACTGAGAGGCGGAAGTGAAAAAATAGACCCGGTGGCCTCTACACCAAGACTATGCACAATGGCCTCATCATGGGGAATACACAATAGGGGCACCACCTAGCAAGATATGCGGCTAGGACGCATACATATACACAATGAAGCATGCATGGAAAACAATTTCAAGATCCACGCCCAAACGTGGAATGGGGTGGTCGGAGAATAAGGTGAGAGGAGTGGTGAGTGAGTGAGAATGGGCTCGCTACGCGTGCATGTAGTAAGGAAGATAACGAGGTCAGGGATACATGCAAGTATGCTCACTTCTCATACAAAAGGTGGTGAATCCGCACACCTTAAGATGGAAGTAGCAAGATGATAGGAATATAAGAGGGAGAGAGAGTGTGTGTGTGTGGTGGCGAATCCGCACACCTTAACATAAGCAGAAAAAAAATGGCAAGGAACAAGCATATACCATACTCACAATGAGAAGTATCCAAAGCGACACAAAGTATGGCACCAAGATGGAGTGTGTTGATTGCTTGCAAAAGATGAATACAATAGGTAGCGTATGGCAGAAAAATGAGAAGGGTACAAGATCGTAGGAGGCATAATGGAGAGATGGGAGTTGATGGCGAGGAATATCACGAGTGTGTCCACCCTTCTTCTTCTTGAAATTGTGCCTTCAACCCTTAATTACAAGTGGTGTGGAGGTGTGGTGCTCATCTTTTGTGCATGCTGATGGTGATGATGGTGGTGTTGTGATTATGTGATTCGGGGTCATGCTACAAGCATGTAGCACAAGAGTGTGTATGGATAGGTGTGTGTGAGTGTGTATCTCCCCAAGTGAGCTCTCATGGCCTCCTTATATAGGGAAGGAGGGAAGGATTTAGCAATATTTCTATTTGAGGTGAGTGTCCCACTTTGGTGACTAGGAAAATGGGGTGCATGTGACTGTGGCTCCCATCTTGTCTCCTCCTTATTTAAAATACCAGAGTCAATAGAGAGAGAATGTGGGTAGGATGTAGAGGATAGAAAATATTTACAATAGTCTAGCTTTGGATAGACATAAGCTTATTAGGGAGAGAAGAGAGAGGTAAGAAAATTATAAGAGAGGTTGTCGAAGGTGGATATTTGTTGATGAGGATGGATCCTCCAAAATGGTGATAGAATTACTCTAGACTAGCCAAGACCTCATTAAAAGAGCCTTGTCTCTTGTAATCATGCTTGAAGACTTGTAGAAACATAACCATTCTAGAAGAAAGAAAAGTGGGGATGGCCTGTGTCACCATTACACGAGAAAACTGGGGTCCACTACAAAAATCATATCTCCGTGTTCATAACTCCAAAAATTCTGAAAAAAATTGAGCTAAAAGTTGAGATCACGAGCTACATCTTTCATGTTGAACGCTCCTTCAGATTCGGGGTTCTTCTTTACTTAAAAAATTCAACCAAATAATGTATTATTTGTGGCTGCAAAAGTCTTTTGGTGGTCCCCTTTGAGTGGACTTCTCTCTTGCCTTCAAGTGTAAGCTCCTTCATGTGTACGAAAACATGACCTAGAGTGTTGAAAAGATTGGCTATCATTTAGATGGAGGTATTATTGAAATTTGAAAGTGGGGTTGAGGTTTGAAAATGAAAACTAGTGAATAAAATATTTGGTAGAGTGGAATAATATATATACATGAAAAAAATATATTAGAAAATACTAGAATATATATATATATAATATTTAAGGTCAAAAGAGAGATCAACAAAGAAAGCTTACTTATTATGCTACATCGTGATTGATTAGCATAAGTATTATTTATTTAATAAAGGCTAAAACGTTAGTGAAAAAGGGAAGAAAAAATCAAAAGTAACTTATATAATAGGAAATATTTGGTAAAAGAGAAAAAAATATGGGGGGGTTCCCATGCATGGAAAAGCATGCCTCAGCACCAAAGCATAAGCAAAACAACCAAAAATGTGTTTGTGCTCAATCGAAGGATTTCTATCATGACATGCTTCATAAGGAGTCATAGATTGCAAAAGCTTTCTTAAAACACCTGTTAAGTACATAAGCGGCACACATGATGGCCTCAAGACAAACATGTATAAGGCACTGTACATTGGTGTTTTATCCCCCGACTAGCCAAAAATGCTCTATCAAAGAAAAGAGAGTGAGCCTCCTCTACCTTAGGGACTTCCAGTACGGGTGTAATATCTTGATCATTTGGCTTTATCTTTAGCTTCTTTTCATAGTGGCGATGAGTGAGAATACCTCCTAGACTGGCCCTTGTGGAGTTCTCCACTTGCATTGTGTAGTCAAACTCTTGCAGCCTTGTGAGCCATTTGGAAATCCTAGAAGAAACATCCATGTGCTGCATTACATAAGGAAATACTTTTTCCATTGTTAAGATTATGAATGGTCTAGAAAATAAATAAGAGCGAAATTTGGTGGTAGCAAACATTAATGCAAGCACCATGTGCTCCACTGCCGTGTATCCCTTTTCTGATGGAGTCATCATTCGACTAGAGAAGTAGATAGGACGCATGAATGAAGTTTGAGGATCCTTTTGCATCAATACAGCCCCAAGTGTGTCATTGCCCACACTAGGGTTTACATAAAATGGCTCGTCCCACTTTGGAGGTGCTATGGTGGGAAGTGAAGCTAGAATTTGTTTTACCTCATTGAATTGTTGTTCATTTTCTTTACTCCAAGTGAAGATCTCTTGATGGGTAACTTGTTGTAAAGGGAGAACCACTTGGGAGAGCAAGTGAATGAACCTACTCAAATACCTCACCTTTTGAAGAAAAGAGACCAGTTGCTTTGTTGTGGTGAGAGAGGTCAAAGCCACCAAGGCTTGAACCTTGCTTGGGTCAGCTTCAATGCCGTTGGCCGAGATCACATGGCCAAGAAGAGTAACCTTGCTTTCACCAATGTGGCATTTGTCCACATTGAGTTGGCCACCCAAAGCTTGTAGCCTAGCTAGACCTTCATAAAATTTCTCCAAATGAAGAGAGCGAGAGCTATAGATGCAAAAGTCATCAATAAAAACACGGATTGATTTTCCAAAGAATGGCTGAAAAACAAATGTCACATATCGTTGAAAAGTGGCTGGAGCATTAGTGAGACCAAAAGGCATAACTCTGTAAGCAAAACATCCCCATGGTGTGATGAAGGTTGTCTTCTTTTGATCTTCTTCAGCGATGCTAATTTGGAAGTAGCCTGAGTAGCCATCACATACCGTGTAGCGCTCATGTCCTGCTACCTCATTGAGTATTTCGTCTTGAAAAGGAAGAGGAAAATGGTCCCTCTTTGTGGCTACATTAAGAGGCTTGTAATCAACACAAACCCTCCACTTACCATTCTTCTTTGGTGTGACTACCACTGGAGAAACCCACTCTGAGTCTTCAACAGGATAGATAAAACCGGCTTCTAGCAATTTCCTCACCTCTTTGAGTAGGGCGTCTTGTTGAATTACTCCTAGCCGCCTGAGCTTCTGCACTACAGGTTTACTTCCCTCCTTGAGCTTAATGAGATGTTGAACTACTGTGATGCCAGTGATTTTATCAATATTCATCAATGAACAATGTGGTAAAATTACTTAGCATCAAAATATAATCTTCACGCTCCTTCCCACACAACTCACTACAGAGCATTTGATGTAGCTTACTTGCTTCTACCAGAGGTTGTATACTTGGTGTCTCCCCTTGGCTTGATGATGAGGCATCAGGTTGCTCCATCTTCTTAGGGTCCTTGAGAATGATCCCCATCACCTCAATGCTACTGTCACTTTCTTCACTCACTGTTGACTCCTCCTCTGAAGCGGTTGAAGATTCACCACTAGAAAACTCATCCTCGGAGGTTTCTAGATCCATGTCGCGTTGTTGACCTATCTTCATGTCGTAAAGTATTGGCCTCCCTTTTGCATCCTTCATCTGGATTATGCCGGTGTCCCAGTCCTGCTTAGCTCTCATAGCCATAAGCCAAGGCCTCCCTAGAATGATAGGATAGCCCTCCCCTTTGTGTGGCATGACAAAGATGTCCACATCTACCTCGGTGTTGAATGCCTTTATCCTAACTGCATTTATGACACCAACACATTGAACTTTTAAATTATTTTCCATTTTGGCTCGGCATGGTGCCGACCGACTCACCTCTAAACCCAAACGGTGCATCATTTTTTCACTCATGACGCATATTTGTGCGCCACCATCGATGTAGATATTGGAGATGTGTTGCCCTTTGATGTAAGCATCCATCACTGGTAGTATGTCGTCTAGATTCCTCCTAGAGATAGCCCCAGCTATCTTTGGCTTTGGTCGCCTTGTGTTAACCATCTTTGTCCATTGTCTCCTCACCCTAGGTGTAGGTGGAGTAACTGGGGCCAGGTGATTTTTGGGCCCTGCACAGAAACATCTTGAACCAAATCATATGGTTTAGAACATTCACCCAAAGAGAAATCTACAATGTCAATTTTACGTCGTGACTTGGACGGCTTTTTGCTAGATTCCCCTTTAGTCTTCATCTTTTCTTCCTTTTGGGAAGATTCACCATGCCTAGCGCGTTTTACCCCAATGGCATCTACTCCTTTAACCTTGGTCTTATCCTCCTCCACTTTCTCCTTTCCCTTACCTTCAAGACTGATGACGCTTACTGTTTGATTGCCAACTGGTGGTGGGGGTAAGGGTGGAATGAGAGGTTGTGGTGGTGGTGGTGGTGGTTGTGGTTGAATCGGTGGATGTAAGATTTACACGGGTGGTGCTTGTTGTGGTGCCCTCGGTGGTGGTGGTCTTGCTCTTGGTGGTGAAACCTGGTTTTGCCTGGCTCCTCTGTTGAAATTTTGCCTCCTTGGTTGTGGACAATAGTACATGCCATGACCATCCTCCCCACAATTGTAGTAGTGGTATTCTTGGTTTTGCCTTCGTTGCCCTCTCCCTTGCTCTTGGTTGCGATTGTGTGCATGCCCTTGTTGTATCAAATGGACTGAGAGATTCTCAAGTTGATTGGTGATTCGGTTGAGCAGGTCTTGCTGATCTTCAATTGGTTCTTGTGGTTGAATCCTCTGGGCGACTATTGTAGGTGGTGCTAGAGGTGGTCGGGTCCTAACGGCTTCCTCTTCATCGATATTCCTGGCTTGTAGGTGTAACTTCTTGTCTTTAAGGCGGGCCACTTCAACTGCTAGCTCATACGTAGCAGGAAACCTTCCCTTCTCCTTCTCTTTAAGAGTTGGCCATAACCCAGCCACAAACCGATCCTTCTTTAGGAAATCAGGTGCCCCCTCATCCTCTCTTAGCGATGCAACCCATCGCCCCCATAAATCTACAAACTTTGACTCATATGATGCGTATTCCAGCATACTGCCCTGCTTCAACTCTGTCAACAATTGCCATAGCTTCTCTGATGTTGTGCCCTCTCCAAAACGCTTGACAAAGGCTGCCCTTAATAAGTCCCACCGTTCCTTGGTTTCTTGTGCCAAGGCATTGTACCATGATCTTGCCTCCACCTTCATTAGAAGTGGGAAGATGCGCAAGCGCGAAGCATCATCATCTCTCGCAGAGATGACACATGCTATTTCCAAGTTGTCTAGAAAGTCTGCAGCATCCTCGCCCACCTTACCAGTAAAGGTTGGAAATGCTACACTTGCCATGATTACTGAGAGACAGCTAGAAAGACACACTTCTTAACTTGCAAAATTTTTTCTTCTTTACAAGGAGGCGTGTATACCCTATTATACTAGGACATAGATTAAAACTTCAAACGGTACATTGCCTTGTACCAAAGGTAAAACAAATGGCTGATCTGATGCCAGAACCTCAAGAAACCGCTCCCCACCCGGCATGGTGTCAATGACGTGCTGGTAGTGAATCTTCAAGTCAATATTACCTTGATTGAGCGTACACGTGTTGGTATGTGTGATCTGTCTTGAGGTAGGTTGTACTGATTCATGTGAAGCTTAGACGTGCTTAGTCACTGTCCAAGCTTGTAGGAGAGGGTGGTGTTCTTTCTTGGTCATGGTGTGAGCCAATGCTTGTGTTATCTGTGCTGCAGCATCAGGTGCGACTTGAAAACTGACTATGATAATTACCTCGGTGACTTGAGTTACCCGATTCTCAAAGTAGAATAGTGTTGATTCTCTATTGTGCAGAGCTCCTTCCATTTTGTTGTTGTTGGTTGGTTGTAGGTTGCGGACATGGTTTCGACCTTCTCCTTCTTCTTCTTGGCACTTGGCCTATGTATATCCACTGGGTTTGGCGCGTTGGTTGACTCTCCCACTTCAAATCGATTACCGTTACGCCTGGCACTCGAGCTTCGATGGAGATGCGGAGTTCGTCTAGTTGTGCTTGGAGCTCTTCTTCTTCTGTCTTCCAGTTAGAAAATCCTTCATACTCATTCATCCATTCACAATAGTTTAGGGTTTTCAGTCTTGTAAACTGAAGGGTTTCAAGAGCCCTCCTCCGTGGGGGCACCAAATGAGAGGCGGAAGTGAAAAATAGACCCGCTGGCCTCTACACCAAGACTATGCACAATGGCCTCATCATGGGGGATACACAATAGGGGCACCACCTAGCAAGATATGCGGCTAGGACGCATACATATACACAATGAAGCATGCATGGAAAACAATTTCAAGATCCACGCCCAAATGTGGAATGGGGTGGTCGGAGAATAAGGTGAGAGGAGTGGTGAGTGAGTGAGAATGGGCTCGCTACGCGTGCATGTAGTAAGGAAGATAACGAGGTCAGGGATACATGCAAGTATGCTCACTTCTCATACAAAAGGTGGCGAATCCGCACACCTTAAGATGGAAGTAGCAAGATGATAGGAATATGAGAGGGAGAGAGAGAGTGTGTGTGTGTGGTGGCGAATCCGCACACCTTAACATAAGCAGAAAAAAAATGGCAAGGAACAAGCATATACCATACTCACAATGAGAAGTATCCAAAGCGACACAAAGTATGGCACCAAGATGGAGTGTGTTGATTGCTTGCAAAAGATGAATACAATAGGTAGCGTATGGCAGAAAAATGAGAAGGGAACAAGATCGTAGGAGGCATAATGGAGAGATGGGAGTTGATGGCGAGGAATATCACGAGTGTGTCCACCCTTCTTCTTCTTGAAATTGTGCCTTCAACCCTTAATTACAAGTGGTGTGGAGGTGTGGTGCTCATCTTTTGTGCATGCTGATGGTGATGATGATGGTGTTGTGATTATGTGATTCGGGGTCATGCTACAAGCATGTAGCACAAGAGTGTGTATGGATAGGTGTGTGTGAGTGTGTATCTCCCCAAGTGAGCTCTCATGGCCTCCTTATATAGGGAAGGAGGGAAGGATTTAGCAATATTTCTATTTGAGGTGAGTGTCCCACTTTGGTGACTAGGAAAATGGGGTCCATGTGACTGTGGCTCCCATCTTGTCTCCTCCTTATTTAAAATACCAGAGTCAATAGAGAGAGAATGTGGGTAGGATGTAGAGGATAGGAAATATTTACAATAGTCTAGCTTTGGATAGACATAAGCTTATTAGGGAGAGAAGAGAGAGGTAAGAAAATTATAAGAGAGGTTGTCGAAGGTGGATATTTGTTGATGAGGATGGATCCTCCAAAATGGTGATAGAATTACTCTAGACTAGCCAAGACCTCATTAAAAGAGCCTTTTCTCTTGTAATCATGCTTGAAGATTTGTAGAAACATAGCCATTCTAGAAGGAAGAAAAGTGGGGATGGCCTGTGTCACCATTACACGAGAAAACTGGGGTCCACTACAAAAATCATATCTCCGTGTTCATAACTCCAAAAATTCTGAAAAAAATTGAGCTAAAAGTTGAGATCACGAGCTACATCTTTCATGTTGAACGCTCCTTCAGATTCGGGGTTCTTCTTTACTTAAAAAATTCAGCCAAATAATGTATTATTTGTGGCTGCAAAAGTCTTTTGGTGGTCCCCTTTGAGTGGACTTCTCTCTTGCCTTCAAGTGTAAGCTCCTTCATGTGTATGAAAACATGACCTAGAGTGTTGAAAAGATTGGCTATCATCTAGATGGAGGTATTATTGAAATTTGAAAGTGGGGTTGAGGTTTGAAAATGAAAACTAGTGAATAAAATATTTGGTAGAGTGGAATAATATATATACATGAAAAAAATATATTAGAAAATACTAATATATATATATTTAATATTTAAGGTCAAAAGAGAGATCAACAAAGAAAGCTTACTTATTATGCTACATCGTGATTGATTAGCATAAGTATTATTTATTTAATAAAGGCTAAAACGTTAGTGAAAAAGGGAAGAAAAAATCAAAAGTAACTTATATAATAGGAAATATTTGGTAAAAGAGAAAAAAATATGGGGGGGTTCCCATGCATGGAAAAGCATGCCTCAGCACCAAAGCATAAGCAAAACAACCAAAAATGTGTTTGTGCTCAATCGAAGGATTTCTATCATGACATGCTTCATAAGGAGTCATAGATTGCAAAAGCTTTCTTAAAACACCTGTTAAGTACATAAGCGGCACACATGATGGCCTCAAGACAAACATGTATAAGGCACTGTACATTGGTGTTTTATCCCCCGACTAGCCAAAAATGCATTAAATTCATGAGACATATACTCCCCCTTGGATTTGAACGGAGGGTGCCCATAGTACATTTCGAGACATTTTCAGACATAGCCAAAAATTGTTTGAACCACATAAACACTTCAAACTTTGCTTTAAGCGGATACACCCATTCATGCATGGAGTAATCATCAATGAAAGTCACGAATTAAAGGTAATTACCTAAGGACGGAGTTTGCATGGGACCACATCACTATGCACAAGACCCAAAATTGGTCAAGTATAGGGCTTCATATACAATTTCAATGATCTTCAAACCTAGTAATGCCCTACAGATCTTGCTTTAGGAGGTGGATCCAAGTTTTGTGGAAAAATGTTGATCTTATCACTCTGTGGTGGGAGAAAATTGTAATTTTCTCCTGCCTATGGTCTTCTGAGGTAACTTTTCTTTCCAATTGTTTCAAAGACTTACTATCTAGTCCAAAAAACTTATATTTGCAAGACATTCAAAGTCTTGGCCCTTTTGATGGTCATAGGAGTCCTTTGACCTCCCTTTGGACTGCTTTGTATGTGGAAATTGGCTTATTCCCATACAAAGTCAGTGGAAGAGACTTATCGTCTCTGGAAAACCACTTACATGCCCATGCACAAGATGCTTGGTTTTTTGTTTAGGAAATCGAATGAACATAACACCACAATTATGTGTGCTCATATGGTCACTTGGTTATTTAAAGAAGGCATAGTGTCCATAAATGACAGTAATATTAGACATTTATCTTTCAATGATATCAACGTTAGACTTGATTAGTGACACTATGCATGGACTTTGTGTAGATAGTACACACTTGATTCACTGCATTTGTATTGATTTGACAATGCTTGAGTCTTAATTATGAGTGCTCTCTCTCTCTCTCTCTCTCTCTCTCTCTCTCTCTCTCTCTCTCTCTCTCTCTCTCTCTCATAAATTTGATTGTGAATTCTAAACATGATAAACCAAATTAATTATTTTCAATTTATTACTAGGGTACAAGGGCCAGTTAAAAACCGGGGTCTGAAGGAGAGACAACACTTGGGGACAAAGAAAAGCTAAAAATTAACCACTTTCATTCAAAAGATAGGCCAAAATTACAACGTGGCTGAAAATAAATTATTAGATACATCTTGTCTCTTTATTGGAGCTTCACGCTCTCATTTCTCACTCTCTCTCATATCCTCATACATTCACAACCCACACTCATTATTGCAACCTCTTTATGATCTAGATTTTTTCATTGTCCTTCTTCATCCCAACCAGATCTGCCACTTGATACCTGCACATGAAGTATTCATCGGCACTTGATAACCTTTGCTCTTTAAATTAAGAATATGGGATACAATAACCTTCTCCACACACAAAACATTCACCTTCCACACATACGTACAACAATCTTCTCTACACACAGAGCATTCACCTGCTACACTTACACAATTCATAGCCCCAGGCACAGAGCTCCATACTTCAGGACCAGCCCCAAGAACACAACATTCACATAACCTGTAACACACACTAACACTAGCAGCAACATCATCCCTAAGCTACATATATCAAAACCAGCCCCAAGGACCAAGCATTCGTGTAGCTTGTAAAACACACAAGAAGCAGCAGCCCCTATCTGTCACAACCTGCTGCTCATACAGTCATGCCACTGTCTCTCACAAGCTGCTGCTCCCACATCAGGAATCACAAGGTGTTGCTCATGCATCAAAAAATTGCAACTCCCAAATTAGGCATCACCAAGGTGTTGCTCATGCATCAGATACTTTCTTAATGTCTCTACCTTTTTATTAGAGTAATGTTATCAATCTTCATTAACTCTGCACTTTGCAGTCTAGGGTTGTGCAAAATGAGGCCACAAAACAATCATCAAGAAATGTGATTACATAGGGCAAAGAATCTTCCTTCACTTCTACAAAACATCAAGCAATGCAACGGACACATCATGGCCTCTTCTGCCCCATGTGAATGCAAAGCATGCTTAAGAGATAGACATCTGCAACTCGAAGGACTGCTTTGCACTTCTCTTTTATTTCGTAAAAACAAAAGAAGATTTTGTTGTTATGGAAAATTTCATGTACTACCAATGTTTATGTGCAAACAACCTCGCAAGACACCTCCTTTTATCTCTCCCAAACAACCATTTCCAAAGGAAGAACCTAAGGAATATTGTGCGCCACATTCTGAAGTCGCAGAGCGGAGCGTGGGTCGACTCTCTCACACACACACACAGTGAGCTTACACAGTACAGTACGCAGAGAACTGTTAGAAGGGTTATCTCCCAATACCTTAGTATTCACAAAGTATAAGTTAGTATATACAAAGAGTCAGAGGTAAGTGAGTTAGGCGGGCGGCCGGCCATATCCGCATAAGAGGCCACTTGGGCTTTAATCCCAACAACCTCCCACTTAAAGTCCAATGTGGCACTTTAAGTAACTGTAAATCTATGAACATAAATGTACAAAGATTTACATGGCTTCCATCTATCCAATGCCCAATAACTCACGACAATGCACAAAGCCCTCTCCTGGAAGTCCGTTTGTGAGTAGATCAGCAGGATTGTCCTTGGTGTGGATCTTCAGCAGTTGTATCTGCTTGTCTTCAAGTACTTCCCTGATGAAGTCATATTTGACATCAATATGCTTAGTCTTCGAATGGAACACTGGATTCTTTGCCAATTGTATAGCACTTTGACTATCACAATATAACTCTGGCATATCTACTTTGATTCCCAAGTCTGCAACCAATCTACCAAGCCAAATAGCTTCTTTGCATGCCTCATTTGCTGCAACATACTCAGCTTCTGTAGTAGACTGCGTAACACAATCTTGTAATCGAGATCGCCATGATATGGCACCTCCAGCCAATGTAAAGACATAGCCTGATGTAGATCTCCTCTTATCCAAGTCTCCTGCATAATCTGAGTCAGTGTATCCTCTGACACTCAAATCCTGACTACCATAGCATATGCGCATACTCTTTGTATGTTTTAAGTATCTCATGATACCTTTCACTGCCTCCCAATGTTTCTTGCCGGGATTTGACATATATCTGCTAACCACTCCCACTACAAATGCAATATCCGGACGTGTAGCAATCATTGCATACATCAAACTACCCACTGCAGACGCATATGGAATCTTATCCATTTCAGCCTTTTCTTCCTCAGACACAGGACAATCTTGTTTGCTAAGTTTCACATATGGTGGCAATGGAACACTCAATGCCTTTCCCTTCTCCATATTGAAACGTTGCAAAACCTTGTCAATATACTCTGTTTGAGATAACCAAATCAACTTCTTTGATCTGTCTCTCTCAATGCGCATACCAAGTATATGACTTGCCTCACCCATGTCTTTCATGTCAAACGATTTTGCCATCTTTGACTTCAAAGCTGAAATTTCTTCCAAGTGTTTGCCAGCAATCAACATGTCATCCACATACAAAATAAGGATCAGCCAACTGCCATCCTTAGCCTTCTTTGTATATAGACAGTGATCGAACTCACTACGTTTGTAGCCTTGAGAAAGCATAAACTGGTGGAACTTATGGTACCATGCCCTCGGTGATTGTTTTGAGCCATAAAGACTCTTTAACAACTGGCATACCAAATGTTCCATGCCTTTCTCAACAAACCCTTCTGGCTGCTGCATGTAAATTTCCACATCTAAATCACCATGCAAGAACGCTGTCTTGACATCCATTTGGTGCAACACCAAATCCAATATAGCAACCAATGCAAGAAAGCATCTCAATGTAGTCATCTTGACCACTGGAGAGAAGACTTCATCAAAGTCAATGCCTTGTTCTTGCTTAAAGCCCTTGGCAACAAGCCTTGCTTTGTATTTTGGCTGACTATCATGAGCGGTGATCTTATACCTGTAAACCCATTTACAAGGTAGAGCCTTTTTGCCTTGTGGTAATTTAACCAACTTCCATGTCTGGTTTTTATGCAAAGTTGTCATCTCTGACTACATGGCCAACTGCCATTTTTTCGAGTCAACCACTTGTAATGCTTCCTTGTAACAAGATGGTTCTCCGCAATCTGTGAGCATGACATAATTTAGAGATGGCACATAACGATCAGGTGGTTTGGAGACACGCTCAGAACGTCTCACCACAACTGATTCTGCCTCTCTAGCCACTATAGGCTATTCCTGAGCCTGACCATGCTGTCTTGATGTGCTAGCACTAGGTCCATCTTCCCTGAAGACAACTCTTCTGATCTCCTCTGTCTTCTCTGGCTTAGCGTGAAACTTGGCTTCATTGAAATGCACATCATTGCTACGAATAAGCTTTCTGGACTCAGGATCCCAAAGCCGGTAACCCATCTCGCCCGATTCTCCGTAGCCAAGAAATATACACTTCTTGCTCTTTGGTTCTAACTTATTTCTGAACTCCTTAGGAATATGGCTATAAGCTTCACAACCAAAGACTCTAAGATGCTTATACGAAGGTGCCTTGCCTGTCCATAGCATCTCGGCCACTGCACTCTTATCCAGAACCCTACTAGGAGACCTGTTGATCAAATGGACTGATGTAGCCACTGCTTCCGCCCAAAATCCATCAGGCAACTCATCATTTGACAACATGCTTCTGACCTTCTCTTGTATGGTCCTATTCATACGTTCTGCAACCCCATTTTGTGAAGGATTATATGGTGCAGTAAGTTCCCGCTTAATCCCTTTTGTTTCACAAAAGTCTTGAAAAGCTTTGGAAACGTACTCTCCACCATTGTCAGTTCTCAAACACTTCAGCTTCTGACCACTCTGATTCTCCACCAGCTACAAGAATGTCTTAAAGACCTTGAGCACCTCATCCTTGTGCTTCAAGAAGTAAACCCATACTTTGCGAGAATAGTCATCTATGAATGTACAAAAGTACGCTGCTCCCCCTAGTGACAAACTAGGCATTGGTCCGCATAGATCACTGTGTACAAGAGCTAACCGTTCGTCCCTACGATTCCTCTTTGATCTGTGCGGTTCCTGTGTTTGCTTACCATAAACACAATGCTCACAAAATTCGAAATCTTGAAATGAAAAGCCAGGCAAATAACCATAATGAGAAAGTATTTCCATTCCTCTTTTTGACATATGTCCCAACCTACGATGCCACAGTGACACACTTGGCTGCTCAATCACATTAATTACATGGTTTTTAACCTTTGAAACATGTAAAGTGTACAGAATTCCTGACTTGCTGCCATGTGCTACAGTCATCGAACCTTTGGAGATCTTCCAAGCGCTGTTCCCAAAAACTGTCACATAACCCGCATCATCCAACTTCCCTGTACTAATCAAGCTCTTTCGAATTGCTGGAACATGTCTGACATTCTTGAGCCATAAAGAAGAGCCATTCTGAAACTTCAACTGCACATCTCCCACTCCAAGTATGTCACAAACCTGCTCATTGCCAAGTCTGACATAATCTTTAGTAGCCACATATGATGTAAACCACTCTTTGTGCGGAGAAACATGTAAAGATGCCCCTGAGTCGATAATCCAATCACTCATAGCATGTCCATCCTCTGCAATCAAGATTGCTTGTAAGGAAGATGTCACCAGCTGCTATACCAGAATCACTGTCTGAACCAGATCCTGTGACATTCACCTCTTCAATCTTCACTGAACTCTTCTTTTCATCTTGCTCAGAACTCTTTGTTTTTCCTTTTTCTTGTTTCCACTTCGTACAGTCTCGCTTCATGTGACCCTTCTTGCCACAATGGTAGCATTCTATGTCATCATTTGACTTCAAATCACGAGACTTACTTTGGTTTTGTGCCTTCTTACCCTTCTTCTCTTTAAACTGTTGTCTCCCTCGAACGACCAAAGCACTATTGCCTTTGCCTTTGTCAATGTTCTTCCTGTTCACTTCCTCTATGAGCAAGCTGCCTTCTACATTGGCACTTGTAAGACCTTCTGGCGCGACAGAATTACTTAACGCTGTACAAAAAGTATCCCAACTATCTGGCAAAGTGATTAAAAGAAACATAGCCTTCACTGAATCTGGAAAGACTATCTCTTGTGCTGTTAACTGGCTGAAAATTGTGTGAAATTCATTCAGATGATTTGACATGGCTGTCCCTTCCTTCATCTTCAAATCCACCAATTTCTTGAGCCAGTAAATCTGAGAAGCAGCACTTTGTTTCTCGTACATACCACATAGATTTTGCCATACGCCATTCGCTGTAGTCTCTTCTGCTACGTTGAAGTAAACATTTTCTGCCAGTGTCAGCATGATTGTGGAACAAGCTAACTCGTCAAGCTCTTCCCACTCATCTTCAGCCATACCTTCTGGTCTCTCCCCTTTGAGCTTCAGTGGCTTCACTTGTTTTTTCTGCACCAAAACCTGCCAAATCTGCTTCTTTCAGAATGGAAAGTTTGTGCCATCCAGCTTCTTTATGTTGTAAAGAGTCTCACTTTGAGAAGATGCCATTTCTGCCAAACTGTTTACTCCTGAGAAAAATCCGGCAGAGTTTCCCCTGTAAACTGGCCTCTGTACACAGTAAACAAGCTGTAATCAACAAGCTGAACACCTCTCCTCAGGAACTGTCAGTATTTTGAAAATTTTTGACAGAATCTCCCCTGTAAACTGAGCTCTGGGAACCAAAAGATAGCTCAAAAAACAATCATAAATAGCTGACCAGTGACAAATCTAAAAAATCTCTGTAATATGCTGTCCTGTAAGCATACACTGTCTCCTCTCTGGGCGATGACAGAACCTGTATCTGTCTCAAGACTGAACCTTGAACAATGCCTCAACGGCCTGACCCATAAGATGCAATCCAGTGTCTACACAAAGTCATACATCCTAAGGGATCAAAGTCGCCGAAGAGGATGCGTGTAGAGGGGAACTCCAGCAACCTAATCCACCTCACACTGGGTAACCCAGCCCCCAGTGCTTGGCTTCAAAAAACCTCACACACGACCCTCTCAGATGGCTCAGCAAACTTCCCAGAACTAGCATACATCCTATAATAGACCAATCACTGTCCTATGACCGCTGCGGCGGTCTGTCTGCTAGCGTGACTCACAACTAGCAGACCCACAATCACAGTACATCAATCTGCAATACATGCCAGTGGTGTCAAGCCGTCGTATGGCCACACCTCCCCTGGAACCTGGCAAGCACAAGAAGTAACAATGCAGACTGCAATATATATATCTGATGATATATATATGTACCTGGTCTATAGATGATGCTCTGAAGACTAATGAGTGATGTATGTCGATGCCGATATTGATGTCGGCCACCTCCTGCTTGCCAATCTACACAAGACGGGTTTCTTTGTGGCTGAAATCTATCTTCTGTTGTAGTGCTCAGAACGAAATTCTGAGGGCATAAACGGCTTCGAAAGGGGGGTAAAACCCCATGTTGTCTGCTGGAAACGCTCCCGGAACGCCGAGTGTGAATTTTCGAACTCCGGATCCAGAATCTGCCGGAAAAGTGCGCGCGCGCGCGATTGCGCAAAACCGCACTGAACCAAGGCTCTGATACCAATTGAAGTCGCAGAGCGGAGCGTGGGTCGACTCTCTCACACACACACACAGTGAGCTTACACAGTACAGTACGCAGAGAACTGTTAGAAGGGTTATCTCCCAATACCTTAGTATTCACAAAGTATAAGTTAGTATATACAAAGAGTCAGAGGTAAGTGAGTTAGGCGGGCGGGCGGCCATATCCGCATAAGAGGCCACTTGGGCTTTAATCCCAACACATTCTAGCCCTCGCAAGCCAGCTCAGAAGAGAAAGTTCTTAGTAAAATAGTATTCATACCTACTGGAAGATCTTCCTCTCTTCGAGTAAGTTTTACATGCACAAAAATATATCTTCCATCTGATTCACAAATTAGTCTCACTCAACTCCAAATTGGACAGGTATGGTGAAGAAAAAATAAGCCATTGCACCTTCACCACCTACAAAGACCAAACAACCATTGAGTGTAGCACAAAGGAAAACTATAGAAACTCCATAAAGGTGCAAAAGGAGGGTGCAATTTACGCCAATAAGGAGAGGGAATGTCAACCTACAATCTCCAAGCAAGGAGAATGATCAAAGCTCAAGGAGGATTAGCAATCCATCTACATCAGAGAGTAGCGATGACAACCCTCCCACAACAACAACCAAGAGTAAAACCAGAAGAAGACCAGAATATCGACTCAAACCACCGCTTGTAAAACTAGCCAAGCCTAACTTTCCAAAACAAGCATCTACACCCTTGCATGCGGTTCCGCTTCTTGAAACATCTTTAGAGCTACCCTTGGAGGGTGAAGAAGACTCAACAAAGACATTGGAAAAGAAGAAGAAGCGCAATGTTTTGACTTGGACAGAGTTAGATATGTCAAAATCTCTTCAAGCAAGAGAGAATGGCCTATCATTGCGCAAGTGCGCTCTACAATTTGGGATGATTCGTTCAGCTATAACAAATTGGGAAGAAAGGAGGACCCAGAAGAGGAAAAAAGGACCAGCAACGCAGTTGACAACAGAGGAGGAAGATGCTCTACTCAAATGGATATTTTTCAAATGTGAATCGAGACATGGCAGTTGACAACAGAGGAGGAAGATGCTCTACTCCAATGGATATTTTTAAAATGTGAATCGAGACATGGCATCTCCGTTCTAGATGTGAAGCTTAAAGTTGTCAAAATTTGTCAAACAAGGCATACCTTGTTTTCAAATGGAATACCAGGAACAAGTTGGTGGGAGGGCTTTCGGAGGAGACATCCGCACTTGGTTTTTAGGGTGACAAAGGGATTAGACCAATCAAGGGCAAGCAGATTTAGGCCTGAAATAGTGAAATCACTGCATAACAATCTCCAAAAGCTTTACATGGAACATTCTATCCACCCACCCACATTTGGAATGCAAACAAAATTAGATTTCAGGGATCTAGAGATAAAGGCATGAAAGTGTTGGCAAAAAAGGGAGCAAAGGTAGTGTATGGAATCATTTGTGATTCACAAGAGTGGATGACCATGTGTGTTGTGTAAACGTAGCAGGCCAAAGGCCATTCCTTGTCTCTACATCTTTAAGGGTAGCCGAACTGATGGTGATTACATTCAAAATTCTGAACAAGGGACATGTATGGCTATGCAAGAGGGGATAGATGGCGGGCACACTGTTCAAGGCATGGCTAAAGCATTTTGACAATGCACTGACAGAGACCGTAGGCAAATTTCATAGGCATCTTTTAATTTTGGATGGACATGGCAGTCACATGTCAATAGATGTGGTAGAGTATGCTCAGGAGAAGGGAATAGACATCATCACGCTACCCGCCCATACATCACATAAATTGCAACCTTTAGATGTAAGTGTCTTTAAATCATTAAAAGTAAATTTTCAGAAAGAAAGGGACATCTGGCAGCAGAGAACTTCTTTGAGACAAGCATCAAAGACAGATCTTTCCACTATAGTGGCTAAGGCAATGTCATCTTCTTTCATAAAATCCACATTAAGGCAGGCTTCCAAGCGAAGGGCATTTGGCTGCTAGACTCATCAGCTATTCGGTTTGAAGGTATGCCAAGTAACCATATCAATCTGATTGAAGAAGCAACAGATGACTTGGGGAAAGAGAATGCAGCAGCTAATGATGAGCTTTTTTCTCAAGTACAAAGCACACCATTGCAAGAAAACATTGAAGATGAGGCAATCCTTGCCTTACACAACATGACAACACAATTAGAGGAAGACCTCTTGGGAGAACATGGAGGCCAAGTAATGACCTTCACACAACTGATGGAAGACGCAAACATCTCCACCTTTCAAAGAGGCCCGCACGAAATTATTTACGAAGAGAGAAATGTAGTTCTAGGTAATGTGGCACACAGATCTGATAGCAGTGAACAACCTCCCTTGAGGAATTATACTTCTCCAATCACTCCAAGGTCATGGTCGTTAGAAGAAGTTGAGAAGCAATATCCAACCATAGATGAGAATGCTAACATCAACACATTAGAGCCACAACAGCAAGAGATTGGAATAAGCACATCATTGACCTCTTACAAATTCCATCAACTGACGTATCCGTGAGGCAATTGAATTGGGAGGCATTTGTAGACTATACAAATAGTTTAATTCTAACATCCTTTCAATATATGGAGAGTATGAGAGAAAAAACTTCCAAGAAGGAGGAGGTCGCCCAAGCAAGGGAAGCAAAACGTTTGGAAAAGGAGAAAAGAAAGCTCAAGTTCTTGCAGATAAACACGCCGCAAAGCAAAGAAAACTTGAAGCACAACAAGCAAAACAATCGTGCAAGAGTTGAGAAGTGCAACAACAAGCATTTGAAAGTAGAATGTGAGGCATCTTATGGGAAGGCGGATCTACACAAGGACTATATGTAAGACCTTTGCATCTTAATCATCCATATCAATCACTAGCACGCAGGCAAAGGATGGACAAATTGTTTCTCAAATGACAATCACTGAACTCTAACTGATATTATTGCCTCCCTAGTTCTGATCATGCCAAGCGCTATTTCTCTTTCCTAGTTAGAGTTATTACTAGTAGCTAATGCAGTTCCTTGTCTACAACTTATTTTGCTTTTCTTCTTAATACTTACCTTTTGGTTCAACATTGTAAGGTTCTGCTCCAACCTTTCCTTGAGAAAATAGAGTACACTTTATAATCTCCTGATTTCCTCCTTATTAAACAATCAATGTAATTTTTTCTAGACAGAGGTATAACTCCTCAAGGACTTCATGTGCCTCGGGTGGTTTGCTATGTACTACGAATCAAAAGATGGCTTTGGTCAAGTTCTATTTCTACAAGTTGACCCTTTAACAAGTTGTGCATACATCAATCACAATTTTACTCTGCAAAAGCATTTTTTTGTAGTTTTCCTCTTGTTTATCTTCAAGATACCTAGCTTAACAAACAATACAACGCATGAATTCAAGAGTGATGAGTGAGGTAGAGACCTCACCTAGCGTATCACAATAGCTCTAGAGGACATGTGGCTCGAAAAGAAAACACAATCTTCATCTGGATTTACATTCATTCACCACTTGCAACATCATCTCTTCTCTCTCTCTCTCTCTCTCTCTCTCTCTCTCTCTCTCTCTCTCTCTCTCTCTCTCTCTCTCTCTCTCTCTCTCTCTCTCCTCTATCTATCTATCTATCTATCTATCTGTGTGCATGTGCGTGTGCGTGTTCGTGTTCGTGTGCATAATCATGGAAGTTGAGGCAAATAATCAACCGATTTCTTTGCTGGGTCTCTTCGGCAACAGGTGCCCCCCCCCCCCCCCCCCCCCCCCCCCCCCCCTCTCTCTCTCTCTCTCACACACACACACACAAGCACACAAGCACCCACTCACTACATTTAGTTGATGTGGTTTGCTTGGCCGCCATTGAAACAGGCAGGGGCAGTTTGCCAACATGGACTTGTATGCCCATGTGGAGCCTTGGAATATTGATGTCCCTGTGGCAACTACCTGCTTTTTACCTCTCTATCACATAATTAGCAAGGACTTTGATTACCTGCTACAGAGGTGATCAACACCTGGCTTGTTTGTTGTTGATAGGCTTCAAGGCTTTGCCCACATTTGTCTTTTCCTTCTCTAGCTACCCCGCTTCTGGTCGGTGGGCCCTAGGCCTCTCTTTGTTTTGTTTTTGTTTTCTCGCTCATCATCTCTCTCCAGGTTGTACCGCCACACACACACACACACACACACACACACACACACACACACACATTGCACACCTCTCTAGTCTGTGTCCCTCTTCCTGTGTAGGGTTGAAGCCCACGAAGATGATTTGAAGTGATTTAGGCCGCCCCTTCCCAATTTGACATTGTGGAGCAAGTACCCATGTTTCCCAAAATGGTACCATTTAGCATTCAATGTTTGCTCTCGAACTTCAAAAACAAGAGCTCTTCTTGCTGCATGCCTTGAAGCTTTGCATATGTCTCTTACTTTATTGGCAAATTGATTTTCTCTAGCTTGCCCTGCTCCCATGGTTCCAACCTTCCAGCAAGCGGCCCTACTCCCCATCCTTCAAACATAGCTAGCACCATCATCAAAGCAGAAAAAGAAATATGCCACCCACTAATGACATGCGCAGGCGTACACCAACACTCCAAAAGCCCACAAACTTCACCTCCTTTAATTTAGTCCATTTGAATCGAAGATCCTCATCTCCACTAGCCCATAACATTGTTTTGACAGGTCTCCGCTTAGCATCATTTGATGATGATGGCTCAACCGTTACTAGCTCTAGGTTTGATACCAACCCTGCATGTGTCAGCGATGAGCTTGCGGCATAGCTTTTTCATCAACAAAACAATCTGCAAGAGCTTTCTCAAGTTTGAGTTCAGCTGGCCTGGAAATCAAAAGTTTGAGCTTCTATACGATCCTCATGATTGCTTGTACATTAAGGCAGGATGCCCTTTTTTTTATGATTGTTGTTAGACCTACCAAGTTGACACAGAAAGTGGTTGTCAAAGCTTTGACATAGACACGGTTCATGTCGCCAACAGCACGTGTGTTTCTCTCGCCTATCACAAAGCGTTCTGACATTCTGACAGACAGGAAGCTACAGGGATGGAGGTTGAAGCGCTACAATGGAGAGAGAATTTTGGAGTAGAAATTTTGTAGATGAGGAGATGCAGAGGGGGGGGGGGGGGGGGGGGGGGTTTTGTCGTGCCAAGAGGAAGAAGTGAGCTAGGCAGCTCGCATTTCTTTAACTTAGCACACATTCTCACTGAACCTTGATTAATAGGAATTTGGGAGCGTTTAGATGACGATTGGGTAAGTGCTAGTCTCTGCACACATTACGTAACACACCCTGATTCCAGCCACGGTGGACATCTGCAAGAGTACTCAGTGTCCTCCTTTTCACACCTTTTTTATTACAAATAAATCTTTTTTCTCCCTATTTATCCCACCTCCCTTAATTGGAAGACTCTCATCTTTATTCCTCATGTGCAATGGCACATGGAGCTTTTGAACAATACCTCACATGGTCAAAACTGCTCAATTTTGACCCCTAAAATATTGTACCACCTTAGATCGCCTTATACTAGCCCTTTTACCCTAGATTGTGCTTTTATACATTTTGCTATGTAGCAATCAAGACATCCAATAAGCTAGATTATTGGTAGATTAAAATAGGAGTGCAGAATAGTAATTGAGAGAATGGTAATTGGGATCTAACTAGCCATTTCTCACTATGTGGTGATTGACTTACCATAAATGTGCCATGTGGAAAATCTGGACTTGGTATATGATAAGTCGCTTACCGTATAGTCAAAGATTTTCTACTTGAATATCTAGAAAATTCTCACACTTGATATTTTAGACTCTTGCTAGTTAGGCTAGCAAACATCTAGCTCTATTATATTCTTTTGCTACATTAGAGTGAGTCCAAAGCTCCTTGTGCATGATCTTGCTCCACCTAATTTATAGATTTGCATAACCCTCTAGTGAAGCCTTTCATAATATAGTTGATGTACCCCTGACCCTACATATTGCTCGTCTCAAACCTATTGTAGCTGCTACAATAGCTACCTAGCTTGACCACCTCTAGTTCTAGCTAAGAACTGCAAGGCATTTGCCTCTACTATTGCATCACTAGCAACTCAAGAGGTAACAAACAACATGGGGTAGTGTAGCACCTGTTGTGTCACATTGTACTTTGCCGTACCTATAGTTGGTGTCGCACCTATTGTAGTCATAGCTGCGCTAGCTAGTGCTATAATGGGGAAGTACCCTTCAATAGATAACACTCCTTCCATCTCATTTAGCTACAAACAGCCCATTCATGAAGCAGTAATGGCTTTAAACTCCCTGCGGATTGATCTTTTTTCCTCTATATCTACAATTTTTTGGCAGAAGGTGAGACCGAAGGTTTGCTACCCCTGCAATCTACCCGCATGTTTTCAAGTTACCTATCGATGGTGATGTTGGAATGATTGGATGACTCATCAATTCAGACTTGCATACGCCCACGTCTTCTATCATTTTTCTTGGTTGGCTAGCTATGACACCCCTTTGCCTACCTGAAGATATATTTGAGCGCTTCTCCTAGCTAGCAATAGAAAGGGCTGCCACATTGGTATTCTTCCAATCACACTATGTGCTAGACCCAATCAAGCAGCACGTGGCAAGCAAGTTTTGAGAAGCGAGCCAGAGTAAAAAAATAATTGCTTGAAAATCCTCATGGACCGTGGTAGTTTTCATACAACTCTGAGAGCTCAGACCCTTCCCTATGCCTAGCGGGGTCCTCCATCCATACACATCGAGTTTCCAAATTCCCAATCCCATTCATTAATTGTTTACTTTATTATCTCAATAAAGTTTGCAAAAATCTTTTTCCTAACCCAAGAAGATAAAGCACACTTAAAGCTGTTTTGACCTTTAGGTCAAAATTTGAAGCATTTGTTGGTATTGACACTGAAACTTGTAAAATTTTGTTGAATTCTTCAAGCGAAGCTTGAAGTATTTCAAAAATTTAACATGTTCAAAAGACACTAACCCCAAGTTTTTGCAGAGTCTTACCATGCATCGAGCGAACTTTACCGAGCAAATAGAAAAACCGAGCGAGACTGTGTGTGTGTGTGCGCATGTTTATTTATGCAAACTTGTCAATAGAGAAATCTCTGACACCTTTGTAGCATCAATCTTTGTTAGTGGTCTACTTTTCTTTGATGGCTACTTGATAGTTCTACGATTCCCCTCCCAAAACAAAATCTTTTGAGAAAGGGACTCCAACCAAGGGTTTGCAGCAAGCTCTTCTTCATACTCATGGTTGTGATTTGTCTCCATAACAAATCCCACTCCTCCATAATGGCTTTTTAATCAAAAAAGAAATAAGCTACTATTGTATTGAGCAAAGAGAGCAGTGATATTGAAAGACTATTTAGGGTACCTATCACTTGTGCTTTCTCCTTTTGACATGTGCCCAAAGAAACAATGAATGCTCCCTACCCTTTCATATATCCTTCACTAGAAAATGTAGACTTTAAAGCACCGATTGCATCATATCTCAAGCCTCAAACTCTTGCATGTGGAATGAGCCTTCATAGTGGCACATGATGACACTCAAGGCAACTAAAAACTCCAGTTTTGGACAATATATCCTCCCCTTTCTCCATATGTAATGCACTATCATCCCCATCAACAATACCTGGTCACATTTCTAGTCTTGTTTCAAAGGGAGCTATCTGCAACGGGACTTTAATTGGTGCTTCCTCCTGTTTTAACTCATGTAGAGACCCTAAACTGATATCTTGACTATCATTGTCATCTTGAAGCTCTATCTCTATGACCAAGTCAACCCAGTATGTCAAACTAACATGGTCACTCTACATAGGCAAAGAATTTGATGCATTCTCACCACATCTTGTTGAACAATGTTTAGATAAATATAGATTGGTACATAAAATGTAATATATAATTAAGTTATGCAATTATTTTGCATGAGATAGACACACGTCAATGTTATCAATTGAGTGATTGTAATGATGCAGTTACACAAAAGACATTTAAATATGATCTCTAGATGCTATCTTGTTTTATGCTTGAAACACACCGCAAAAGCACACACCATGCTTACGCAATATGCATTCTAGTAGCGTACAGGATGAGAGTGCAAAGGATTCCTACTGAGGATCAAGATAGGAGGAGCATTCCCCTCATTTGGTGCCCAAAACCTTACTATCCTAATGTGGTATGCTTTCGAACATTGTATGAGCAAAGAACGCATGATGAGAGGAGGTGCGGAATGAAGCCCTCTTGTTTGGCACTCGATTTACTGTATCCCGCGAATGCGGGATGCATAAAGGCACTTTGGTTGACACAATCAGACATTGAAAGCTAGCAACATGGCAAATTTGCATGCTTAATAATGATGGTTCTTGAAATCTTATCGCACTAATGCGACGTGCGTAAAGGCACATTGGTAGCACAATCAGATTTTGATGTAGTTGCCATTACTAGGTTTCTCATCACACTTAGGGTTGGCCGATAGTGAGCTTTTGCAGTGGGTTGCACACATGTTGACTAGCAAGGTGGAGAAGACAAGTGTCATTATCATCATCATCATGAGAGCCACTAGACCTCTCTCTCTCTCTCTCTCTCTCTCTCTCTCTCTCTCTCTCTCTCTCTCTCTCTCTCTCTCTCTCTCTCTCTCTCTCTCTCTCTCTCTCTCTCTCTCTCGTCCACCACCCACACACCCCCCCCACCCCCAACCCAATTTGTGTGCGCTAGCTAGCTTGTTTCTCTCAAATGATGAGGCCAGGTTGGTGAACACATGCTTCACTTGCTTGACTTACGTTACCTGTAAAGGCCAAGCTAGGGCATCAATAAAAGAGGCATGCCATTGCAACACGTTAATGCAAATTTTGGCACACTACTAATGCATTTAGTATGCACTCCGTGCACAGGCAACTTGCAAGGGCCAAAAGAGGATGGATAATGGAGGTGGCCGCAGATCAGAGCAGGGGTGCGACATCTGAACTGGGGAGAAGATATTCACAAAGATGAATAAACTAGAGATGTAGTATATGAGTGTTGAAGTCGAGGGAGGAGGACATGTATTAGAAGACGCTTCTCTACCAACATATTGTTTCTTTTCCCTTCCCTAACACCTTCTCTACATGCCTCCCTTAGGGCCGTCCATCTCAATCACACAGGCAACAGACTTATACTCTGACGCGGGACAATTTCGTGCAATGCCCCGGGCGTAATTAGGAAGGAAGGAGAGAGCATAGACTTTGGAACACTATGGCTATCGCCAAGCTAACACCGTGTTGTACTTTCATCCTCGGTAAAGTGCAGTTGGGTAGCGTGCATGGTCGCGAGCAATGGTGTGGGACCTGAAGGCCTGTAAGGAGCCAGCTTTGCAGAGGTGGCAAGAGGCTGCATGTTGGAACATGGAGGTAGCTGGGTGGCGCGGCAAAAAACAATGTGAAGGATCTCTAAGGTACCGCTCTCTCTGTACATGCCCCTTGATTAGTGCTATTGTTGCCTTCTACCCATCACCATTACTACTAAAGCTTATTTGACATGCCACGAAAATCCCTATCTTCACCTGGTTAGGCTTGGTCACCATCACCCCCCCCCCCCCCCCCCCCCCCCCCCCCCCCCCCCCCCCCCCTCCTCCTCTTTCCCGTGCGGGCACTAAAAGGTAAAGATGGTGCCAAGCTGAGATGAAGTCTCTCTCTCTCTCTCTCTCTCTCTCTCTCTCTCTCTCTCTCTCATTCATTCATTAAAATACCCCTTCTCTATTGCAGAGGTATGGATCATGGGCCCTCTTTCACAGTTTTAAAATTACCTCAGCTATGAACACTTCCTTTGGAAAAGGAGAGAGCAAAAATTAAAAAAATCTCTCAAAATTTAGTTTCAGCACACTTAGAAGCGCCAACACTAGGCACGAAATCTAACGATCTATGCTTCATGGGCCTTCGCAGATTGCTTCTCCTTGGATTTTTGGATCTTCAGAACCTTCTTCACAATCTTCTGCTCTTCGACCACAAAAGCCCAGATAATTCTCTCACGGACGGCAATTCCTGACAAAGCACCACCGAATGCACGATTGACCGTCTTCTTCCTTTTACTCAAACGAGTGTTTTGATATTCCGCAGGTCGTAGAAGTGGAATCCCCTGAAGACGCTTTCCAGTGATTGCACATTTCAGCCCCTGTGCGTGCTTCTTTGCATATTGAAACACAAGTTGTGACGGCGGTCTGGTTGGACTTGGTCGCATAGCTGTGACGGCCGCGGTACGTGATCAGGCGCTGCACCATGGCTGCCTCTGCCACTGCAAATCAGTATCTCCCTCTCTCTCTCTCTCTCTCTCTCTCTCTCTCTCTCTCTCTCTCTCTCTCTCTCTCTCTCTCTCTCTCTCTC
This sequence comes from Adiantum capillus-veneris, assembly GCF_014529385.1. Lineage (NCBI taxonomy): Eukaryota > Viridiplantae > Streptophyta > Polypodiopsida > Polypodiales > Pteridaceae > Adiantum > Adiantum capillus-veneris. Next base: position 137,460,277 of record NC_140951.1, on the reverse strand, counting down.
TCTCTCTCTCTCTGTGTGTGTCTCTCTCTCTCTCTATAAAAGTCTCAGAAAGAGTGTGCGCCGGCGCGCGCTCTTTGAGAGAGATTTTTTTTTAATTTATAGAAAAGCTAAGCTCTACGGGAATCTCATTCTTAGCAATGGATGTCGATGTACCGCTTGATGAGCTAGGCCTAGTGGTTGCGCCCTCCTGTACTTCCTCGCGCTTCTCCAACCTCTTGTGCCAACAGCAGCTTTCTTGTAATTCCATGTGCAAACAAGGGCAATGGCAAACCCAGCTAATGCACCTATGGACTTAGAATGAATGAGATCTGACAGGCGGCCGTGAAATGTGATACTCTGCTCAATAGGGAGGTTCCAAGGCCACGAAAAAGCTGCAAGATCTTCTCTCTCTCTCTCTCTCTCTCTCTCTCTCTCTCTCTCTCTCTCTCTCTCTCTCTCTCTCTCTCTCTCTCTCTCTCTCAGTTTTACCTTGTTGGGTGTTTTGTTTGCGCTTGCAGTTGAAGGGGTGCACACATGAGAACTTGTGCAAGGGAACAGTTTTGCAGCCTGAAGTAACGGAGGCTACCGCCATGGCAGATTCATGCACATGATATTTCTCATCTCCCTCAGAATTGGTCTCTACCCCTCTTGCTCCAAGATTGATGTACGGGCCCGCAACGGCAAACTACGTACAGAGTCCTACTTTTATGCGTTTTGACGTTGCGGCAAATCTTTACTATCACGTTTGCATTTCTTGCCACTGCGGTGAGTTTTGAGCTGCATGTGCGCACCCTTTGAGAGGAATGGGTGAGGAGCTCTCTAAAAATAACCTCTCTGAAAGAACACGCGCTGGCGCGGACTCTTTCTGAGACTTTTATAGAGAGAGACATCGGCGGCGAAGATGCCTTCTCACAAGAAAGAAGCCTGCGAAGAATTGGTAGAGACAGAATTGGCTGATTTCGCATTGGATCCGCATGCAGACGAACGACACTATTAGGTACAATGCTAAGAGGAGGCATTAGCGCAAAACCAAGCTTGGTCTGTAGACAATAAGTTTTGATGGCAAAACACAAGCTGTCAAGTAGAAGGTATCGTGTAGAAGAAATGAGTAGCTATACCTGGGGATGCTATTCTGTTCTTGTTTGTAACTTTGTACTCTTCTTCTTGCCGATGACACTTGACAACTCCAGTGATTTTTAGTATTCACCTCGTTTCAATTTTGATGTCCGAAGGCATTTGAAGGGTTAAAAGGTGGTTTTATTTTCAGCATTTAAGAGAGAGAGACACACACACACAGAGAGAGAGAGAGAGAGAGAGAGAGAGAGAGAGAGAGAGAGAGAGAGAGAGAGAGAGAGAGAGAGAGAGAGAGAGAGAGAGAGAGAGAGAGCTCTATGACTATGAAAACTCAAAATCAAAACGAGGACTGAAAATTCTCTGAAAGAGGCCTAAGAGAGAGAGAGAGAGAGAGAGAGAGAGAGAGAGAGAGACTCTCATGACAGACAATGCCAGGCCGAGACTCGAGAGAGACAATAGACAGGCTGCATTCACGACGAGGCGTGTGGGTAAGTAATGGACAGTAAGTAGTACTCGTCCATCGCGAAAAATTGTCCTACGGTCCTCGACCTAGTGTCAGGATTTGAACTTTGAGGGCCTCCCCATTCTTTCAAAAGAAGCCTCAGAGTCTCTCTCTCTCTCTCTCTCTCTCTCTCTCTCTCTCTCTCTCTCTCTCTCTCTCTCTCTCTCTCTCTCTCTTTAAACTCTCTCTCTATAAAAAATAACCTCTCTAAAAGAGTGCGCACAGACATAAACTTTTTTTGACCTCTCTAAAAGAGTGCGCACAAGCGTGAACTTTTTCTGAGAGTTTTGACACACACACACACAGATATATATATATATATATATATATATATTATATATATATATATATATATATATATATATATATATATATTATATATATATATATATATATATATATATTGTTCTAGCCGAGTCCCTTTTTCCATGCAGTTCCTTTGCAATCAGCTCGGCACCATCTTATTTTTCATGTCAGCTGCAGTACCCCATGATCTTCATCACCTCCCCCGCCCTTGCCCACGAAGCCTTCGTTGAGAAGGGTCTCCTCTTTGCAGCTTGCCCTAAAAACTAACTCCAAAAGCTCTCACAAAGAGTCTGCGCTAGCATAGCCTCATTTGGAGAGCTTTGCAAACACTAGCTGCGCTTTTCTTTATATGTTGTAGCTCCTCCAAGGTTATTTTTCCTGCTATGTAGGCGGCTCATACACCCCTCGGCTCCTTGCACTCTGTGCTTTCCCCAGCATGCTACTTGTCTCTCTTTCCTCCATGCAGATGATGCTCTGTCTCCCACAACCTGCAGACATGCTCTTAAGTTTTTTCTTTAGATTTGGTGAAAATGAGTACGACGATTGACCTTCTTACCTCAGCTAGTGTGCCTCCAACATCCAACATGCTTCTATGAATAGGGAGTCCCAATGTTCGGAATAATTTCACGAACGTACAAAATTCCCTTTAGGGTGAATTGAAAGAGGAATTTTTTGTAAAGAATCGACATTTTTAACAATTTAACTCTATTTTTTTAAATTCTAAAGTAGATTTTCTCCTTCTTCACTTCCCTTCAATTGTCTGCTGTTTTGAGTTTTCAACCGATTTAAGGCTAAGCTGAGGCATACTTTTTCCTAACACTCATAGGGACCCTCATATTTGCCTTTCCTAGCCAACACTGTCATGTCAAAGTTGTTGGTTGTAGTCGCCAACAATCCAGCCACCCTTTGGAGGGAGGTACCCTAAGAGGTGCTCAAGCAGGTGCGCACTAGGATTTCAACAATTTTTTCAGATTTTGCAAAATAGAGCACTGTCTAATAGGGGTGGGACAAGTCCACAAGGTAGTGGAGACGCTCTAGCATGAGGACAACAGACAAGTTAAAAGAAGCCAGAGGAGCGGATTCAAGTTGCTGCATATACTGGGGTCACGATCTTGTAAGAGTCTCCTCCAAAGATGGTAGATTATCCTATGGTAAAGAAGGTAGAGATGTTGACGATTATGAATTTGTCGATCGAATTACTGTGGATGTTGTGGCATCCAACTCATGGAACCTGTTGATTGCACACATTGTGTTTGCATCGCTATTGGTGGAGGGTCTCTTTGTTCATTTTTGCCCTTTATCAAACTTTCGTATGGAATTCACATTAAATGTAGCGCTCTTCCATTTATTCAAGCTGGGCCGTTGACAACTACGTGTATTGGTAGATGGAATGATGTGGCAGTCACCTTACATAAGGGTAGTTTATTTTTAAATTAATCAAAGCATCATTGAGTGAGAGAGAGAGAGAGAGAGAGAGAGGGAGGGAGGGGTAGAAGATGAAAAGTTTAAATGTTATAAGAAAGAGCCCAAGAGAGCTAAAACATTGTGAAACTTTGCATCATCTTCGAATTAGAACATTCTATATTGGGTATATAGGAAACAATTTCTTTTCCTATGTCCACTTAGACTCCACCAAAACTACTTCTTGTATAACTTCCCTAAACTACTTCTTGTATAACTTCCCTAGACTATGTATTTCTTGACATCATTTTAAAAAAAAACAAGCCTCTCTCCCTACAAGAACTTGCCATAATATTCTGTATTGACCCCCCCCCCCCCCCCCCCCCCTCCCCAAAAACCAACCAACAATAGAGTGCACACACACACACATATAGTCATACTTGCCCAAGCATCTACCATGACTTGACTATCTATGACCATGAGTTGTGCTATGGAGGAGGGAGCATAACCTCGGATAATCAAAGAATTAATATAAGGATGGATGATTGAAGTTTCCATGAGGAACGCTTGAGGTATTTTGGGCCAATATATTGTGTAATTTGATGCTAAATGTTTCCAAATATGATTTAAGTTCTATATGTATCTTGCTAGATTTCGCTCGTTTTTATGATTGCTCTGAAAGGTTCACTCGGAGTTGAAGTTCCCCGTTTTTGCAAACACCAAGTCTCATGATGGTTTGCTCAAAACGAGAGAGAGAGAGAGAGAGAGAGAGAGAGAGAGAGAGAGAGAGAGAGAGAGAGAGAGAAGAGGGGGGGGGGGGGGGGGGGGGGGGATGATGCAAGGATATTTGGATGAAGTAGAGCATTGTATGAGCAATATAGTATCACTAAAAAGTTCCAAGTGAATCTCTTCTTTTGTGTGGACAAGTTTTGTTAATGTCAAAGAAAGGTCTTGGAGCAATCCAGAATACTTAGTGTCATAGCTTCTAGTAGCTATTAAGAGTCTTTTTTTTTTTTCCAAATCCATCTCATCAACATCCTACACCCTTTTAAGAATATGAAACATTGACCTTGCAATACACCATATTAAACGGGTTTTCCAATGTTGACAAAAGATGCCATATTTAATTGCTTCTTTCAATGCTCTTGCAAGGTGTGGAGCTATGAAGGACCATGTTCAAAGTAGTATAGATGTGTTGAGTTCAGGAGGACCATGTCAAAAACACATCCTCTAGAGACTCTCCCTTATATTCTACAATGCTGTTGACTACACAGAAGCACATATTGCCACATGTCATTTGTCATAAATAGCAACAACTATTCCAACCAATTAACCTTTTTCTTGGGGTCTATTCAAATACGTGCAATTACTCAGAGACGTCAAGATTGAGCAAAGATAGACTTGGAGGTGTTGAACTCCTCAAGTGCCTATATAAATGGGCACAACCACTCATAGGTGTCAGGGGTATAGACTTGGACATGTTGAACTCGCCAGATAAGTTAAAGAATTTCAAAAAAAAGGAGCACCAATTTTAGGTCAATGGCTGTAAAAAGATCTCATATCTAGGTCTTAAGTGTCGCCATATCACATTCTGTTGTCATCCTATCAAAATGTTACCAATTTTTACACAAAACATCTAGAAGAATGCTAGAAAAATATCTAGCATGGGGTTCATGCTGCATCTAATAACTACAACAAAGAGCACTTATAGGGAGACATTGAGGTTTCATAACTCTTCGCTCATAATCCAAATGTGATAAAGCTATGTTCATCTTCCAATTCTATTTAACTAGAAGCGGATCCTAAACATGCTAAATTTGAAGTTTCCACAAACCAAACTGACACGTGCATGTCCTATGACATAAGAACTGAAGCCACAAGTGGATTGCATGCCCAATCATGGGATGGAAACCCCTCGTGACTAATTGACACCACTTCTATCAGGTGGGATCTACGGTCCCTATTAATTGGGGACGGCGGGATCGGTTTTGCACCGTCCGATGGCGGTTTAATCTCCAAGTGATCACCATGTGATCACAATTAAAGTGAACCCCAAGTAAATTTGATGTGAACATCAAGTGACCGCCAAGTGAATCCCATGTGAATCCCAATCGACATGTGATCACCTTGTGACCCCACCCATTACCAAGTGATTACAGTGTGACCCCCACTATCCCAAAGTGATTGCAGTGTGACCCAGTCCATCCCAAAGTGATCTCCAAGTGAACACCATGTGATCTCCACCCCGTCATTTTTGCTATATGATTCTATGTTCACACCTCCATTTCAAGTGGCGCGTGATAGCTTAATGGGAGAGTTGTGGCCTCCGGTTGTGTAGGTGGTGGGTTCGAGTCACAGGGGCTCAACCGATCGAAATCTTTTTATTCTTGAGAATAAATGGACGGTCCACATCGTTCGAAGATGCTGGACCGTAGATCCCACCTGACAAGGTGGTGTCAAATAGTCCCGTGGATGGAAACCATCACAACAAGGACCACGAAGGCAGGAGTTGACACTCCCTAAAGTTGCTCACACCATACTTTTCCTATTATTTTCCCTAGCTCAAACATTCATCTCTAATCTACAAACTACTCATCTACCCGTATAACAAATTTATATGAGAAGTGGGAACCTCTCTCTCTCTCTCTCTCTCTCTCTCTCTCTCGGGATTGTTGCTATGACATTAAAAACCTTTGTGTCTTTTCATGGACAGACCCCATCATTGCGTTGTAGGCACGTAACATATTCAACGGAAGAGTATGCACACATCATAGCTCTAAGCCACCCTAGAACACAAATGACCATAGAAACCCTTTGCAATATATTATTAGAAATATGAAAATAACAAACTCTCATCTCATTTATGAAGAGAATCTTTTAGTACATATGGAGCACCAATACTATCGCTATAAGGGGCCACAATAACCTCATGCAACGATACCTGTGAAAATGTTAAAGGACCCAATCTCCAAATGTTAGAACATAACCCAATTATGGAAATTCCCCAAAATGCTCACCTCCTGCCAAGTACACAGAGATCACCACACAAAAAAGGCTAGCAAAAAGACGTGCATTTGCTATGTCAAGGTCATATTTTTGCAGAACATATTGAAGCTTGAAGCCCATGTATTCAACTGCCCAATTTAAGCACTAGGATTACAAATTTTTCTTCCATGAATGCATTGGCTCAAGGGACCCAAAAATATAATAGCTTTTATTGCATTGTGGACGGGATCCTAGAAGAAGTTTCTGATGAGTTCTTTGTTGACAGGAGCTTCTACATCCACATCCACAAATGCCTACAACAAAGAAACGGAAATAACATCGTAAGTGAATCAAACCTTGCATATGCAAGAGCACCATCTCAACATCCAATGTCTATGGAGACAGCACATCATTGATGTCAACCATACCTGTTGTAGTAACCAAACGAAGCCTCAACCAACCCGTGTACATTGCCGAGAAAAATAACTAAGATAAAATTACATGCACTTAAAATAGCACTTCATCTAGAAAAATGTGATGGAACAAACAAACAAATTCATACAAAACCTCTTTCTCCATAAATGTCACTCTTGTATTCATTGTCCAAGGTTGTCGCGAAGGTGAAAGGCAAACCAAGAGCAATTGAACAGCCAAGAGCCACAACTGTGGCTTGCCCATCAACAACCTAGAACACATCAAGAAAGTATCATTAAGAGGCCATCCTTATGGAGGAAAGATAGGAAACATTGAGTTACAATTGAGAAATTGAGAATAGAAGCTGCAGATTATCCATGCTCCAATAATCCCCTTGCCTTGCACATAAAGCCTCCTCATAGATGGACATATGCCCTTGGGACATATACTGCAAGCACATTGGTGTCCTCCTTGAAATCTTTGCCAACTAAATGAAGATGCCCGAGCAAAGAACCATGAGATAGTCCAACATTGCCTTCGGCTTCATTGCAACAAAAAAATTGACTTGTAATTGTCCACTTGCAAGGTAAAGCAAATAGTAACAAATTCATCTCAAAACAAAAATTGTTTTAAATATTAGGAAAAGGCATCTTGCAAACCTGGGTCGCCTCTGAGATGAGGAGCACCACAAGGTCACTCTTAGAGATTGTCTCCAACACATCACCCAAGGTATCAAACTCTTCAAAGAAACCTACTCCCTTGGCCTTCCTTATGCCAATATGCAATGCATCCCCAAATGACTTGCTTTACTCTCAAAAGGCATATTCCAAGGCTTATCAACCCTTGTGATTGTTTGCAACACCAACATGCAACGAAAGAGGGCTTGCTTCGCTCTTCTCCAAACTCCAATGCTCTATTGCACATAGCAAGACAATGTGGCCCCCCAAGCTCCATTCATTAATGTAGCCCCCCCCCCACCCCACCCACACACACACACACACACATTCCCCAATCCACTAGATTAAACAACCCCACTTCTATGCAATCATTCAACAAACAAAAATGGAGTTAGCCAAGGTGAGAAGTGTAAGACACGAGCTTGAGATGCAAAGGACACTTGGAGAGAGACGAAAGCCATCGTGAGCAGGGTAAGAAGCATGTTTTGTTCAAAGGAACCTTGCATAATATAATACTAGTAAAATGGTGCCGCCTTCGGCGGCGGCATTGCCCCTCTTACCCTCAAACCCCTTGCTCTTACTTAGCTCTCTCTCTCTCTCTCTCTCTCTCTCTCTCTCTCGGTGCAGTGTTCCTCAGTCAACCCCTCAGTTGCACAAAGCCTACGGCTTTCCTTGGTTGCCAAGGCTGCTCACCACTATTCGGGGAAAATGTGTCTTACAATTGCGTCACTTTGAAATTTGAAAATGCTTTCTGAGAGGAAGAGGAAAAGGAAAAATCCCGCTTAGATTTTGAGAAAAATAGTAAAATGTCACTCTGTTTTTCAATACTTCCTCTTGGAAAATCCATAAGAAGGAGTCATGAATGGTTGTGAAAATGATTTTGAGAAAAAGTGTAAAGATACTAAAATTTTGTTCTATTTTTCAATACTTCCTCTTGGAAAATCCATAAAAAGGACTCGTGTTTGGTTGTTGTGAATGATTTTTCCCCGAACACTGCTCCTCACGCGTCAACACCTTGTCTTTTTCCTCCTCCCTTCATCTCCCCTTTCTATGCTACCCGATGGTCAGTCCTACAACATGTTCGTGCTTCTACCTCCTCTTCTTTCTACGTTGCTCCATGCCCAACCCTATGCATGTATGTGCTTCTGCCTCCTCTTCTTTCTATGTTGCCCAATGCCCAACCTTGTGCGTGTTTGTATTATTCCACGGTCGAGGTTGCTTCTTTGTGTGTGTGTGTGTGTGTGCGCGTGCGCATCACTGTGTTGTCAGGTGCTGCATGCTACTGACAGCAGGTTAGCCGCACCGCCCTCTAGCCCACCCGAAGAAACTGAAGATGGCCGGCCTTCGGAGCCAAGGCCGCAGGAATCAACCCCATTCAGGGAACATAAGGTAAGAAAACAACAAAAAAATTGTTTTTTTAATTTATTGTTGCCGCTAAACCACCTTCCCTCCCTTGCTTGCGCGCGTGCAATGGGCCACCGCACCTCCCTTTGGCACCACTCCCTCCCTCTCCTTCATTATCCCCTCTCTCCCCTCCATTATCGTCACCCAACCTCTTACCCACTCCCTCAGCCACCCTCTTTCTCTCTCCCTCTCATCTATTATTTGGCTCCCTCCATCTCCCACTCACACTCCCTCTCTATCTCTCACTCTCTCTCTCTCTCTCTCTCCCTCTCTCGTTCTCTGTATAGCTCTGTCCCTCGTTCGTCACTCGCCATGAAGAGGGGCCGCCATGCATGAGGAGCATCTCTCTCTCTCTCTCTCCCCCTCTCTCCACTCACACCCACACACTCCCCCGCCACCTCAGCCTCTCCCTTACCCACTCACCTCCTCTCTCTTTCCCTCTCGTTGACCCGCTCACGCTCTCTCTATCTCTCTCTCCAGCTCGGTGTCGACACCAGCCCGCAAGACAAAACAACTCTCTCTCTCTCTCTCTCTCTCTCTCTCTCTCTCTCTCTCTCTCTCTTAACGGCCGCCACACACACACATCCACCCACACAAACACACTCCCCCTCCTTCTCTCCCCTTACCAGCTCACTCATACACTCTCTCGCTCTCTCGTTCTCTACATAGTCGGCACACATCAGCAACTCTCTCTCTCTCTCTCTCTCTCTCTCTCTCTCTCTCTCTCTCTCTCTCTCTCTCTCTCTCTCTCTTTATGCACACACACACACACACACATGTACACTCCCTCTCTATCTCTCACCCCCTCCCTTCCCCCTCTCACCCGCTTCACTCATACTCTCTCTCCCTCTCTTGTTCTCTGCATAGTCAGGGCGCCGGCAAAGATAAAAAATAATCCCTCGTTCACTCTCGTTCCCACACACATATGGGCCGACACACACTCACCCACATACATACATACACACACACTCCCTCGGCCTCTCACTCACCCATCTCTTGCTCCCTTTCTGAACACCCATATACTATAAACACACACCCACACACGCTTTGCGAACACACAACACGTACATACACGCACCATAAGCACATATGCACAAACACGTAAAGTGAAGGAAAAAAAGAATGCCATACCATCGACAAAAGGAGAAAAATGACCAAAAGCACGCAAAAGCAATAACAAATCTAAAACTGTCGTTGAAGGCATGCCCCGACCTGCCCCAAAAGTGACGCGTAGCATCTCGACATCAGCAAAACACCAGGAACGGCAGCATTAACCTCACACCAGCCACCCAAACCATCAACAACACCCATTGTAAATGCCTCGATCTCCACTCTTCTCTAATAACCTAGCCATGGCTAGTGGATTGTAAAAAAACTCCCCACCCCACTCTTACTTCCCTTCTCTCTATCTCTACCTTGTCTCCCTCTCTATCTCTCTCACTAAAGAGGCATCTAGACTCTCTACATTGACCAGTGGATATTTGCAAGGACCATTAGGTAAGGACCACCTCTCATGCCTATATAAAGAGGCCTCCACTCAGCACAAAGGGAGGAGATAACACATTGGAGGCACCACCCAGGCTCCATGCACTCTACATTCCATACACCACTAAGCACATAATGCACCTCACAAGTTAGGGAGCTCACGGTTTCATACTTGTTGAAAGCATGGGCGTTCTAGCATTGGCAACATCACCACCACCACCAATCTCCACGCACACCATGGCTGATTTACTAATCATGGCCACCACATGCACATAAGGCACTCATTATCACCCCGCAAGGCAGCATTATCACATTAGGATTGAGTGCACCGATACCAAACTACCCTGGGCCACTCTCTAGGCTAGTGATCAACGTTGCTCGCGGTTGCATCATCTTGGTGTTTCCCTCAACTAAACTCCCGCTAACGTGCTAACACCGCTAACTCCAAAGTTCGCCATGCACCATGTGGCACTCGCATTCCATCATGTATCCCCAATGTCAGGAGAAGGCTGGTAACAGCCAAGACCACCGTTTATAAGTATCATCATCATCAATAAAAGTGTGCAACTCTATCACGATCTTTGAGTCTCTTCTCCTTACCTTGTTCTCCCCATATCTGTGGGATGATTCTTCCCTTGCATATCACTATGCTTGTGCTTCATCAAGTGTGCCATCACCAGTCAGTCATGCTCCAATTTGGCCCTTGTCATATACCTCTCTCGTGTACACACTCGTGACTGTTGACTAGGCATTCTCTACACCCGGACGTTGCTATATCATCATTTTATGTTGATTACCTAGATGGAATCTCATTCCTACCAACCTAGGTCATCTATGTCTATGTCCTAGCCGCACTTATGCTAGGTGGTGCCCCATACAGTTATAGGATCCCTTACCTTGAGATGATGCTTGGGGAGTTCAGGCTATGTGTGGTGTAGAGGCCTTTCATCTGGCATGTCATTTTGAACATCATTTTCTTGGTTCCCCCGCAGAGGATCCTTTCATGAAACCCTTCAGTTTACAAGATTGAAAGCCCTAACCTTTTGTGGATGGATGAATGGTTAGCAAGGTTTGCTAACTAGATGACAGAAGAAGAAGAGCTCCAAGCACAACTGGACGAGCTTCGCATCTCCATTGAGGCTCAAGTGCCAGGCGTAATGGTAATAGATTTGCAGTGGGAAATACAACTAGCACGTCAAACTCAATGGATATACATAGGCCGTGTGCCAAGGGGAAGAAGGAGGAGGTCGAGACCATGTCCGCAACCTACGACCAACCCGCAACAACAAGATGAAGAGAGCTCTGCACAATAGAGAGTCAACACTATTCTACTTTGAGAATCGGGTAACTCAAGTCACCGAGGTAATTATCACAGTCAGTTTCTAAGTTGCACATGATGCTACAACACAGATAACGGAAGCACATGCTCATGCTCTCACTAGAGAGACTAGGGATCTACTAAGTCTGTTTTCAGGAAAGGACACCACTCTCTCCCACAAGTTTGGATAGTGACTAAGTACCTCTAAGCTTCACATGAGTCAGTACAACCTACCTCAGGGCAGATTACACATTCTGATACGAGTACATTCAATCAAGGTAATACTGGATTGGAAGGCTCACTACTAACACATCATCGACACCATGCTGAGGGGGGAGCGCTTCTTTGAGGTTCTAGCATCAGATCAGCCATTTGTCCTACCTTTGGTACAAGGCAATGTACCATTTGAGATTTTAATCTATGTTCTAGTATAGAAAGGGTATACACGCCTTCTTGTAAAGAGAAAAAAAAAACCTTTTGATTGTAAGCTAAGCAATGTATCTTTCTAGCTCTCTCCCTTTCTCAGTAATCATGGCAAGCGTAGCATTTTCAACATTTAAAGGAAAGAAGGGGGAGGATTTGGTAACAAATGTCTTAGATGACTTTGAAGTAGCATGTGTAGTAAGCAACAAAGACACAGATGAGTCCCGGGTTAGAATCTTTAAGCATCTCATGAAGCTAGAGGCCAAGTCGTGGTACAACACACTCCCACAAGCACCTAAGGATAAGTGGGAGCTCCTAAAAACTAATTTTAAGAGGTGCTTTGGGGGAGGTACCACTTCAGAGAAGCTGTGGGACAATTTGAGAGACTTGAAGCAAGAGGATCTTTTAGAGTATGGCACCTATGAGTCCAAGTTTGTGGATTTGTGGGAACGGCGGGTTGAGTCACTGGCAAGAGGGGAAGCTGCACCCGATTTCCTAAAAAAGGACCGGTTCATGCATGACTTGTGGATGCTGCTCAAGGAAAAGGTGAAGGATAGATTCCCGGCTACATATGAGCTAGCCGTGGAGATTGCTTGCCTTAAGGACAAGAAGCTGTGGATGAAAGCCAAAGAAACCAAGTCAACTGAAGTAGAAACATTACGTCAACCGCCAACCATGACAACCACCACTCCACCACCACTGGCTCCTGGGGTAAGAAATGACCAACAAGATATGTTGAGCCACTTTACTGATCAACTGCAGAATTTGTATGTCCACTTGATACAGCAAGGAAGTAATCAGGAGAGAGATCAAGACCCGGGGAGAGCACGACAACAAAACAGGGAATATCATTGCTACAACTGCGGAGAAGATGGTCACGGTATGTACTACTACCCCCAACAGCGACAACACTATAATAAAGGAGGTAGGAGAAACCAACTATCACTCCCTAGAGAGAGAGCACCTCCACCCCGAGCACCAGCCCTACCAACACAAATTCTATGTCCACACCAGGCACCACCACAAGTAACCATTCCACCTCTTCCACCGGCACCACCACCTGATCACACTGTAAACATCATAAGCTTAGAGGAGAAAGGAAAGGCTGTAGTAGTGGATCCACCCAGGATGAAGGAGAAAGGCAAGGGTAAGGACAAGGTAACCTTTGTAGAACCATTTGAAACCACGGCTGTAAAGAGAGCTAGGAGGGAGAAAACTGCACAAGTTGATGATGAGAGAAGCATGAAGGGAGAGACTAGCAAAAGGCCGTCAAGGCCACGATGAAAAATAGGCATCATCGACTTTCAGTTAGGGGAGAGTTCTAGGCCCTATGATCTAACATTAGATGTGGCAGAGCAAGGACCAAAGATTACATGGCCACAACTGCTACATCTTGCACCAAAGGTAAGGCGGCAATGGTCTAAAATGGTAAGTACAAGGCGCTCCAAAGAAAAGGTAGCCGGAGCAATTCGGGTTGCAACATGGATAACATCCTTTAGCTGGCACCAGGTCACTCATGCCTGAACCACAGACACCTATCCTTTCATATGGGCACACGTAAAGTGAAGGAAAAAATAACGCCACACCATTGACAAAAGGAGAAAAAACAACCAAAAGCACGCGAAAGCAATAACAAATCTAAGACTGTCGTTGAAGGAATGCCCTGGCCGGCCCCGAAAGTGACGCGTAGCATCTCGACATCAGCAAAACACCAAGAACGACAACATTAACCTCACACCGGCCACCCGAACCATCAACAACACCCATTGTAAATGCCCCGATCACCACTCTTCTCTAATAACCTAGCCAACGGCTAGTGAATTGTAAAAAAATTCCCCACCCCACTCTTACTTCCCTTCTCTCTATCTCTACCTTCTCTCCCGCTCTATCTCTCTCACTAGAGAGGCATCTAGACTCTCTACAGTGATCAGTGGATATTTGCAAGGACCATTAGGTAATGACCACCTCTTAGGCCTATATAAAGAGGCCTCCACTAAGCACAAAGGGAGGAGACAACACATTGGAGCACCACCCAGGCTCCATGCACTCTACATTCCATACACCACTAAGCACATAATGCACCTCACAAGCTAGGGAGCTCATGGTTTCATGCTTGTTGAAAGCATGGGTGTTCTAGCATTGGCAACATCACCACCACCACCACCACCAATCTCCACCCACACCATGGCTAATTTACTAATCATGGCCACCCCATGCACATAAGGCACTCATTATCACCCCGCAAGGCAGCATGACCACACTAGGATTGAGTGCACCGATACCAAACTACCCGGGGCCATTCTCTATGCTAGTGATCAACGTTGCTGGTGGCTGCATCGTCGTGTTCCCTCAACTAAACTCTCGCTAACATGCTAACACCGCTAAGTCCAAATTTTGCCATGCACCATGTGGCGCTCGCATTCCATCATGTATCCCCAATGTCAGGAGAAATGTTGGTAACAGCCAAGACCACCATTTGTTAGTATCATCATCAATAAAAGTGTGCAACTCTATCACGATCTTTGAGTCCATTCTCTCTTCTCCTTAGCTTGTTCTACCCATATCCGTGGGATGATTCTTCCCTTGCAATATCACTTTGCTTGTGCTTCATCAAGTGTGCCATCACCAGTCAGTCATGCTCCAATTTGGCCCTTGTCATATACCTCTCTTGTGTACACACTCGTGACTGTTGACTAGGCATTTTCTATACCCTAACGTTGCTATATCATCATATTATGTTGATTACCTAGATGGCATCTCATTCCTACCAACCTAGGTCATCTATGTTTGCGTCCTAGCCGCAGTTATGCTAGGTGGTGCCCCGTACAGTTATAGGATAACCCCCTAGCTTGAGATGATGCTTGGGGAGTTCAGGCTATGTGTGGTGTAGAGGCCACCCCATCTGGCATGTCATTTCCAAACATCACTACACCACTAGACTGAGGAGTTTCTTACACGTATCAAGGGGGGGTCTCCCTTGCTCTTACCATTAGTACAACGGTAAGGCCTCACATGGTGCTTAGTCATGCCAACACTATCTACTAAGCTTCCTGACCCCAACCATTGCCTTCAAGATGCAAGCATATGTGATTGCATTTGGAGAGATACCCTCACTTCGCATCCACCAAAAATAGCCCTGAGCTTCTTGGCCAAGTTGGGCATATCCCACAATCATTGCATTCCAAGAGACAACATCCCACACAAAAAGCTTCTCAGGCAATTTTTGTGCTTTATACAGTGCACCAAATTTAGCATACATGTCAACCAAGGTAGTTTCAAGCATGACATTTTCTTTCAGTAACCCCTGACTAACAACATCATCGTGAATTCTTTTGCCCGTATCAACATCTTGTGTAATGCCACATGCCTTCAAGGTGCAAGTGTACATGATTGCATTTGGAGAATTTGTTGAAAGCAGCCTAGAGCTTCTCAATCCTCACCCTATTGGACATATCGTGCAATCATTGCACTCCCTAAGACAGCATTGCAGATAGGAAGCTTATCAAGGACCTCTTGCTCTCTTCTCTTCCATTTTTGCTTGTGTAGCTGATATTGTTGCTTTCTTGGCATTGGTCTGCTGATTGCATCTAAAGAGACACCCTCACCTGACATCCGCTTTGAAAATAGCCCACAATTTCTTAGCCAAGTTGGCATATCCTACAGTCAGTGCATTCTAAGGGATGACATCACAGACACATGCCCTTAAGATGCAAGTGTGCATGATTGATTTTGGAGAGATTCCCTCTCTTTAAATTTGCTAAAAATAGCACGAAGCTTCCAGACCCTGACCTTATTGGACAAATCGTGCAATCAATGCACTCCATGAGACAACATTGTGGGCATGAATCTTGTCGAGGACCTGTTACACTCTTCCCCTCGATGTTTTCTTATGTATCGGATATCGTTCCTTTCTTGGTTCTTTATGAAGTGCACCAGATTTGGCATACATGTTGACCAAGGCATGAAAATACACCCTTGCTTGGCATCCCCATCAAAAACATCCGAGAGCTTCTTGGCCAAGTTCGACGTATCCCACAATCATTGCATTCCAAGAGACAACATCCCAAATAGGAATCTCCTCAAGCACTTTTTGTGCTTTATGAAGTGCACCAAGGCAGTTGTGTAATGCACATGCCTTCAAGGTGCAAGTGTACGTGATTGCATTTGGAGAGATGTCTTCTCTCGGAAGCTTCCTGATCAAGGGGGAGGGGGGACCAAAATCCCTCCCCGCTTTATTAATAGTACAGAATTGAAGGAATTCATATGAAATCCCTCTAAATTCTGTCGATTTTCTCACCCTCAAATTTCAAATTTACAGATGAATGTTAAGATTTGTAAGTCGCATTACACTAAGCTCTAAGCCTCGGTGGAGCTCTTTGCTCGATTTGCTCTCCCCTCGTCTCTCTCTCTCTCTCTCTCTCTCTCTCTCTCTCTATATATATATATATATATATACACACACACACACACACACACACACACACACACACACACACACTTAGCTGCAATGCTACCATGCTATAGTGCATTGTCTAAGCCTTTCAGTGGACCCATGGACCATCGAACAAGGGACCAGGACCATGTAGCGCTCAAAAGAAGAGAGTGAAGATATTGTTGTAGCGGGACGGTCTTGTTTCCATCATGGCATGAGTGTATTGAGTGGAGACTCATCAACCTCGGAAATAAAGCCCATTTGAATGCTCAAGACAGCCTGCCATGAGAGGGGTGGACTTATCTTCTGTCTAACCGTGATAGTCGTGATTGCCCAATGCCACCAAAGCCGAGGAAACTCGTCTCATGACGACCTGATGCCCTCTCTCCAGTGTTCAAGAAAAGTCATTTTTCCAAATGTACAAAATGTGAAGGAATGGATCAAAGGCGTGCGTGTGCGCAACGAAGATGGCGAGAGAGAGAGAGAGAGAGAGAGAGAGAGAGAGAGAGAGAGAGAGAGAGAGAGAGAGAGAGAGAGAGAGAGAGAGAGAGAGAGAGAGAGCATGACACAGGGATTTGGGTTGGAGCTCCCAAATCTCATTGTATGAGCACACTGTGAGAATGCGTGAGAGCTCCGTATTCTTTGTATGTATAAAGAATAAGGATATAAATGTGGGCGGCCGGGACACTGGTTGGTGGACAAAGCACGGTGAGGCACACCGCCTTTACCTAGCATTCTCCCACTAAAGGCTGTGTGCTGATAGTGGCAAGAAGACTAGCCTACAACTAGTATATACAAGAGGTGAGAGAAGACGGCTCTCAACCTATGCCCACTCGCTCACTCCAAACACGTGAGTGCATCTGTAACCGCTCTAGTGGAAATGCAACATGCATACCACTAGGGCTAGAGCCACAATGACACTCCTGATGAAGGTATCAAGTGACGACTTGCATGGATCCACAATGCACAATGCCAATGTCAGTCATCGCACAACTGACAACTCCCACTGCAAATGCACCAACCGCATAAGCAAGATCAGGTCTCGAGACCAAAAGGTCATACATGAGAGACCTGAAAGGCGACGTAACATGCACTATGTGTGCCAACCTACCCTATCATCAATCTCAGTGCCATATGCATCCTCATCAGGAACCACCTACCTATGCATCACCATGTCAGCATCATCTGGCAAAGGCATATCTGTTGAGAATGACTACAAAAACAAAAAATTAGCACCATTGCAATGACACACAGTTGTCTTAAGGACACCATTGCCCTCAAACATATCATTCATCATAGAACAATGCATCGGTCTCTGGCTCAACTGATGTCACCTCAACTGATGAGACTAACCAAGCTGTGCATCCCCAGAGATACCATTGTCTGCATGAGTGTCACCACAAGACAAATGCACAATCTGCTCTCCATGCAACACATCGCAAAAGAGACATGCATGATCTCTCACTGCAAACATGGCTGCAAATACACAGAGACTACACGACCTCGTGTGTCAGAAATATGCAAAGGGTATACCAGACCACTACTAGTACCTCTGGCTATCAGCAATAATCCCATATGCATCTGAAATGGCCACTCTCCAAGCAGTACACAATGTCCACTACTCTACAATTGATGCATTGAAATAAGACTCTGGCTGAGTCCTAGTACATAACGTATATCTCATAGTGTAAGCAATGCACCGCTAGCTAAATACATCCATACATCTCCAACACCCTCTATGTCATATGTTGAACCATCAATAAACTGCACACAACCAAGTCTCCCACAAGAGAAAGAGAAAAACAAACCACGACGTGGCATCACGTGAAAAACTACATGCTCGTCTAGTAGAAAACGCGTAGACAATGTGCTATCCCAAGACACAAAGTAGTCTGAAGGCAAGCTAGACTCAAAAGTGACATGCCCATCACATGCATACTCTCTAGCATCTGTCCTCATAGTAGCACCATGTATCTGCCTCATACGCCTGAAGCAATGATGCCTAATATGTCCATCGGTGCCGTAGTGGAAACATGCCAGTCTCGATCGTGAGCGAGAACCACCTCTAACTAGAAGTGTCTCCATATCCATGCCAAAACTATGGCAAACAATGCTTGAGATCACAAGACTCTCCCACCCGAGAGAAAACCATTGTCTCAAGCAAAGAAGGTGAGCAAAGAGTCAAGGTCACTAGCTTCTGCATTAGACATACATATCTAGCAAAATTTTGGCAGAGTCTCCTCTATAATTGGAGCAAAAAACTCAATAGTAAATCACAATGGAGACAACAACAAATTTCCAAATGGCCAATCCAAGAATGTATTCGTTCGGAATAACTTCACAAAGTCATACACAGAGCCAAAGCGCTCTAGCCAGAGTATCACTTAACGGCGCTACAAATGACATACATGTGTGAGTGAGAAACTATTGACAAAATGTGTGAATGAATGAACAATGTGTCAGAAAATCGTAGCATACACAACCTGTGTAAAAGTGGGAGTCAAACTCAACCACTATCAAAAGTAACAAGAACTATACTTGTAGAGTAACACAAGCTCCTGTATGGGTACAAATCAGTCCCAAAACAACCCCAAATTCAGCTCTCAAATAACTCAAGAAATAGGTCACAACTGTGCCACAAATTAACTTAAGATTGAGCCATACATAGGCACCTGCAAATAGGGAACAATGGCTGAAAATTTCAGCTCACAAATGACCCTCAAACCTGCCTGTAAACCTTTCAATGTGAGAGCTAAGGGCGATCACAAACTATGGCGAGTAAACTCCAGCCACTATCCCACAAAAATATACACAAAGCAAAAGCTCAAGACACCTGCTGTGTCGAAATCGGTATGCAAGACAAAACAGTGCAGAAGATGTCCTCAATTGCAAATGGCAACACCGGTGAGAGTACTAGACTCAACCTATAGCTGGGAGTCAAAATTGGAAGCTCCAAATGGCCAAGCACCCATAGCTCAAGACAAAAAATGTAGAGTGAAACACACTCGCGATGCACCACCCAAAAGGGAAAATACTGCACGCAAATCCTGAGTGCTACAAGCAATTGCAATCTCGATCTCACCAACGATGTGCATAAAATTGTTGGGAAAATCAGTAAGCAAAGTGCTACATGCTCAAAACCACATGAGCATCAAACCGCACTCCAAATGCATGCACCAATCTCCACACTTTGCATACATCATTGCAAACACCTGCAAATCTAGTACACAAATACTTGCTCTACCTGTGAGACTGCCAGAAAAAATACTCAAGACATACATTGCCGAGCTCAAACTGCAATCACATGAGTCTCCTTGAGTATCAAACCACATAAGACATACATCGTATCCTCCCACCTGTGAGCAAAATTGCAGCCAATACCACTCTCGTGTCCGAGAGCAAACCATGTATGGAATCCTCGACACACAACAAACAGCTACTAATGTAGAAATTCAGAGGTCAAAATCAGTCCAAATGGACATCACCATTGCATCCGGAGCGTGCCAAAATCCCAGGCTACACTTTAAGCTTGCATAAATCGCATTCCGTATGCAAAAATTACACAAAAAACACTGTTTTGGAGCTCGAAAAACGACATGCGAAAATAAAATTTTGCATTCTTCTTGCAAGTATGGCTGCAAAAAAAGCATACACACTTGCAATACATCCTCCTCTCAAGCTTAGGAATGTCCCTCAAGCTTCCATGATCACAGATCTGATGGTTGCTCATCTATCTCAAGCTTCCACCGAAAATGAGCTCACCATAGCCGAAAGCTCAATTCTCTGTAGCACTCCATCTATCACAAAGCCAAAGCTCTGATACCAATTGTGAAGGAATGGATCAAAAGTGTAATGGAAATGGCCTATGAACTTTGAGAGTAGCAGAATTAGGAAATTAGGTGAAGCACTTTTGAGAGATTACTTTATGAGCATAGCGGGTGAACTTAATTGATGGTAGCAACATAAACATGGTACCTAGTTAACTTGGCATGAACAATACTTTTGCAAGAGAGAGATTTTAGAGAGCATGACAATAGTTGAGGACCGGATTCATATGGAGCCGGTCCCCCCTCCAATAGGGGGAGAGAGCTAGCGGGGAATGAGGATAGGGAAGAGGAAGAAGAAACATTCCATAGGAGAAAGAAATAGTTCCTCACTTATCATTACTCTTCTTGCTAGCATACATAATAGCATAGTAATGGAGATGGAGAAGATGTCAAGTTTAAGCATTGTAGCATGGATCTTGGTTGGATTTGGATTCCATAGCCAAGAGTGTTGGTGTAGGCTCTCACTTCTCACAAGCTTGGAGAAGGAGGTGGTGTTCCTCAACTTTCACCAAGAGAGAATGGTGTCTCAAATGAGTGTGTGTGATGGTGTATATCCCCCTAGCACCCCCCTTCCTTGCTTTGGGCTAAAATTCTACATGCTACAAGCTCATTGGACCCCTCTCCCCTTAGCTAATCACATGCAGCATGCAGTCAAGCATATGGGTAGTCTTTTGACAAGTGTCCTCCTTACCCCTTAGAGAGAGAGAGCTTGAAAATATCTAGATATTTGTTAGATGGAAGTAGAATCTCATTGGAACCCTCTTTAGCCCAACCAATGGCATTCAAGCACACCATGTGGTTGTTAAGTATGGAGCCTGATTTACCCTTGTAATTTTCTGTGGTAAAAGCGCACATTTGTAAGGCCCCCATTATGAGGAGAAGGCATCGTGCGTGAAGGAAAATCACTTACCGGAAACCAAAATTTTCACGGACAAGAATCAGGGGCAACTTTAAAGGCCTCGAGGGCGGAGGCCCTCGAGACTTTTTTTTTCGCCGGAATATTATGGCCGGACGGTGGTCGAAAAGTGGTCGGAAAACAACCGGTCGGTTGGCCGATGGGCGGTAGTCAATGGCCGATGGCCGGTGGTCGGAAGTCAATGGCCGGTGTCCGGTGGCCGAATTCAAAAGCGGACTTGTCTTCTCAAGGGCGGCCACACATGGGCGGATTGGAGGGTCCGATTTGGACTTATTCGCACAAGGGCGGCTACACATGGCTGTCTCTCATAAGAGAGGGCAGCCCTTTTGGCCTATAAAAGGAGGCCATTTCTACACACATTTCATAGTGTGAAGTTGATGCAACAAGGTGAGTGTGAGGTGGTGAGAGTGAAGCAAGGCGGGAGCTCTATCAAGGGTTTAATCCCTTTGTAAACTACTTCTTATTTTGAAGTGCTAAAGCCATTGAGTGGCTGCTTTCCCGTGGACGTAGCCCACATTGGGTGAACCACGTATATCGTGTGTACTCTCTCTCTCTCTCTCTCTCTAATCTCTTGTGTGTGAAATCTATCTCTCTCCATTAAGTAGTCTACTCAATTATCTATTTAGCTACGTCTTATTTCCTAACAACTGGTATCAGAGCAAGGTTTGCTCGTAGCTAAATTATCTCAAGGAAAGGATTCCTTGGAATTGAGTGGGAGTTATGGCGGAGGAAGGGAAGCTCAAGATTGAGAAGTTCAACGGCAAAAACTACCAACATTGGAAGATGCAGATTGAAGACTATCTCTACCAGAAGGACCTCTATTTGCCACTAGGCGGTCTTGCGAAGAAGCCCGCAACAATGGCAGATGAAGCATGGATTGTCCTTGATCGAAAGGCACTGGGAACAATCCGGTTAAGCTTGGTGTCAACGGTGGCCTTCAATGTTTCGGAGATGAAGACCACGGAGGACTTGATGAAGTCACTTGACGACTTCTATGAGAAACCATCGGCATCCAATAAGGTATTTCTTATGAAGCACTTGTTCAATCTAAAGATGGCAGAGAATGGTTCAGTTGCAGAACACCTAAATGACTTTAACACAAACATAAGTCAACTTCGATCAGTGAAAATCAATTTCGATGACGAAGTGCGAGCTCTCCTTATGCTATCATCTCTACCGGATAGTTGGGACAGCCTTGTGATGGCTATAAGTAATTCTATCTCTGGCACAAATACTCTTAAGTTTGATGATGTTGTGGGTGTTCTCCTAAGCGAGGAAATGCGAAGGAGAAGCACAGGAGAATCATCAAGTGCTGCACTATCAGTGGAAACAAGAGGAAGGCCTAGGGAGAGGTTCAAAAACCAAAAGGGTCGTGATCGCTCAAGGCGGAGCAAGTCACACACAAAGTCAGTTCTTGAATGTTGGAACTGCGGCAAGAAGGGCCATGTCAAGAAGGATTGCTGGTCCAAGAAGAAGAAGGAGACAGAGTCTCCAGACAACAAGCCAACATCGGAGGCCAATGTGGCAGGTAAAGTAGAGCAAGATGCTCTAATTCTCTCATTAGACAATGTGTCTAATTCCTGGATAGTAGATTCTGGGCCTTCATTCCATGCGACACCACACAAGCAACATTTCCAAGACTACACCAAATGTAATTTTGGGTATGTATACTTGGGAGATGATGAAGCTTATGAGATTGTCGGCAAAGGTACAGTTTCTGTCAAAACTGCTAACAGAAATGAATGGAAGCTTAAAGATGTTAAGCATGTTCCTTCTCTTCGTAAAAATTTGATCTCTACAGGACAATTGGACGATGAAGGTCACAACATTGCATTCGGAAACAAACGGTGGAAGATCTCAAAGGGATCTTTGTTGGTTGCCAAGGGTGAAAAAGTCGGTACACTTTACTTGTGTACTGTTAGCACGCAACCTTCAGCTTGTGCAGCAACTACAGAAGTTGACAGTGCGGTGTGGCACTACCGACTTGGGCATATGAGTGCCAAAGGAATGCAAATCCTTCAAACAAAGAAGCTTCTACCAGGTTTGAAAGAAGTGGACTTAGAGTTCTGTGAAGATTGTGTTTATGGTAAACAAAAGAGGGTAAAATTTCAAAAATCAGGAAATGAAAGAAAAAATAAAAAACTTGAGTTGGTTCATTCTGATGTTTGGGGTCCTGCAAGTACACCATCACTTGGTGGCTCATTGTACTATGTAACATTCATAGACGATGCGACTAGAAAAACATGGGTTTATGTCATGAAGAATAAATCCGATGTATTTTCCATATTTCAAAGGTGGAAAGCCTTTGTGGAGAATGAAAAAGGTACCAAGGTTAAATGCCTCAGATCCGACAATGGAGGCGAATATTGCAGCCAAGCTTTTGAAAGCTTTTGTGCTAGCAATGGCATTCGGAGGCAAAGGACAACCCCAAGGACACCTCAACAAAATGGGATTTCGGAAAGGATGAACAGGACAATCATGGAACGAGCACGAAGCATGCGGCTACATGCAGTGCAGGCCTACCGCTTAAGCTTTGGGCGGAAGCTGTAAGTACGTCTGTGTACTTAATCAATCGGTCACCCTCAACGGCATTGGATGGGGGAGTTCCAGAAGAGGCATGGACAGGTAAACCGGTGAATTATGCATTTCTCAAAGTGTTTGGGTGTGAGGCTTTCATGCACATAGATAGAAGACTAAGATCAAAGTTAGATGCAAAGTCCAAAAAGTGTTTCTTCATTGGCTTTGGAGAAGGAGACTTTGGGTATCGCCTATGGAATCTTGAAGATGGTAAAATCTTAAGGAGTAGGGATGTAATTTTTAATGAACAAAATATGTACAAAGATTACTTGGAAAGAAAACAAACAAAAAAAACAGGTGATGAGTACATGGAGCTTGAGGACGGTGAAGACTCAAGGACTGCAAACGGTAACAATGTGCAACAACGTCAACCAAATGAGGAGCCTCAACCTATTCCCCGAAGATCTACAAGAGCAAGTAGACCTCCAGAAAGGTTTGTTCCTTCCTTCAACCATCTCTTGATCTCAGATTCTGGAGAGCCGGAATCATACGAAGAAGCTATGCAACATGAATCCAAAGAAGAATGGACGAAGAGCATGCAAGTGGAGATGGACTCACTACATCGCAACCAAACATGGGAGTTGGTTGAGTTGCCTAAAGGTAAGCGGGCACTTCAAAACAAATGGGTGTACAAGCTAAAGGAAGAAGAAGGTGGGAAGAAAAGGTACAAGTCTAGGCTTGTGGTAAAAGGTTTTTATCAAAAGAAAGGTATTGACTTCAATGAAATATTTTCTCCTGTTGTAAAAATGAACTCAATTAGGCTTGTCTTAAGCCTTGTGGCTGCTCATGATCTAAATCTCGAGCAAACGGATGTAAATACGGCATTCCCTCACGGTGACTTAGAGGAGGAAATCTACATGCTTCAACCAAAGGGGTATAAAGTAAAAGGTAAGGAGAAAATGGTTTGCAGATTAAAGAAGAGATTGTATTGTAAAGCAAGCATCAAGACAATGGTACTTGAAGTTTGATCGATGGATGTTGGATCAAGGATTCACAAGATGCAACTCGGATCACTGCGTCTACACGGAGAATTTGGGAGATGGAAAATTCATCATCCTAATGTTGTATGTTGATGAGATGTTGATTGCAAGTGCTAACATGCAGGACATCAAAGACCTAAAAGAGGAGTTGTCCAAATCTTTTTCAATGAAAGATTTAGGTGCTGCAAAGAGGATACTTGGTATGAAAATATCAAGGGACAGGACGAAGAAGACAATAAAGCTATCTCAAGAAGATTACATCAAGAAGGTACTAGAAAGGTTTGCAATGTAAAATGCAAAACCAGTTTCTACACCTTTGGCTGGTCATTTTAAACTAACGAAGGATATGTGTCCAAAGACACAAGAGGAGATAGCCTATATGTCTAAAGTTCCATATGCTGCAGCGGTAGGTTCTCTAATGTATGCTATGGTCTGGACAAGGCCAGACATTGCACATGCAGTGGGAGTTGTGAGTAGGTTCATGGACAACCCAGGTAAAGAGCATTGGCAAGCTGTGAAGTGGATACTTAGGTATCTAAAAGAGACAACAACAAATGCTTTGTATTTTGGAGGAACTGATATTTTTCTAGAAGGGTATGTTGATGCAGATATGGCAGGTGACAAAGATACTCGAAGGAGCACTACTGGCTATGTGTTCAGGGTTGGAGGCACATCAGTAAGCTGGGCTTCAAAGCTGCAGAAAGTGGTTTCACTTTCTACCACGGAAGAAGAGTATGTAGCAATGACGGAGGCAAGCAAAGAAATTATGTGGCTTCACAGATTCTTAGAAGAGCTTGGATTCAAACAAGACAATTGTGTCTTGTACAGTGATAGCCAAAGCGCTATCCATCTTGCGAAGAACTCAGCCTTTCATTAAAGGACAAAGCACATTGAGGTGAGATATCACTTCATACGCACTCTTTTGGAAGAGGGGCAACTAAAGCTAGGAAAGGTGCATACAAGTGAAAATCTTGCAGACATGTTTACAAAGGTGGTCAACAAGGAGAAGTTGAGCTTTTGCTCATCTTCAATCGGCATTCAAGGATAAGAAGCCAGAATGGAAAGCAGTCACAGGTTTGGTTTGGAGATCAGTCTCCAAGTGGGAGATTGTTAAGTATGGAGCCTGATTTACCCTTGTAATTTTCTGTGGTAAAAGCGCACATTTGTAAGGCCCCCATTATGAGGCGAAGCCATCGTGCGTGAAGGAAAATCACTCACTGAAAACCAAAAAATTCACGGACAAGAATCAGGGGCAACTTTAAAGGCCTCGGGGGCAGAGGCCCTCGAGACTTTTTTTTTCGCCGGAATATTCTTTTTCGCCGGAATATTATGCCCGGACGGCGGCCGAAAAGTGGTCGGAAAACAACCGGTCGGTTGGCTGATGGCCGGTAGTCAATGGCCGATGGCCGGTGGTCGGAAGTCAATGGCCGGTGGCCAGTGGCCGAATTCAATGGCCGGTGGCCAAATTCAAAAGCGGACTTGTCTTCTCAAGGGCGGCCACACATGGGCGGATTGGAGGGTCCGATTTGGACTTATTCGCACAAGGGCGGCTACACATGGCTGTCTCTCATAAGAGAGGGCAGCCCTTTTGGCCTATAAAAGGAAGCCATTTCTACACACATTTCATAGTGTGAAGTTGATGCAACAAGGTGAGTGTGAGGTGGTGAGAGTGAAGCAAGGCGGGAGCTCTATCAAGGGTTTAATCCCTTTGTAAACTACTTCTTATTTTGAAGTGCTAAAGCCATTGAGTGGCTGCTTTCCCGTGGACGTAGCCCACATTGGGTGAACCACATATATCGTGTGTACTCTCTCTCTCTCTCTCTCTCTCTCTCTAATCTCTTGTGTGTGAAATCTATCTCTCTCCATTAAGTAATCTGCTCAATTATCTATTTAGCTACGTCTTATTTCCCAACAGTGGTTAAGCTTAGTGAGAGTCTGACATGTGTCCCATGTGCTCTTTTAGAATTCCCCTAACTTTGAGATTTTTATGCATAAGAAGTTTCTCAAAACAACTTCCTCATTAAGTGAGTAGGTTCTCTTTTTGACTCAATCATCTTACCCCCCATGCATAGGAAGCTTCTCAAGCAACTTCCTCATTAAATGTGACAAGTACCTCAAGTACCTTAGTCATCAAGCATGACAAGCACCTTAGGTGGAGTTCCAACCTCAAGCACAACCCTAGCTTGTTTAAGTTTAGGTCGGGTTCCCACCTCAAGCACAGCCCTAGCTTGCTTAAGTTTAGGTCGGGTTCCTACCTCAAGCACATCCCTAGCTTGCTTAAGGTTCCCACCTCAAGCACAACCCTAGTTTGCTTAAGTTTAAGTCGGGTTCCCACCTCAAGCTCAGCCCTAGCTTGCTTAAGGTCAAAGTACTTTTAACACTAACCATTGGAGGTCTTTAATGAAGCTAACCCTAAGGTCTTTTAAGCTTCATTAGTTAACCTTGCTCTTTGACAGACCATCTCTCATTTGGGCCCCTTTACCATTGGCCCCGTGTTGAGATCGATCCGTAAGCACATGTCTATATTCTAACCCTTATTCCCGTTTATTATTCCATATTAAATGATCAGTTTAATATGAGAAAATCATTTGGGTTGGTTAGATATTAGATATTTAATGACATTACCTCTCTCTTGAAATCATTGTCATCCTCGACTATGAGGTAAAAGAGATAAAGTCATAGTCAGTAGTCAATTTGTCTTAGTGGGTAGAGGATCCCTTTTTACCCTAGGACATCATTCCAAGATGGATGACTAGTCCATTTGGTGCTTGGGAGACGTATCTGCCGCAAGCATGTCTGCTCTTTAGTCCATATCATACTTCCAAAGTAAAGTGACAAATTCTACTTGGTGTTTGGGAGACGTCGTCACCACAAACATGATTCTAAGCATGCATACTTTTAAATTTGTGCACAATAAAAAGAGAACTAGTCTTATAAGACAAAAACATTTTCCATTTAAAATGCATTTTCATATGCTTACTCTAGTGCAACATTGTAAGCATTGACAAGGTTCAGATTATCCTTAAGCTAGGTTCTTTGCATTCATCTAGCATCTTTAAAAGAATAATTCTTAAACTTAATAAGATATCGTCAGATAATCTTACCGTTTTTTAATACCTTGTCTTCATGTCATAGGATGGACTCAAGTTGAAGTACTTCTTCTTGATCTTTGATTTTTGGAGGGTCTGCAACAACTATTGCTTCTTTTGGTGATGCTCCTTTGTAAGGCTTATGTAGGTTCTCATGGAAAACATTGTGCATGAGCCAATGGTTGGGCAAATTCAATTGATAAGCCATCTCATTGACTGGCTTAAGAATTTTAAGGACCATAGTATCTTTTTGCTAATTTAGCATCATACTCTTGGTGGTCCGTAGGAATCTTGCCCGTAGTATGCCTCAGATGAGCCTTGAGAAACTTTAGCAAGACCCAATCATTTTACTTAAAGGCTAAGGCTCTTTTGTGCTTATTAGCAATAGCCCTTTTGGCCTTTGATGTGAGATGCCATATAACCATTTTAATCTTTGGAAAAGATTCTTGTAGGTCTTGGTTATATTCATCAATAGCAAAGATCTTCCCACATACTTTTAGTAAGGGACTTTTGGATCTTCCCTCTTTAACCTCGAAAGGTGCTTTCCCCATAGAAGTATGTACAATGTCATTGTACGCATACTCTATAAGAGGTAGGTACTTCTATCATCGAGAACGTTGATCTACTTCCATGATATAGGCTTTTAGTAGATCAAGAATCGTTAGATTAGTTATTTCACTTTGGTCATCCGTTTGTGGATGATAGGCCGAAAGAGAAATTTAATCTACTTCCTAGATTCTCAAAGAGACCCTTCTAGAAATTACTGGTCATTCTAGGATCTTTGTCCGATACTATGGGTGTTAGAAATCCATGATTCTTGAAAATTTGAGATCTGAAGAGGGTTGCCATTTGATGTACCTCAATAGTCTTTTTGACAGGCATAGAGTGTGTTTTCTTGTTAAGCTTGTCACTAAAACAATCCAAGTTGCTTCCCTTGATCAAATTTCAACTTTTGGTATACCACGCATTTTGAAACATACTCTTGTACGTTTACTTTTCATGGTAGACCAGCGGAAATAAATTTCTACTCCTTGAAGAGTAGATTAGGATTTCCTCTTTGCCCTGCATAAGAAGATGTATGGGATTCATACATGACGTTCTTATTGTATGGGTGATTAACACATAGCCTATTGCCATTTGGAAGATAACCATTCTTCAAGGTGAATGGTTCTTGTTACTTCCCTATTGCAAAGGCTATAATTACGTACTTAAAGTCTCGGTCAGTAGGCAGACTCATCTATCATAAAAGATAGATCATTGTGAGTTGCCATAGAAACCACATTGACCCATGGTCGTTGTGAAAGTGCATCGACCACTTGATTGTGCTTACCAACAATGTGAGCAATAGGAAATTTAAATTGCAAAAGAAATTTTGCCTACCTCATTTGTTTGTCGGGGAGCCTGGTTTGCGTTATGAAGTTCTTGAGGCATGTGATCCATTCGTAGGATGAATAAAGTCCCCAACAGATAGTGTTTCCACATGTTTAGGACATATAGAATAGCTAGTAGCTCTTTTTCATATTTGCCCAATACTCACTTATCGAAGTTGAGTCTTTGCCTCTCATATGCTATGGCATGCCCTTCTTGAAGCAAAATAGCTCCAAGGAAATCACCACAAGCATCAGATTGGACTTCAAATGGTTTTGGAAGATCTAGTAGTGTGAACACACGTTGAGAGATAAAATTCTCCTTAAGCTTCTTCAAAGGCTTCTTGCACTTTTGCAGTCCATGAATACTTAACTTCTTTTTTTTTAAGTCATGTAATGGGCACACATACCTACAAAGCTTCGTACCTCTTGTAGATTTCTTGGATTAGGCCATCTTTTTATTACCTCTAACTTTGTTGCATCCATATGGGTGCCATCTTTAGAGATAATGTGACCTAAGTATTGAATCTCTTGTAGAAAAAATTCACTTTTCTTTTGCTTAATGAAAAGCTTATTCTCTCTTCACAATTTGAAAGGTTACCTGGAGGTGTCGGTTGTACTCTTCAAGAGAATTTGGATGGCCTGAAGGTTTTTTTGTCCATCACGAGTTTGAATGCGTCTGGAGCATTTGTTAGGCCAAAACTTGTAACTTATCAAATAGATCTTCTTCCGGCGGCATGGAAAATCTACTTTTGATAGTGATCTTATTTAGTGATCTATAGTCGACACATATGTGATATGTGTCGTCTTTCTTTTGCACTAAAAGTAATGGTGAACAAAATGGAGAGGAGCTAGACCTCACCATCCCTTTTTCCACCAATTCATGCACTTGCCTCATGATCTCCTCTTGTTGAGCTTGTGAAACTCGATAAGGAGGCTTGTTAGGCAGTGAGCTTCTTGGTAGGAGCTCAATTGCATGGTCATCATTCCTCATTTTAGAGGTAGCTCACTAGGGATGTCATCAATAAAAACATCTTGGGATCCATTTAGGAAATTAGACAAATCTAATTCCTCTTGATTCCCTTTATTGCAAGGATATGGTGTTCCCTGACTCATTAGCGTCTATGTACATGCTCTTTTCCCTGTAGGTGAAGTAGATTCTCCTTTTAGGAAACTTAATGTTGGAAGCCATGTGGTTAAACCATGGTGCCCCAATGATAACATTCTCATGTTTGAGAGGGAAGATGAAGAAATCATTTTTGTCCACATAGCTTTGGACATGAAGCCACTTAATTTTCCAATTAAGGAAGTAACTGAGACGTCTTGTCCCTTGATCTAGCTCCATTGGCTTTCAATGTATCTCCCATCTCGTGGGCTTGTATGCCTAGCTTAGTGGTCAACTCCGTGGATAAGAAGTTGTGAGTTGAACCAGGGTCAAACAAAATAAAGGAATCATACTCTTGCATCTTTATCCAAGCATAGAAAAGGATAAATCCTTGACAATGAGCATCCTGTTTTTGGAGCTTCAAACATAGAGGCTCTAAGAGTCTCAGTGTGGGAAATTCTCTTGGGGTAAGGACGATAACCATGTCCTTGCTCCCCACACTTAAAACATTTGTGGTCCTTTTAAAAAAAAACTTCTAGCTCTTTAGGAGAGAGTTTATATTTACCTTTGTAAACTCCCTTCTCCTTGGACGGATTGTTGTTGTTGTTGGAATAGCCTTGGTAAAAATTTTGGGCATTGGCTTTCCTCTTGGTATCACTTTGTCTTTATTTTCCATGGGCTTGACATTCTATCTAGCCCCTTGTTGGAAATTGATGCGCGAAGCAACCATGGTTGGTGGATTACTTCGGTGATAGAACTAGGCGGTTGAGAGTTGACATACTCGGCCATCTCATTGGGTAATCTCGCACAGAATTGTTTCTTTTGCACGGCAAAGTCTGTCTTTTGAAAGATAGTAGTCTTGAGATGTAAATCCCAAACCTTTTCCACATATTTGTGGATAGACTCATGAGAGAGAAGCTTTAAACTTCGCCATTTGGTAAGCACTTTGTCCTTTGCATCACTTACAAGGAATTGCTTCATGATGGAAACTCGTAGAGTTTTCCATGTCTTTGGGGCTTCACCATTGCCACAAAGGCTAGCCCACCATTGATGAGACAATTTTTGGAAGTGCATAGCTACATGGTGTAGCTTGGAGGACTCTGTGAATCCCTCGTCTCCAAAGGCCGCATCAAATTGTTGGATGAAAGCCAATACTTTGTCGGTAGCACCAAAGGTGCCATCATAGGTGAGAAAAGAGATACTCTTTCCTCCCTCTTTGAACTTCTTTAACTTTTGTGACCTTCGCCATGCACGGTAAGATTTGCGATGTCCTCCCCTTTTGTATTCTCTAGGAAAATAGCCATAGCTTTCATCGGTAGAGGAGGAAGGTGAAGAAGAAGGAGAAGAATGTGACCTCTTTCTTGCCCTTTTCTTCCTTTGTTTCCTCTCTTGCTTTTTGTAGTGACGAGGAGAAGGACTATGGGTTAACATTTCCTCTTGGGAGGAGTTGGCAATCGTCTAGACCGCCATCTTCATGGAGCCACATCTTTTGAGGAACTTAGAGAGTCATTACTTTCTCGTTCTTTGGATTCCTCCTCTCGTATGGGAGAGAGTCTTCTTTTGGGGGTCTCACCAAGAGGCCTCCTAAGCTCTCCCTCCTCTTTGAGAGGAAAGAAAATCCCATAAGCACAAAGTTGTTGAGTAACTTCGGCTTGCAAAGAGGGGTTGCCCATATCTTGTTGCAACCTAGTAACAAGATAATTAAGAAACATGGGGGCATCATCATTGACACCTTCACGTGCAAAATCAAAGTTATCAATGTTCATTCTACTCTCTTGGTT
Organism: Adiantum capillus-veneris; assembly: GCF_014529385.1. Lineage (NCBI taxonomy): Eukaryota > Viridiplantae > Streptophyta > Polypodiopsida > Polypodiales > Pteridaceae > Adiantum > Adiantum capillus-veneris. The sequence goes on along the minus strand of NC_140951.1, from coordinate 137,428,235 downwards.
ATTGTCAACCATGTTAATTAAACTTAGGTGTTTACTTAGTGTATGCTTTGGCAATTTAAAACCTTAGTTGCTACTCCTCCTAGCCTTTGAAAATAGGCACTTAAGTATCTACACCCACGGCTCGAATTGTTTAATTATAGTTAGTAGTGGAGTGATTCTAACATAGTGAAGTTGCCGAGGGATAGCTCCTTTCGGACTTCTTATGGCTCAATAATGGTAAAGACGTAGGCAAGTCTAAAAAGACTCCATTATTAAGACCAAAGCTCCCAAGGTGTGCACCATATCCCACATAGTTGGCTCAACAAAATCGATAATAGATCCCAGTCCCACTTACCCTAATATAATTAACAAAATCAACCATTAATAGGCTACATAAGGACCTCTCTTCTTAAGCAAGAAAAGAGAAACCTAATGCTCTGATACCAATGTAATGGAAATGGCCTATGAACTTTGAGAGTAGCGGAATTAGGAAATTAGGTGAAGCACTTTTGAGAGATTACTTTATGAGCATAGCGGGTGAACTTAATTGATGGTAGCAACATAAACATGGTACCTAGTTAACTTGGCATGAACAATACTTTTGCAAGAGAGAGATTTTAGAGAACATGACAATAGTTGACGACCGGATTCATATGGAGCCGGTCCCCCCTCCAATAGGCATTTGTATTATAGTTTCTCCCATAAAGAGAGACTTGGTACAATACAATCTTTGTGTTCCTTGTGACCTTGGTGATGCAATGAAGATGGAAAGCTTCATGCATCACAAACATAATATAACATAAACTTGTAGAAAGCATTAACTATCCCAAGCCTCAGTCCCAAGGCCTCAAACACCTTCGAAGGTGGAGAGAGCTAGCGGGGAATGAGGATAGGGAAGAGGAAGAAAAAACATTCCATAGGAGAAAGAAATAGCTCCTCACTTATCATTACTCTTCTTGCTAGCATACATAATAGTATAGTAATGGAGATGGAGAAGATGGCAAGCTTAAGCATTGAAGCATGGCTCTTGGTTGGATTTGCATTCCATAGCCAAGAGTGTTGGTGTAGTCTCTCACTTCTCACAAGCTTGGAGAAGGAGGTGGTGTTCCTCAACTTTCACCAAGAGAGAATGGTGTCTCAAATGAGTGTGTGTGATGGTGTATATCCCCCCAGCACCCCCCTTCCTTGCTTTGGGCTAAAATTCTACATGCTACAAGCTCATTGGACCCCTCTCCCCTTAGCCAATCACATGCAACATGCAGTCAAGCATATGAGTAGTCTTTTGACAAGTGTCCTTCTTACCCCTTAGAGAGAGAGAGCTTGAAAATATCTAGATATTTGTTAGATGGAAGTAGAATCTCATTGGAACCCTCTTTAGCCCAACCAATAGCATTCAAGCACACCATGTGATTAAGCTTAGTGAGAGCCTGACATGTGTCCCATGTGCTCTTTTAGAATTTCCCTAACTTTGAGATTTTTATGCATAGGAAGTTTCTCGAGCAACTTCCTCATTAAGTGAGTAGGTTCTCTTTTTGACTCAAGCATCTTACCCCCCATGCATAGGAAGCTTCTCAAGCAACTTCCTCATTAAATGTGACAAGTACCTCAAGTACCTTAGTCATCAAGCATGACAAGCACCTTAGGTGGAGTTCCAACCTCAAGCACAACCCTAGCTTGTTTAAGTTTAGGTCGGGTTCCCACCTCAAGCACAACCCTAGCTTGCTTAAGTTTAGGTTGGGTTCCCACCTCAAGCACATCCCTAGCTTGCTTAAGGTTCCCACCTCAAGCACAACCCTAGCTTGCTTAAGTTTAAGTCAGGTTCCCACCTCAAGCTCAGCCCTAGCTTGCTTAAGGTCAAAGGACTTTTAACACTAACCATTGGAGGTCTTTAATGAAGCTAACCCTAAGGTCTTTTAAGCTTCATTAGTTAACCTTGCTCTTTGACAGACCATCTCTCATTTGGGCCCCTTTACCATTGGCCCCGTGTTGAGATAGATCCGTAAGCACATGTCTATATTCTAACCCTTATTCCCGTTTATTATCCCATATTAAATGATCAGTTTAATATGGGAAAATCATTTGGGTTGGTTAGATATTAGATATTTAATGACAGAAAGTGTGCGCGTGAGCAACGAAGATGGAGAGAGAAGAGAGGGAGAGAGAGAGAGAGAGAGAGAGAGAGAGCACGACACAGGGATGTGGGTTGGAGCTCTCAAATCTCACTATTATGAGCACACTGTGAGAATGCGCGAGAGCTCCTTATTCTTCGTATGTATAAAGAATAAGGAGATAAATGTGGGCGGCCGAACATTTAACATTGGCCGATGGACACGGGCAAAGCACGGTGAGGCACACCACCTTTACCTAACATGAAATTCCTTTCCTTGAATTTGCCAAGGAGAAATTTAAAAAAATAGGTTATTTTTTGGGTCTTTACACTATTTTTCTCTATTTTGGGACAGAGTTTCTCCTTTTCACCTTGCTCTTGACCTGCATTTTTGAAGTTGAAAATGACACGATATTAAGCTGACATCGAACACTGCCTCTTCTCTTAATACACACATGCACGTGCTCATAGAGAGCGGCTATGTTGTGCACAAATGAAGAAAGGCAACTTCGTACCTCTCTCAGACTCATACGCACGCATTTATGGTGATGTGGAGTGGCCAGCCCTCCGTCCACTGAAAAAGGCACTCTCTCTCTCTCTCTATCTCTCTCTATCTATCTCTCTCTCACTCTCTCTCTCTCTCTCTCTCTCTCTCTCTCTCTAGCCCGTTGTTTCCATTGTCGTGACTCACAGGGCTGCACACTGACCAGAGCTGCAGAAGGCACTCGCCAAACAAAGGAGTTGGGGATGCTGGCAAGGAGGGGGGTTAGAATCCCTCCTCCCATTATGTATAGTATAGATAAGCGAATGGCCGCACTCAAATCAAATAGAGAGCCTAAGAACATGTTAAAAAGATTGCATTGATTGCAATTTGTGGCTACACGAATTACTACGGCTGAAATACATCACGATGCATTCTCTTCTCTTCTTACCAATGGTACGACAGTAAGGCCTCTGGCGGTGCTTAGGCATGCCAATTCTATCTACATAAACCCTACATTGAGAGAGAGAGAGAGAGAGAGAGAGAGAGAGAGAGAGAGGGAGAGGGAGAGAGAGAGACAAAGAGAGAGAGAGAGAGAGAAAATTATTATAGAAAATTAAGAGAGAGCGAGAGCTCTCTTTCATGGATAATAATTTTCTCTCTCTCTCTCTCTCTCTCTTACCAACGTTATACGGGTAAGGCCTTTGACGCCAACACCACCTTTGGTGGTGCTTACACATACCAACACTATCTACATAATCCCTACATTGAGGGGAGAGAGAGAGAGAGAGAGAGAGATGTGCTTAATGCCTTTCTCTCTTGCTCGTAGTCTTGAATATACATATACTTCTTTTCTTAAGCATTTACAGGTGTGTTTGCCTACTCTACTGTACCTACTCTATCTTAGTTTAAGCACACAAATTCCAACTTTATGCATGCCCCACATGTTAGAGAGAGAGAGAGAGAGATGTGCTTGATGCCTTTCTCTCTTGCTCGTAGTCTTCAATATGCATAAAGTTCTATTCCAACTTTATGCATGCCTCACATGTTAGAGAGAGAGAGAGAGAGAGAGAGAGATGTGCTTGATGCCTGTCTCTCTTGCTCGTAGTCTTCAATATACATAAAGTTCTATTCTTAAGCATTTACATGTGTGTTTGCCTACTACTGTACCTACTCTATCTTAGTTTAAGCACACAAATTTCAACTTTATGCATGCCCCACATGCTAGAGACAGAGATAGATAGAGAGAGAGAGAGAGATGTGCTTGATGCCTTTCTCTCTTGCTCGTAGTCTTCAATATACATAAACTTCTATTCTTAAGCATTTACAAGTGTGTTTGCCTACTCTATTGTACCTACTCTATCTTAGTTTAAGCACTCAAATTCCAACTTTATGCATTCCCCACATGTTAGAGAGAGAGAGAGAGAGAGAGAGAGAGAGCACTATGGTTGCAACACTGATAATATCACCATTAATATCGATATTAATATTGAGAAACAATTATCACATAAAGAAAGCTCCCTTTCAAATATCACTTTTGTCCCTCCTTCCCAACAATTTTTCACATAGTAAAGTGATGATGCATCTAACGGCGACATATAGTGACTTAGCCAAAATCCTTCACAACATACACTCACACTAACTTCACAAACACATAAAGAGTAGGTGATATATTTCTTAAGTCCAAAACATAGAAACTCAAACTTTGTATCCTTTAAAGTGTAGCCTACGACATGCCCTACCACGATATCGAACAACCCATGGTCCGCGATGTAAGACACATCGACCAATATAGACCCTAAAACAAAAACAAGTAAGGATGAAACACTATGTCTAAGAGCTGAGCAAACACAACATTCATTAGAAAGGGTCACCTAATTCTGCAATGGTGATATGTGTTGCTCTGACTCCTATATGGATAGAAACTTGGACGTAGCAGAGTAAGCTTGGATCATGTAAGGCATGAAATATACCCACCAGCAAGAACCATGGGTAATATTGTAACCTACATCCACAAAAGTCTATTAGTATAGATAGATACAACACAAAACCTTATTACTTTACTACATCAACATCGTTACCTTACTACATCCAAATCCTCAAGTAGATGAATAACCTCCATGGCTGTGGTTGGACCTCTCCATAATGGTGGATCGAAAACACAGTTTTTTATTGTAAGATTCAAATTATTTAGTGTATCAAAACATCTCAAACATACATACAATATTTTACCTTGGACGTGTCGAGGTTGTCTTCCTAGTGTGTAAGTCACAGAGGCGTTAGGATCCATCTTCATTAATAAAAGAGCACATGAAGTAATTGAGGGTCAAACATTGGAGTATGCAATTTCACAAAACTTGTTAATAGTTATGACACTTTGTTGACAACAATGTTAGGTTGTGAGTAGTATCAGGTTTGATTGGTATCTTCACAAGATCAATTGCAAAAATTCCTTGTTAAAGAATCTACTTGGAGAGAGAGAGAGAGACAGAGAGAAAGAGAAAGAGAGAGAGAGAGAGAGAGAGAGAGAGAGAGAGAGATTTCCAACAAACATACCACAATTATAGACATCCCCTATCAAATAGCTATATAAGAAGGCCTCAAAATGTAGTATCCAAAGAAGAAAACCAAGAGTCATGAGCAAGTTGGTATCCAAAATGTAGTCAATATCCACTATGTACATAAGAAAGACTAAAAATTTAGATCCACAAAACATATAAATGAGAAAGAAATAGTTGCTCTATTCCTTCTTGCAAGGGTTCCCATGCTTTGAAAACCGGATGGATAATCTCCAACCATATTTAGCTCATTCTTGGGCCAATGGGTCGCTACCAATTCATTTAGCTTCATAAGGTCAATTGCAACACTTCCTTGTAAACAATGTTAGAAGTGTATATTATTTGATCTCCATGTCTCCTAACACTTGTTGAGTGACCATCACTGACCACAACCTTGATAGAAGAAGAGGATCTCACGCGATACATTGCTACATACAATTGACCATGGGTAAAAATAGGTGTTGGAAGATACAATCCAACCGCTCCCAATGTTTGGCCTTGCACCTTGTTGATTGCCATACCAAAAGCACACCTTAGGGGAAATTTTTGACATTTCAACTCAAAAGGGAGGCCTTCTCTAGCTCCCATGAGAAAATCAATCCTTGGGATGAACACTGCATTCCCTGCATGTGACCCTGTAATGATTTTTGCTTCAATCACTTTGTTGTGGAATTGCTTACAAATCAAGTGTGTCCCATTACAAAGACCACTTCATGGATCCAAATTGCGGAGAAACATAACTAGAGCATTTTTTTTCAATTGCAAAACATGTGGTGGAAAACCTCCCCCAATATCTAAACTATTTACAAACTCACTTGTGAATAAAATGCTATCACAATGTGATTCACACACTAAGTCTGCACTAGCATATTATTCATAAGTACCAGGAAATTGCTACAATGCCAAATTGTTTATAACATCTGCCTCCTTGTTGCGTGGTGCCAAAATTGCTCTATCTTTGAAAAAGGTTGCATGGCAAGAGAGTGTTTCAAGATCTCCATATATGGAAGCAATAATTTCTTGCAAACTATTTTGTGGTAGCATCATGTAGGCTGGCAAAGCCACATTATCATGTAGGCCCCCATCACAAACATCACCATTGCCAATATCAAGTGTCCATTGCACAAATCCTCCTTCAATAACATTATTGAAACAATTGACCACTTGCATATTCTATACTTCTCCAAATGTATGAGTGGCACAGAGACAATGTCTTCCCTCCCTCCTCTGCGCACAACAAGTAAAATTTGTCTAAAATCACCACCAAGGAGGAAAACCTTTTTGCCAAACAACATGTTGGTTTGCATGACATCTCTTAGTGTCTTATCAAGAGCTATCAAGAGCCTCAAAAGCGTGTCTATGAGTCATGGGAGCTTCATCCCGTATGATCAATGAAGTCGTTCGCAATAGCTCAGCAAGTTGGCTATTTACTTTAATGTTGCATGTTGACTCGGAAGTTATATCAATAGGAATCTTGAATCTAGAGTGTGCAGTCCTTCCATTGATGAGAAGTTGTGCTGCAATACCACACGATGTGCATGCCAAAGCAACTTTGGACTCTCCACGTATTCGAGAGAGAAAAGCATTATAAAGATAAGTCTTCCCTATTCCACCTGGCCCATCCAAGAAGAACACAATCCCACTATTCATGCATTAACTCTTCAGCAAGACTCCATGCTCACTCATGATTTGCAATGTGCAATCCACTTGGGGCATTCCAGAATAATTTGACATCCTCTTTCCATAGTGTTGAAGCATTGTCTCTAAGTTTGACAAAGCTTGCTTTTGTGCCATGCATTCACAAATATGCACATTAGTTGTGCGAGCCCTCATATGATATGCATAGTCCTCAGACAGAACTCCTTACAAATTTGATTCCACAATGCATCGTGACATATCGGCTTACAAAAAACCAAAATGACTACAAACAATAGGCGTAATTGTTGTCATGTTTGTTGAAAAGAAGCTTTTTCCAAACAAAGAACCCATCCATCATCAACTTGCAATAATCCTCGTGCATTGCAAGCTTCTTTAAATGTGTCATAAACTCGTCTATTGAAGGTTTGAATATCCTCAAAAGGCCTACATCCTTTGCACTTGTTGAGTAACAAACACAAATAGTATAAATTTTTTATAGTGGGAATTATGTGGTACATTCTTCCAATCATGTCACCCTTCTGTCTTTGAGTCCATGTTCTAACTAATGACTTCCAAACCCACTTTGTTGGGAAGTCTATGTAGAAAAAATTATTGGCTTCTGAATATTTTTTATTTGCAACAAACCACTCAGCAAGTGTCATCTTTTTGTTGTCCTCTCTCTCCACCACACTTTGCACATTTCCTATGTCGTTAAAGAAGACTTGATTTTGATGAGGCAAATGAACTTGAAGGCGTTGTATGTCAAGTTTCTCTTGATGCAAGTCAAACCCAAGTATCCTCCAGATAGCCTCAGATGCTGATACATATCGTGCATTAAGATAGTTGTAACTTCATCTAGAATCCCTTCACTATCTTGTAGAACAACAGTGGCTCTATCATGTCCCTTATACACATACATTTAAATATATTTCAATATAGATATAGTGGAGAAAACCTTCACATTGATATGTGCATTGTACCTTAATGAAAAAAATGGATTGTATGGAGCGATCCATATATTATTCATTTGCACTTTTTTATAAACAATGTAATTTCCATCATTCCTCCTCATGTAGTCGGGTATCCCTCCCTATCCACAGTAGTTGATGCATTGAAGCTTCAAGGTTTTTTAATCATACACTTTCCCTCTACCATACATGGAGCATTTTTATTCAACCTTCCACATGGGCCATGCACATTACACCTACTAATAACATCATAAAATTGTGGAAACATCTTTGGAAACATGACCTTATCAGGAAGCTATGCACATACCATCTTATCATAATGGGATGTCTCTGTTGGTTTATGCTCGAGTGCAAGTATCAATAGAATGTGATCATGAGGAAGACCTCTCTTCTGGAACTCAATAACACAAATGTGTCCAATGACCTTACCAAAAATACCTCTCTTAATCAGCAAGCCCATCAAATCCTTGAACTTATGGTAAAAAACGCATGCAGTAAGATCAGGACGATCGTTGGACGTCTGTCCGGGTAGTAATGGATCCTCTATCTCCTTCCATCCAGGATTCAGGTGAATGTTATAAAGAGATCAGGTTTTCCTCTCTTGCGTACAATTGCCATGGCATCCTGATATAGCTAGTGCATATAGCGTGGACCAGCAATGTATGAAGAAGGCAATACAACCCTCCTTCCTACATTAGCACCAAATAACATTTCTCTATCATCTCTTGCTCCGATCATGTCTGTCAAACCCTGATACACCTCACCTGTGAAGATCACTTTGATGATTGCAAACCCATAAAAGCCTCAACTCCTCCATACAACTATATGCATCAACAATATATTGTTGCAATAGCCTACCACCACGTAGAAGACATTGTGTCGTGTCATCCCTAATTTGCAATCTATACTTGTAGAAATCCGTTGTAGAAATATACTTTATATTCTCATGCACTCGTTCTCTATTTGCTTGCGATCTATCCATTCGTGGTATGTAGGGATTCCAACCTTCTTCACTACCTGGAAATAGCAACACATATAATAGAGGCATGTATGACTTGTGGCAATTTGAGATTCTTTTTAGCCCACCACTAGAAAGATTCAACAAAAATCACGATGGCCAATGTTTCTCTCTTCGCCCTGACCATGCATGATTGCAGTAACTTCCACGAGCAAGGTACTTCCAACCATTCGTGTGTTTCTCAGTAATGACCATCCTAATCTTAAGAATATTGGAAGTTTGGACCATTGTAACAAATTGCCTAAAAGCTTGAACATACGGATTTACTCGATGCATCATGATTGCAAGCTTTCGAGAACATCTAGTTTGAGTTTAGAAACATGAAGCATTCTATTTTAAAACTCATTCTCAGTGTCAAAAAAATACAACTGAGCAAAGCAATGGACTTGGTCAGATCGCTCTTCTTGCATCAATGGACCAATTTTATGACAAATAGATCTATGCACTCTGAAGGTATAGATTCCTCTTCTTTGACAAAGAGATTCATCTATATGAGCTCCTGAGCTCCCAAAGAAGCATATGCCAACACACTATTCTAAGCTCTGATATGTTTCAAGAATTTTCTACTTCTAGTATTACCCCCGTGTATTAATTCTCTTGCACTTTGAAGGTATAGATTCCTCTTCTTTGACAAAAGATTCATCTATATGAGCTCCCAAAGAAGCATATGCCAACGCACTATTATATGCTCTGATATGTTTCAAGAGTTTTTTTATTCTAATATTACCCCCGTGCATTAATTCTCTTGATTTTGGAGGAGGTTCACTTAATGGTGGCAAAGAAACACTGCCTGAGTTGCAACAATTCTTCCCCACAAATGTACGAATGGTCTTTCCTTCCGTCTTCTTAGCTAAAGCACCACAAAGGGAAAATCCAAAATCCAGCCTGCCTATGTTATGAAGTATACACTTCTCATGAAAAAGTGACTCCATAGAGATTTGCATCAGGGAAGTGTTTAAATCAGGATATAAGTAGGTGATAGATAGGCAATGTGTCTCGACTTTGGTGTAGTCTCCCTCTCTAGAGACAATTATGGGCTCCTCATAAACATCTCCATTATTGGCTTCCAAATTTTGTGGGTGCATTGGCTCGATATCTACATCCATTGCAATCCTTTCTCGAGGAAATGCATTGCATCGATTCACATTTATTAAAGGTTGGCAATCTTTCAAGTGAGCTACACTAATCTCTCCCAGAGAACCTCGAACTTGATCTCGGGCCGTTGCACGTCCCATAGCTTGAGAGGCTTGACAAATCCTACTACATCTTGCATGTCAATGAGACAACACCTTTGGACCAATAGCCATCTGTCCAAAAAAGAATTCTTATAAGAACTCACAAGTGTGGAGAATTAAGAAAATAATATCGTCAATGTTGTTGGAAAGAAGAGAGATGTTTTCCAACTGTATCCATCTCTCTTTTTGGATGGAAACTATGAGAGAGAGAGAGAGAGAGCTGGTTCATAAGACAACTCTATAAAGGATAACACAGAGCTCACATGAAACTATGAGAGAGGGAGGGATATTCGAGCAAGAATCATTGTAGACAAGGGCTACAATTGTGGCTAAAGCAAGAAGAAAAGTTTCTATGGGAATATTATATCTCTCTCTCTCTCTCTCTCTCTCTCTCTCTCTCTCTCTCTCTCTCTCTCTCTCTCTCTCTCACACACACACACACACACACACACACACACACACACACACACACACACACACACAGCCGTTTTTTGACCTAGTAGACAACAGTTCACTCTTTTGATCATAACTTCTTTATTTGAACTCCAATTTAGGTGATCAATAGCCTCAATCGAAGAGAACGAAGCCCTCTACACATTGATGTAAAGACATATTTTTTCTGAACAATGGAAGGCTTTGCTGTAACAGCATCTCAGAACTGAAAAACTGTCAAAACTTCGTGTTTTTGTTGCCGACTTGAAGGCAATGTCAGACAAAACTCGCAAGGGTGGAAAATCCACACTCGCCATGGAGAATGATGCAAAATCTCCAAGGAATTTGGATGCAAATCCAACCACATCGTCTACAACGACAGAAGCAATGATCATGGCTTACTTGATCTCATTACAAGAAATAGTCAACAAGCAAGGTGAAGAGTTGTGCGCACTTGCAATGGAGAATGGTACTTTAAGAGTTCTTGTTGTGGAATATGAGCACCTCAAGAAGGTTCTTGAAATGCAAACAACACGCTTGGTGCATCTTGAGAATGAAGTTCAAGAATTTAAGCGCTCTCTTGTGGACATGAATGTATTGAAAGAGCGCTTGAGAAAAGTTGAGAGTGATCATGTATGAAAGAGGAAACGATAGGTATAATACGACATGATGTATGTGAGATGAGAAATACATCCAAATCATGGGTTGATATATGTAAGGATAATGTGGTTTCTACATCTCTTATCACACAAGCCATTGTCCAAGCAAAGAACGTAGAGAATGTGGACACTCAAGAATTGCAAGAACGGAAAAAACGCTCAAAGACATCGTCATTCGTGGAATCAAGGAGGAAAGCATGGAAACACCCCAATCTCTTGCGGTTGCTATTGAAGAGTTTTTTGCTACACACTTTGGCAGGTCTAGAATCATGGCTTATGGTGCACATCAAGTTGGAAAACAAGGAGTCCCTCGCTCGGGAGAAAGACCTATTGTATGTGCCATGGCTGATGAGGTAAAGAGAAAGATCATCCTTGACAATAGTTTGATCTACCTCAAAGGAACGGGTTGTAATATATATGATATCACACTCTTATGCAACAAAATGTACGTTGCAAAGCATATGAGGAAAGAACCAAGAAGTTCAATGTGTCATCTCAAGAAGAAAAGTCACTTGAGGAACATGCAAGTCCACCCAATAAATAGAGACACATGATCTATGAGACCAACTCACGCTTGTGAATAAGATTTTGGAATTGTAATGGTTATCCATGGAATGCGGGAATTGGCATTGATGAGCTTACCAATGACTTTGATGTGATACTCTTGTCGAAACATGGGAGCATCATGCGCAACGAATTCTTGGATTTGACAAATATAATGTGCATTCTTTGATGTGGAACAAAAATGCAAAGCAACGTAGAGTCCAAGGAGGCGTAGCATGTATGATCAAAAAGGGTTTGAAAGATGTTTCCATTGTCAAAGAAGATAATTATAAACGTTACTTATGGCCGAAAATCAGCCCACCCAATGATCAAGTCATGTTTGTGGTTGGTTGCTACATTCATGACTATGACTCCATCTTTTATGCTCGCTTGGATATGGATAGAGATCAGCCCTTTGTTGAACTAGAGGAAGACATTGCTCATTACAAGGACCAAGGTGAAGTCATTGTCTTTGGAAACATGAATGGTCGCACAAATACGTTACAACACGACACACAATAAGTTGACATGCCACATGTCTCAAGAAGAATGGATGACTCATACATGTATAATCAAAGTTTTAATGATGCAAAAGAATTGGATCACTATGGAAAGTCACTTCTACATATGTGCAATAGTACCAGAATGCTCATTGCAAATGGTGTATTTTTATGGCAAGGCACCAATGACTTTACATGTAGAAAGCACAATGGTGAAGTGTGATCGACTATATGTTGTTTTCGGAAGCGACTCTAGAATGCATACAAAACTTTACACTTGGTGAATGGAATCCGGAATCGGATCATAGGATGATATGTGTTGACCTCAAGTGTGGTAAAAGACCCGAGCATGTAGCCTCCAATCATGATGTGAATCATTCGTACCTACGTCTAGACTTCAAACGAGCACTTACATATGCTGATATGGTGGACCAAATGTTAAGCATGACAGAGCATCAAGAGAGCCCAACATTAGAATGCAAGTGGAAAGTTTTCAAAGAAGTAATTTGGCCTTGTGCAAGGGAATGCTTTTCGGTGAAACACGTGTCTTGCAAAAGATCTAAGAAAGGTAGCACCAAGAAGAAATGGTTCGACATGGAATGTACTCAAGCCCGAAAACATTTGCTAAGGTTGGATGCAAGCAAAGACAAGGAAGGTTACTTGGAACATTCACACACATACAAGCACTTGTTCAAAAAAAGAGGAGAAGGTGGGAAGTCAAAAAACAACTTCTTTTAGCGCAAGAGAAAGCACATGCATGTGGCAAGTTTTGGCAAAATCTAAAAGGCAAGCGTGTTGAGAGCTTTGGTGACTTGACTCTTGAGGATATGTATACGCATTGCAAGAACCTCTATAAGCAACCCAATGTTGATAAGATAGAGTGTTGTAGCTCTCTTCCGTTTATGCCTCCCTTCTTTACCATTGAAGATGTATGTTCCGCCCTTGAGAAACTTGCTACCCGCAAGGCAGGGGACCTTCAAGGTGTCAAGGCTGAAATGATTAAATGGACAAGCAAGAAAATAAGATATTGGATATGCGGTATGTTTAACCTTGCACTTCAGTATGACATGCCTCATGATTGGAGTGAAAATTGGATCAAACCTTTGCACAAAGAAGGAGATGTAAACAATGTGAACAACTATCGCACTATAATGGTTGGTTCTTTGATGGCAAAGTTATTTGGATGTATCATGGAAATGAAGATAAGTGAATGGGCTGAAAAGAATGGCAAACGTGCGCTAGGCCAAGCAGGTTTTCGAAAGCATCATAGCACTATTGATCATCTTGTCACTCTTTCAGTTCTTATGGAAGCGTCTCGATTGAAAGGAAAAAAGTTGTATTGTTGCTTTGTGGATTTCAAGAAAGCTTTTGACATGGTACCGCGAGGAAATCTTTGGAGACGTATGCAAAGCCTTCAAGTGCCGAGAGATTTTATGCATGCAGTCTTTCACATCTACCAAAAAGTGATATGTCGACTACGTATGGGAGATGGAATTTCAAATTTTTTTGCAAGCACCATCGGTGTCAAACAAGGATGCCCACTTTCCCCAACCCTCTTTGTGCTACTCATTGATGAATTGGAATGCATGGTTCTTGATTTTATGCAACAAGAAGGCATAGAAGAGGTTAAGATCGGAAATGCGGTGATCATGATTTTGCTTTATGCCGATGATGTAGTGCTCTTGGCACATAGCTTAGAAGATGCACAAAAGCTTATGAGTGTCTTGGAACGCTTTTGCCTACATAGTGGGCTGATCGTGAATGGATCCAAAACCAAGGTTATGCTCATAAAGACCCTCAATGATGAAAATCCATGCATTGTATACAACAATGAGCAACTTGAAGTGGTAGATAGCTTCAAGTACCTTGGCCTTGAGGTTCCATCCAATCATAGATGGAAGGATTTCACAATGCGTCGCTTGGAAGCCGGAAAGAGAGCTTATTATGCATTTGAGAACGTGTGCAATGCTGGAGAGATCAAGTGTTGGAGTCTCAAAAAGTACCTCTTTGACACATTGGTGACACCTGTGCTTCTTTATGGAGTGGAGGTGTGGGGTGGTAGCATCGGGAAGTCTACTTGGACAGAGTTTGAGAATGTCCAAAAGCGTTTTCTCACCAACTTTCTCCAAGTCAATACACAAACACCCTACATGCTCTTACTTCTTGAGTCCGGATCGCTTCCCATTGAGGTCTTGGGCATGCAAAGTGTTGTGGAGTATATGCTTAAGACACAACGTAGCCCTTTGTATTGACTTCCTGGAATCGCATATGAAGCAAGTCAAAAGGTCCAAAAGACATGCAAGAGCAAAATACTAAGTTCAGCGTGGATGCTTGACATCAAGGAATGGTTTGGAAGATGGGATGCATGTCACTTGGTCAAGGATGCGTCGATCGACTCCCACGTTAATGAGGCCTTCTTACAACGCCAATGTATCATGGCTTGGGAGAAATCTGGAGGTTCTTGCTTCAGCCATTACACCACACACATTGCCCCAAACTACAAATCTCTCTTCTTCTCCGAGCGCGATAACTGAACCCATCCCTACATCCTTGAGCCCATCCCATTGAGTACGATCCGCACCATTGCCTCCATTCGTCTTAGCTCCAATTCTCTACACTGCGAGATAGGACGTTGGGGCACTGGCAAGGAGTCTCATCGACTTTGCACCTTATGCCCTCGTCAAGTGCAAGAGAGTGAGTACCACACACTACTTGAGTGCTCAGCTTTTGACCACATTAGGGCCTCTTTTCCCCATATATTCAGCCATGAGCTCTCCCTACATACCTTCCTCTCCCAACCACGATGTGGACTCTCTATTGTGACGCTCATTTCATCCATTTCTGAGCATCGAGAGTCACTTATGACCTCCACTCACACCATGTGACATGTTCATTTGGTCCCATAGGTCATATTTGACCTCCGAGGATGATAATAGAACTATCTCTCTCTCTCTCTCTCTCTCTCTCTCTCTCTCTCCCCCAACCACCTTACACAGCTCACAAAAAACTGTGAGAGAGGTAGGGAGGTAGAGCGAGAATCATTGTAGATCATGGCTATCATTGCGGCTAAAGTGAGAAGAAAAAGTTAAAGAACCCACATGGAGCAAGCTCTCCAAGGTGCTTTGAGAGAGCACTACTGAGAGAGAGAGAGAGAGAGAGAGAGAGAGAGAGAGAGAGAGAGAGAGAGAGAGAGAGAGAGGTGGATCATAAGGAAACTTTGGAAAGGAGTTCTTTTAACATGTTATATTAAGAGAGAGAGGCCCTTGAAAGGGTCTTGAAAAAATTTCATGGAGAGGGAGAGAGAGAGAAAAGAGAGAGAGAGAGAGAGAGAGAGAGAGAGAGAGAGAGAGAGAGAGAGAGAGAGAGAGAGAGAGAGACTCTCAAAAGACATCTTGGAAACAAAAATAACATAATTATGGAGATCCCCCCCCCTATCAGATTGTTAGCCAAAGAAGATAGCCAAGAGTCATGAGCAAATTTTTATCCGCTACATACATGAGATAGGCAAAATGTAGTCAATATTCACTACATACATGAGATAGACCAAAGTGTAGTCAATATCCACTACATACATGAGATAGACCAAAATGAAGTTAATATTTGCTACATACATGAGATAGACTGAAATGTAGTCAATATCTACTACATACATGAGATAGAAAAAAATGTAGTCAATATCCGTAAAGCCACCAAAATGTAGATCCGCAAGAAGTAAGTATTACTATCCACTACATAATTCACTTCTTGCGAGGGTCACCCTACTTTGAACTGGATGGAACATCTCCAACCACATTATGCCCCTTCTTGGGCCAATAGGTCATTACCAATGCATTTAGCTTGTTTGCAATAGATCTGACTTTGGAGACATCTGTACTATGTTTAATTGCTATTGCAGTCAATTTTTTGCTAGTGCTTCGTAATTCAGGCACAATGCTTTTGAGATCCATGCTATCCTTGTCGGGTTCTTTTTCAAGAAGAGACCTCTCTAAGAGACTCATGACTTTTTCCTGCTTGCTTTCAATGCGAGAAGGTTGTTCTTCCATTGAGCTTTGTTGTTGCAATATACCATTTATTTGTAGTTGCATCCGCTCCTCCAAACAACGAAGATAAACCCCTTGCTTATCTTGTGAATGGCTCAACCTGTGAATGCTTTCTTTATAGGAAACTTGTGATACCTCCGCTCTCTCACATGAGGCTTGAATGTTGGAGCATACTGTGTGGTTGGTACCTAGTCCATCTACAGCCTGCCTCTTTGAAGGTCCATCTCCACCTCGGGCAACACGCTTGGCATTTCGTACATTGTGGATTTGGTCTCTCTCTCTGGAGTAGAAAAGATCACCTCCAAAGAATCTCCTCTAGAGGTGGCGACTTGCTCTATTATTGTAAGATTAGCAACGGTTATACATGTTTTTATCTCTATCTATTTGCTTAATTAGAAATAAATGTAAATATCTCTTTATCCCTCTATCCCCATCGCTCTCTATTTCAATCTCTCTCTATCTCCCTCCCAAACTAAACTAAATCCATAAGCTAACATAAAAAATAATCTAAAGAGCCATAACCTAACATTTAAATAACTTAAAAAGCTTCTCTCTCTCTCTCTCTCTCTCTCTCTCTCTCTCTCTCTCTCTCTCTCCAACAATTCTCGCCCTCCTCTATTAGAAATGAATTTAAATCTCTCTTTATCCCTCTATCCCTATCGCTCTATAATTCAATCTCTCTCTATCTCCCTCCCAAACTAAACTGAATCCATACGCTAACATCTAATTAAATAATCTAAAAAGCCATAAGCTAACATTTAATAACTTAAAAAGCCTCTCTCTCTCTCTCTCTCTATGAGTTCTTAATTTCACATTTCATTTCACAGCCTCACATGGCTTGACTTTTCTTACATTCTATTACTTAATTCTAGTCAATATTCAGGAAAGTCTCTTTTATTAAGCGGTTGTCGACTGAGTTTCTTTCCCACAAAGAAGCGAACCGGAAATACTAGCATAAATTTAAAATTTGCAAGATTTTTGAACTATTTTCTCACATATTTCACCAGTTTTTCTTCCCTTTACCATGGTTTGCAATCAGGTAGTCTCCATTTTCAACCGGCTCAAGGCTAAGCTGAGGCAATCCTTTCTTGAAGAGTGATTGTACTTAAACTCAACCTAATGATTTTATCATGTTCTAATTATTTTAGAAAGCCATCGTGATTCTTTCACTTGTTTTTTCGAGCACTGACATGTACATGCTTTTAAATCCCTTACGTAGGTCAATCTGAACATGACTTTTTGATCTCATGGGTAAATCAATGTGTTTATTTGAAGATAGTCTTTACATTTAATTTCATCAATCTCTCTCTCTCTCTCTCACTCACACACAGACAAAGAGTTGTGTCAAAGCTTTTTTTAATTCATATTAAAAAATAGTAGACAAAGAGTTATTAAAGCTTGTTTTCTATAAATTTTTTTTAAAAAAATTTCTTACTTGGTGGGTAGCCTCGCGTGGTGGACGCCGGACTCCGATAGTAACCTCGCTTGATTTTGTTGGCGCCTCTCTCGCACTACTCCCCTACAACAAAACGCAGGCAACCTCCACTCTGTGTGTGTGTGTGTGTGTGTGTGTGCGCGCGCATGAAGCGGCTAGTGCAGCCATTGCTCTTATCAATAGCGGCATGCAGCAGCGCTGAAAACTCTTTCTCTCTCTCTCTCTCTCTCACACACACACACACACACACACACACACACACACACACACACACACACACACACACACACACACACACACACACACAGGGAGCTTCATGCATCCAGCCTCTGTTGTCGTTTCACGCTCTGCATGAAGCTCCCTCTGTGTGTGTGTGTGTGTGTGTGTGAAGCGACAACAAAGACTGGCATGAAGCTGCATTGAGGTCCCAATGACGGAAAGGTGAGAGCGAAGGTGAGCGTATGAAGAGCATGGGCAGCGACGTGGTCAGCCTGGCATGAAGCATGAACTGCACAACGTGGACTCCTCAGCCATTTAGAGCGGCGGCTCTCTCGCCCTCTTACTTAGTGTGAAGCGTGGCAAAGGCATGGAAGCCTGTTGCCGCTCCCATTGCCACATGCTGGCATGAAGCATGGCAAAGACTACAACATGTAGATTCCGTTGCCGCTCCCGTTGCCGCAAGCTAGCATGAAGCATGCAGAGTCAATCTCTCTCTCTCTCTCTCTCTCTCTCTCTCTCTCTCTCTCTCTCTCTCTCTCTCTCCATGAAGCGGCTGGCGCCTAGAGTGCATGCAGCTTACCTGCGTGGTGGCGGAGGTTGACAGACCGCAAAGCTTCGGCTCTCTCTCTCTCTCTCTCTCTCTCTCTCTCTCTCTCTTCCCCCCCCCCCCCCCCCCCCCCCCCCCCCTCTTTCCTTCCTTCCTGCCTGTGATGCAACCCCCATGAGTTCTCTGCATGTGATGGAACTCGTAGGAGTTATCGACTTGCAAAGCTCTATTCGAATGGCAAAGGTCTATTCGACTTGATTAAGCAGTTCTCGTGCGAACTAACGAAGGCGGCCTTCACATAAATTTGAAATGCCTATCCACTTTATTACAAAAATATGCCTCCACTCTCCCCCTGCTCCCTCCTCTTCCGACATGAGAATCTCTCTCTCTCTCTCTCTCTCTCTCTCTCTCTCTCTCAAACACACACACACACAAACACTCCTACTGACTCATCCAAGAGCGCATGCAAGCTAGCATGAAGCATGCAGAGTCAATCTCTCTCTCTCTCTCTCTCTCTCTCTCTCTCTCTCTCTCTCTCTCTCTCTCTCTCTCTCTCTCTCTCTCTCTCTCTCCATGAAGCGGCTGGCGCCTAGAGTGCATGCAGCTTACCTGCGTGGTGGCGGAGGTTGACAGACCGCAAAGCTTCGGCTCTCTCTCTCTCTCTCTCTCTCTCTCTCTCTCTCTCTCTCTTCCCCCCCCCCCCCCTCTTTCCTTCCTTCCTGCCTGTGATGCAACCCCCATGAGTTCTCTGCATGTGATGGAACTCGTAGGAGTTATCGACTTGCAAAGCTCTATTCGAATGGCAAAGGTCTATTCGACTTGATTAAGCAGTTCTCGTGCGAACTAACGAAGGCGGCCTTCACATAAATTTGAAATGCCTATCCACTTTATTACAAAAATACGCCTCCACTCTCTCCCTGCTCCCTCCTCTTCCGACATGAGAATCTCTCTCTCTCTCTCTCAAAAACACACACACACACACACACACACACACTCCTACCGACTCATCCAAGAGCGCCACATGGCAGCCTAAATCTTCTCCTCTATTATAGATAGTATAGATATAGATATGGCCTTGCAAGGTTGGAGCCTAGAGTCCATAAGGTTGAAGGACAAAAGAGAAAGGAAAGGCAAGGGTAGAGAGAGACCGAGGTTGCAATGTACCACACAACTCAGACTCTAGACTCATCAAAGTTCCAGTGTTCAGGAAAAACCATTTTTCCAAACATACAAAATTCCTTTTCTTGAATTTGTCAAGAGGAAATTATTAAAAATTAGGTTAATTTTTTTGCTTTTTTCTACTATTTTTCTATATTCTGGGGCGAAATTTCTCCTTTTACGCTTGCCCTCAACTGACATTTGCGAAATAAAAAACGGTACGACAATAAGCTGAGACACATTTTTCCCCGTACACTGCATCAAACGTATGAATGAGAAAGCTTTGCCACTTCTCCATATCTCTCAAATCTAGAGCTTACCCAAATCACCCTGCTTCATCATTTACAAAGTTTCTCTTGATATGCGTGCCCACTAGCCTCTCTACCAACCAATAACTTTCGCTCATGGACGGCCAAAAACTTAAATAACTTGTATTTTTCGCCGCCAAGTCACCTCTAAAGGCCTCCTGAGTCCTCCCTTCGGGCAGGGCAAAAAATACACACACACACACACACACACAAAGAGAGAGCGACGGAGAAACAATAAAAGGTACTATAGGGAAAGGGCAAAGCACGAGGCATAGAAAGCTGGCCACGTGGAGAGCAGAAAAGGTTTTGTCTTGTGGAGCCCGCCTGATGATTCGCAGTATCAAAAAGCATCAAAAAGCTAAAAGCTTCTTGAAGGTAGCAGGAGAGCAGTTTTGCGAATCTGCATTTGATTTTCACCGCTCCCATTGTTGGTTGTACACGCAGTGGGGGCTCTCATTTCCCCGAACAAGCAGGCTGTTTGTACGAGGTGAGAGTTAATCCGCAAGCCTTCGACGGGCCGGCGCCTTTCCTCAACGGACACATGCGCGCACACACACACACACACACACACACACACCCCCCGATCTTGAATGCAGCAGTTTTGTTTCTGAGTACTCTCCACAAACTCAAGCGCGCGCACACACGCAGCTGACATCTTCTAAACGTTTCAGCTTCCTTGTGGTTTGTCCTCCTTGGGTTGCTCATAAAACGTTGCATTAGCGGTTCTATTGTTCTTCTGCACACCATTGCAAGCCAGCAAGTAAGCTTTCTTGAGCCCTTATACAAAACTACTATTGATGAGTCCTTCTTTGATGTGATGCTTTGCTGTTTAAGCTGCTTTGTCACTTTGTTCTCGAATCGAGTTATATCCGTCATTTTCATTATTTGCCGTTCACATTGTTTTCGATTATTTATTAAAACAAAGATGTGAAACTTGCAACACAGACAAGATACCTCTACAATCGTCTGAAGATATACCTCTGCACTTGTCTGGCAAACAAGGTATCTCAAAAGCAAGATACAGGTAGCACACTGTTCATTCAGAATAGCCAGTTATCGACTTTTTTCCTTTTGAGACACAGTTAGGTGTTGCCATAGGCGTGATTAATTGAAGAATGCCTTCTATTGCTTTGGAGATCATCAGGCGATAGCCTTATGATGCGGGAGAACCAGACAATTTTCTTTTCATCAGCTTTTACAGCTTTTGAGATCGAGTGTTAGCCTTACGATGGGGGAAAATTCAACGTCAGTGCCATCACAAGAACCAGAAAATGGAGCATCGGATGAAAACAAAGAGTTTCTTACAATACGAGATTGCTTGTCTAAACCATTAGATGGCGCGGAAACCCTGGTATTGAAGCCTTCAATTATTGAGCCAGATGGGGAATTCAAAGGTAGGAGGAAAAGCACAGGAATCAGTCTGATTGCCAAGTTACGTTCCTCTTTTATGAGAAGGAAAAGTGGAAGCAGCTTAGGTCAGCCTTTGGTGATTGAGGATGTGCGGTATGCAGAGGATCAAGTCATTGTGGATGCATTTAGGCAAGCGCTTCTTCAAGAAAACTTGCTTCCAGAGAAGCATGATAATTACCATCTGCTTTTGAGGTGCAATGTTTACTCTCAGGATCTTTGTCAATTCTAATTGTTACTGCTTTGTGATTGTGGCTTGCATGCCCACTGGTGTATACAGATGAACTTTGATTATTGTACTGTTTTGGTGGACCTTAACTCATGCAGATAAATATTTTGTATCTTGTGGTTGTTTACCCTCGACCAGATTTTTACAAGCTCGCAAGTTTGATGTTGAGAAGGCTAAATGCATGTGGAAGACAATGCTAAAATGGAGACAGGATTACAGCACTGACCACATTGATGGGGTATGTTGAGCTGGTAACATGTCACACTTAGCTTTACAGGCTTTTGATAACTAGTGAACACAGGATGTAGGAATGAAGAGGAAGGTAAGGGCAGTTTTCATATCTATATCTTGTATTTAGATGGAGCTGTACATGCTTTCTGTACGAAGGCAACTTCTTGGTCTTTGATGTTCAAGCATGTGGCCCTTTGCTCTAGAAAGTCTAGCTGTGTACACGATGTTAGCTAATAGGTGGCGTACGATGTATCCACTTTCAGTTGATAGGAGACCAACAGCCTCTTGATGTAGGGTCTACATAGACTAGTATGAGCGGAACAGTTTGTTTTATTATCCATTATGTGTGACAGATTTGCTTTGGCTTCACTGTTGTTAAGAGTGGGACATACTACATAAGGATAGGAACTCAGCAAGCATATTTGCATCGAAAGTTTTTTCTAAACTTGTCTGTATAAAGTATGATTTTACTGGCAAGCTATTTAAGCATTTTGCATTGAAATACATCGTAGTCAGCCTAGGCAATCTGTAGTTTAGTCTTGAAAACTTGCTTTGACAACACTCTGAATCAGTAAGTGTGGGATATCAATGGGCTAGTGAATAAAAACATCAAAGCTATGAATATGTAGTGTTTTTCAAATGCTGTCAGGCTTCATGGTTACAGAGTTTGGGGATTCAGAATCCTTTTGAGTCTTATATAGTTCAAACATACGTACAGATTGTTATAGTTTTCAGCGAATACCTTGGAAGGTTGCTGTGCTTGGTATCATGTATTGGCATCTGACTTCTGAGCGAGCTTTATATTTGCTTATTTAATATATCAGTGCACTTGGTTATCTTTTATTTTGTGGCACTATTGCAGAATTTTGAATACAACGAAGTTGATGAAGTGAAGCAGTGCTATCCACATGGCCATCATGGTATTGACAAGTTTGGAAGGCCCGTGTATATTGAGCTGATTGGAAAAATAGATCCTCAGAAGTTGTCGAAGGTGACAACCATGGATAGATTTATAAAATATCATGTGCTAGAATTTGAACGAACTTTGAAGAAGAAGTTTCCAGCTTGCTCAGTTGCAGCAGGGAAACATATTGATTCCTCCACAGCAATTCTCGATGTTGCTGGAGTGGTACGTTCCTTGCTTATCTAGTTGCTCGCCTCTCAGTTGATCAGAATTAGAGCATTTGAGATTAAGGACCAATGGGCTGACATTATATCTGAGAAGAAAAGGAAGGGGTGTTTACATTAGTGTCTCAATTATGTGCAAATAACTGAAAGTGGTGCTTTGATGGTCTTGATTGACACAACAGTGAAGCCTTCTTGACATGAATTTTCTGCAGATGTGATTTTTCTCCACTTCGACACTAACCTTATGCATCACAGATGTTAGTTTTTTGGTCTACTAACCAAATTGAGTTATTGCCTTTTATATGCATATGCTCCTCCTTAAGCTTAGTGGAAATCCCCTCACGAGAGCGACAATGTGCTCACAAGGAAGTCATTGAATGAAAAGGTGTATTTATGCATGTATAAATACACCGTTTTTATGACCAGGGAATGAGGAGCTTCAGCAAAAGTGCAAGGGAGCTAATCACAAGCATTCAAAAAGTTGATAGCGACAATTATCCAGAGGTTTTTAAGATTGTTCTGATTGTGTTTTTCTGTTTAGTTATAAAAGTTCAAAGTTTAGGAAATTTAGCTCAGGTACTAGATTCTGATGTGTTGGGTTTTGTCATATTGCGCTTTTTGAGACTGGTTTGTTGGTTGTCTACTGCAGACATTAAACCAGCTCTTTATTATAAATGCTGGTTCAGGGTTTAAGCTTTTATGGAGCACAGTTAAGGGATTTTTAGATGCCAAAACAGTAGCCAAAATACATGTGAGTTGAAGCCATGAAATTATTTGGAAGTCTATTTTTTTAAAATCTGGTGTTTAATCTTGTTGTAATCAAATTTAGTGCAAAATTCCCTTATATCAATCCGTATACAGAGTATATGCAAAAGTTAGTCATGTTTTGGAATCTTTTTGAGACTGCAATCAAAGCTTAGGCTAGGCTTAGGCTTCAAAAACCTTGGCACTGCATGGGCAGTCAATTCTAAAGCTTCAGATTGCGTGGCTGTTGAGCACCTTTTTCTGTTCCAGGTACTTGGAACGGATTATCGAGAAAAACTTTTGGAGGTGATTGACTCGAGGTGTATGATTGTTCAAGTACTATTTTATCAAACTTACTTCTTTTTTGTTAAAGTTTGACTGGACCAAATTCCTCACACGTCTTGCTTTGATGTCATAACAGCCAACTGCCAGAATTCCTTGGAGGAAGTTGTAACTGTACTTGTGATGGTGGGTGCTTGATGTCAGACAAAGGTCCTTGGAAGGACCTTGAAATAATGAAGGTTTTTTATCATTCTCTAAATATCAGCATCAATTTTTGTGCAACCAAGATGAACCTCATTGCTTTGTCTATTATGTGTCCACAGAAGGTATTGAATGGCTGCGAGAAGCAATCAAGAAAGGTTATTGTAGTCTCTCGAACAGCAACTAAGGTACTTCTTTTCCATTGTAGAGGAGAGTATTATTTAATATATAGTTCTAAATTTGGTAAGCTATTTTTTGTCCTTTAGACTATTGAAAGAAGCACTCTATGTCGATGTTATACTAGGGCTATTGATATAAATTAACAATGACCAAAACTTGACAGATTATATCATAGTATTGCTTTAAAACATAGCAAATATATAAAATATGGTATGCATTTAGTGAAGAAAGTCGGATTGGGTACTTCTCAAAGAGAAAAGTCGAGTTTTTTCTAGCCTCTTGCCCTATCAGGGGCTTGTGCAATTTGTTTTTAATTGCTAATAAGAACCATATTTTGTCCTACTTTAAATATTGAGAGGGTTTTCTTTTTCCCGTCTTTCACATCTTGCTGGAAGGCAGTTACAAGTGCATGATTTTACGTTTAATGCATGATTTACCTAATAGTGCGCAATATCTTGCTAATGTAGGAAAATTCTGCCAGTTCTTTGGAACAGAATATTCCAACTACATCCTTAACACCAACAGAAACAGAGTGCAGGGAAGTGTCTCACAATTCCACATTACAGAATAGGGTATGCTTTGCTTGCATTAACTGTTCATTCCTGGGGAAGCTCCTTCTATAATTTCCATTCCTCATTTTGTATTTTCCCGATAGGAAAAGGATCAAACAGATCCTGAAACTGTCAACAGCGAAGATGGTGACATGGTGCCCATGGTGGATAAAAAAGTTGACCCACAGTATGATGGAGGTTGCACTGTGGAGAGTTCAAGTGACGCACAATCTCTTATCGATCATTCTGCAACCTACCATAATAGATGTGCCATAATAGATGATAGTATCGGAAAGGCTTCCCCTTCAGAAGGTGCGGATTTTCTGTAGTAGTTACTTAGAAAAGCTTAACTTCTCAGTACCAACTATTCTCCTGGTTCATGTGCAGGCACTACATCTAAAAATGCTTTTTATGGATTCGTCAGTGAAACGTTGATTGTACTTTGGGCCTTCCTGCTCAGTTTCGTTGCGTATCTTCACCGATTGTTTGGATTGAAGGAGAAGAAGCTCTTTATCAACTATTCAAACACCTTTTCTAGTAATAGTACCCATGGAACATTCTCCAGCTTGCAGCCTTTGGGGGTCCAACAACATGCATGTGAGCGGAAGTATGAGGTGAGCGAGCGAGTGGCTAAATTGGAAGAGGAGATTCATAAAATTACAACCCCAGAGAAGTCAATGCATCCACCAAAAGAGATGTCGCCATCCCGCATTAAGGCCTTGGAATCAGAACTTGCTGAAACCAAAAAGGTGAGCTGCTTCTATTACGTTCAATCTACTGATGGTTGATTGACATGCAGTATAGCTCAACATATGAGATCATTGTATCTGAAGTTCAGTTATCTATCAATTCGCTTATTGGCTATTCTTAACTTCCCTATTCGCTTTAGATTTACCCGTTGGTTACACCTGCTACTATCTTGCAGGCACTGCATGCTGTCTTGTCAAATCAAAATGAGATTTACGAGTGTCTGGAGAACTTCAAGGAGTTGAAGTGGGAGGTAAGGGAATCAAGGGTTTTACTTGGGAAGTTCTGAAAACAGAAATCTTTTGTGGTGGGTCATCCTCACATGCATGCACACGCTCAACGAGCTGGGTATGTCTTGCATGCATAAAATAGAAAGACTTATATCAATCACTGCATGCACAGGCCCAATTAGACGCAACTGCTTCAAAGTGGCAAATGTGCATTGCATTATTGAGATTGCATTGATGTTCCTGCCTAATCATGACCATGTCATTATTTTGACAGAAGAAGAATTGTTGGTGAGAGAATGCCACAGCATTATTTTCTGTTAACCAAGTCATCACCATTTAATACTGAAGATTATAGCTCAAATTCAACAAAGGGCTGTGTTGAGCCTTGGGGAGGTGTAAGTTAATGCTGAAGAAAGCATTTGAATTTTTGGTTGATTGGCGGAAAAGCATTGATTGTCGGAAAAGCAACAAGGATGTAAGGGCGAATGAGGAATTTGAGTACTTAAAAGAGGATGCAATGAACAGGCCCGAAAAATCTTTGGCATTACCTGTTGTGATGACTGCACACCAGTCATGAAGCAAAAGCTTGAGCCCAATGCCTTGTATAATTGACATCACACAATTGTATATACAATATTTGCGCATTGAAGTTATCGTGTCATACAAACATATCCCACATCTAACAAGATGTCACGTTTAGAACATACCTTTCATCCATTTGTATGTGGATTCACAAGACAATCATTGAATTTACATCTTACTGTATCCATTTTTTAAACAGCTGACCTTACCCATCATGGTGATTGATAGAAATAATTGTAGCGTACTCATAGCCCTCATGGTCCTGTAAACTATGCTTCCTTCACAAAATTAACAAACTATTTTGTTTTTAAAGGTAAGGGATAGAGGTGGCTCATTTTCTTCCTGAATATTTGTTGGTAGGTCAAGCGTCTTTATATCCCACACTTTTTCCTCTTTCCCCTCACTAAGTTCCATGCAAGTGTATGTTACTAAGGTTGTCGCTATAAATGACAACCGGCCTTTAAACTTGCACATTCAACCCTCGATAGTAGATGTCAAAGGATACTCTGATGGAATGTTTCATTCATAAAAAGACAGCTTGATCATGTATGGACCTGCATGACTCGTGCTTGAGATGACACTGGTTTGTAGGTCTGGAGGCCCCTATTGACATGCAAAAATACAAAATTGACCTAGCAATGTTGACCATTATAATAACAATTGATGCTATTGGAATGGTCATCAAATTACTAGATTACAGAAAGTTAAAGGACCTCAAAATCAATCCCACATATAAAGAGAGTGCTAGCAATGGTGAATTTGTTTTGAGTGATTATTAACTATCCATATCACTAGGGAGCATTACTGGATTGAAGCATCTTGCTAAGCTTAGATTATGGCAAAAAAGGTAACATTCATTTTGTGATAAGGTTTTGAGCTATCTTACTTTCAAAACTATCTCCACATGAAGGCAATATTCATAAGCAATGGCATTATACTAAGATTTCTTTATATTATATAACAAGGAATCTTGTAGTGATAAAGGAAAGAAATCTCTTTTTGTAATTGAGAAATGGTTAAGTAGCCATGAAAACATTATATTAGGCATTTCTTTCACATATCATATTGGATTATGATATAGCCTTATTGTTTAATGGTTGCACTCTATATAAGGATGAATAAAAAGAAGAGCAGAAATATATTTTTCTTTCACCTCTCGCCATTAGAGGAGTGTATCATTAGCTTGATTACATAATAGCGTTTTATAAAATGCATCATCCAAAAAAAAAAACATGTATAAAGGAATCGCAAGCATAAGGATTGTGAAAAAAGTTAAGATGGTGTGCCAGTAAATGTGACCCATTTTGAAAAAACAATTGAGAGAAGAATCCACACAGGATTCCCTTAGCAACCCGGGGAATGGTGATGCGGCTGGCAGTCTGACTAGGTGTCGGGCATGAGCAGGCGACGGGCTGGAAAGAAAGAAGGAATAATATTGAGATGCTCTCTCTCTCTCTCTCTCTTCCTTCTATTTAGAGAAGTGGACGTGTCCCGCATCTCTCTCTCTCTCTCTCTATCACCCAAGTGTGGCAGGTTGGTTATGCAGGTCTTGAGATCATCTCTCCTCGACAGATCTTGAACATCTTTTGGGATAGTTCCCACGACGTTAAAATACTCTTCTTGCTCCTCTCTCTCTCTCTCTCTCTCTCTCTCTCTCTCTCTCTCCCAGAAGTCTGCGACTTTCTTTTGAGCAATTGCCAAGGAGGCTCTTCGCAAGGGGCTGTTTTCAGCAGTCTTTTGACGCTGCACCTTCATTTTTTTTGAGGCGGTAGGGTTCACGCTGGCAAGTGTTTATGAGGCTAGGAAAGGGAAGGGAAATAATTGCTTGTAGGTCTTCTGAGGCGCTACAGAGCGGAAGCGACATAGGAGAGGGCAAAGCACGGGACGTGCAGGAGGGTGAGCAAAGGAGGCAAAGCACGGGATCAGATGGACGGGGTGCAAGAGAGGATGCAAAATACTCATAGCGTGCTTAAGAAGACTTGCAACCCGCCTTGTCGAGAACCTTCAGCCGGCCTTTTAAAGCCTCAATGAGCTACGTGGTCACCATAATGTCATTCAACATCAGACATCGTGTAGAGACACAGAAGGTGGGCGAGGTGCAAGCCAGGAGGCAACACAGACCAATGGAGACGGGTGCAAAGACACAACGATGGGAAGGTGGGCAAGAGGCCGCGTAGACCAAAGGAGATGGGGGGGTGAGAGAGAGAGAGAGAGAGAGAGAGAGATGGGGAGGTGGGCAAGTACAGTCGAGGACGTAGATTGTGAAGGAGGGCTAAGGCGCAGCTGACGAAGGAGCCGCAGAGGGGTTTTTGTGTTGTTTGGGGGCGAATCCGGATCTTCTTACTGGTGATTTTTTAAAAAAGCCTATAGTATGTCCTACAGATTTTAGAAAATACAGATTAGCTAGAACCTATTGAAGATGCCTTCTTTGATCAATTAGCGAGGGAAAGAAGAGGAGGCGACAAGCAAAAAGAGGGGTTTTACAAGATGGCGAGCGAGTTTTTTCGAGCTACGGAAAACATGAGCGAGTCCCTCAACAAATTTGTTTGTGAATTAGAGAGCTTTTCAAATGTGATAAGGAAAAACAAACATAATAAGTGTAATAACACTGTGATAAGTGATCAACTCCTTGTCCTCTTAAGGGTGAACAAAACTTACAAATTTGTGCGGGTATGTTAGATGGAAGAGGACAAGAGGGTGGATCTGCAAGATCCGCGGGAAAGGCTAGAGGGATTTCTATGAACGATGCTCCTCTAAAGTGCACATCATATAACTCTCTCTCTCTCTCTCTATGTCTCTCTCTCTAGTAAGAACATGACCTCTACCCATATCAATCCACCAAGAAAAATGCTCCAGCTCCTAGAGGTGATGAATGGCCGATGGATACATGCTTCCCTGGCCACTATCGGCATAAGTCCGAGAGCGTGTAAGCACAGGCATGGCTACTGTAATGTGGCTCATGCTCAAAAGATGAGCAAAGTATTTGCAACAGGAATTATAATAGGATTCTCAAAGCAAGTACGAATATGAACAACTCTCAAGTGAAAGATAGACACGGATCTACTATCACCTATAAACTAATTGTTCAGATGCCATGCGATAGTACTCAATTTTCTTCATAGCTTGCAGATCCATATTCTTTCTTTTTATTTTCCAGTGCCACTTTAAGTGGAAAAGATATTCTAAACCCTCCAATAGTATCTTATGGTGCAACTAGGCGGGATATCAATCCCTCTAGGAAAATCAACATAGTCAACAATGAGCTTGTCACACAGACCCATTTCAGAAGCTGTTCGGCTTCTCCAATATGCCCGAGCCTTTTTTCTTACATATAAGAGGCATTTTGCATGGGAGGGGGTTGGCCCTCGTTTTACAAACTAGGAAGGGGTTTGCATGTCCAGGCAGGGGTTAACCATGCATACTTGGTGTAACTCAGCCCAAATGGGCCGAGTTTACCAAACCGCACCGGATAAATATTTCAGAACACATGCTCGACAATTGTGGACGTTGACAACGTTGATTACTACATAGGGAGCCAGGTTGCAGAGGCACATGTTTTGGCCTTGAAAACTAATGTGAAACTCTCTTGTGCAAAACACCTCTAGATGTGATCCAATTTAATCAAGAAGAAAATTTTAGAAATATATAACCAAAAATTATCGCAAGATTGCCGGGATCTAGTGTCGCTGGTGGTGGCGCCACCCCATACTAGAATTGGTCCATACCATAGTGGATTGGTTTGGACTAGGTGATAATATAGCTTCCTATAGCCTACTCAAGCCGATTAGGGACACAAGTAGAAGTCTTTATAAACTACAAAGGATCAAGCCGGTGGTTTGCCCATGCAAGCGCTGTGACCACAATTGCACCTAGCCACGGGTTACATTCAATCCTGCAATTAACGGGTTGCCTCCATAACCTTGCCCACCATCCCCACAACACCCCTTCCCTTCCAAAACCTCCCCCTCAGCTATTGACACAACCGTTGCTTAGAAACTTAGACTGTCATAGCGTTCAGAGAAAGGCCGGTCTCTCTACTCTCTCTCTCTCTCTCTCTCTCTCTCTCTCTCTCTCCATCACCCTTGCAGAGTCCATTTCTCCCCTGCTTCTGTCATCACCCTCGCACATGCAATCTCTCTCTCCCGCAACGCCCTCGGTGTCACACTCCATTGTTAACAAGCCACAAATTTCTCAGAAACTCCCTTCAGTATAAACCCGTTCTCAGAATTGAAATCCTTACAATATTTTTATGTCATGTTCAATTATCATAGGCACATTTCTACAAGCCTCTTAAATGCAAAAAAGGAGCATTTTAGGTTGTCAGCTCCATGACGGCACTCACAATATCCCCATCAGCTACATTTGTGCAAAGCTGCGTTGACAGTCTTTGACCTCGACACACGTGCAGCCTGAGTCACGACCAGCCGAATGTCTTTGGGCTCAATACCAGCTTCATCAACCTCAACATCCTCATCGACTTCACTTCATAAGCTGTTGACGGTTCTGCTTTTGAGACTCCAGGTGCCTTGAACTGCGCAGCGCTCTGAGTTTGCAGTTTGAGAGCGCCTGATCAGATCCTCAATCTTAGCCTAGAAACCTGTAAGCTCCGCTACGCTCTCGGCCATATTCATGTTGCTGCAACTTCACTAACTCATGAGGGAGCGTCTTTCTCTCGTATATTCACATGCTGAGCCTGCTGCTGGAACCAGTCCGCGCCGGCGCGGACTGGTTTCAACAGGTTTAAGAAGGCAGAGGCAAATGCGATTTTATTAAAAAAACAAAAAGTGTGCATTGTATATTGCACTATTTTATTTAGCATGGTAAACGTATTGGAACCAATCTGCGCCGGCGCGGACTGGTTTTGACAGGTTTCAATAAATGGTGGCAAAGTGAGAGGCCCTCAAAAAACCTCCCAAGAGGAACACACAGTGCATAGATAAGGCTTCGACGACATAACGCGTATTGCACTGGTTGCCAATGCAAGGAAAAAAGGATTTGGCAACAGAATGTATATTGCACATGAGTCTGTGGCTAGCATCCTCAAGTGCCAATTTGCTAAGCTACTTCAAAAAGACAATTGAAGAGCATGTTGTTGGAACCAATCTTGACGTTAATAAGACAAGTGAGTTGTTGTACATGCTACATTGATAAGAATATAATCATGGACATACGAAACATAATCATTGCCAATCAACACATTGAAAAGGATGTAGAAGACTGGGTATGCTTGCATGCACAAAAGGTACATTTAAGGCGTAGGTTGCAAGCCCAAAAAGAGTCAAAGGAAGGTGACTACTCGTCCAGGCTCCCTTGACGTTGACTGCTATCGCAAGCCTGCAAGAAAAAGCACTTTGCCTACGTGTCCCGATTAAAAAGAACATGTCCATTAGCCTAAAAAAAGGTCCACCATGTCAAACTCTAAAGAATTTTCATATGCAATGATTTTTGCTCTTTGATATGCTGCCCATTGAATGCAAGGCAAGAGTTTCAAGGGGAACCAAGCTTTGGTTGATGAGGAAAGGGATTTTACATGAGAGGACAGAAGACCTTAGCTATCTATGGTAGCACTATTCTATTGGGTCAAAGACTAGTGGCGCATTTTTGGACACACCTAAAATGCTATGTCCTCTCACTTTGTCACAAGAGCATGTAAAGCTTGAGCATAGAGAAAATAATATGGGAGAGCATGTTTATGCTATTGATCATGAGGTTTCTCAGTTCTACAAGGTTGTTATGTCTACTTCTCAATTGCAAAGTGACGTCAGTTCCAAGATTTCACCAGTATTTAAGAAACCAGATCTCCAGAACAACAAGATTTAATGAGATTTCTTGATAGTGTGACTCTACTATCTAACAAGAATTGAGTGCAACAAAGCTTGGAAATTGTCAAGAAAGCAAAGGGTATTAAAACAATGGTCTTGAGTCAATTTTCCTGGGTCCTCAATGCATCACATGTGTTCCATGTCAGTACAACTTTGTACTGGGTCATTGCAAAAAGGGGTTACTTATGTTGTCACCCTTGTCAAATTCCCTCATTGCACTTGTTAAAATTTCCAATGTTAGGACAACAAACATGCCAATATTTTCCTTGCAAACACATCTACTTCATGTTCTTTTATGTCCTTGATTTGGACCCCATTGCCCATGATTAGTTTGTGCATCAAGCTACACTCACAAAGGTGGAGTTGTTTCAAGCTTTTGTAGGTATCCAAGTGGCCTCATAGACTTGCTTGAGTTTTAGAATCAGTTTATCAGGTTTCACATATTCGCTTGGAAATTGGCTTCGCTCGGCTTTGTTTGCTCGTTAATTGGAAAGTCCCCAAAAAGAGTAGTAGAATCTCTCTCTCTCTCTCTCTCTCTCTCTCTCTCTCTCTCTCTCTCTCTCTCTCTCTCTCTCTCTCTCTCTCTCTCTCTCTCTCTCTCTCTCCGCCTTTCTGCGATTGGGTTTTCTCCACAATTGGGCCATGGCAACAAAATAAAGACAAAAGAGGGATGAGGGTGGGAGGTTATGACCTCCTTGGCTATCTTCAACAGGATGCTTCTCAGCTAACTATCACCTGTATTTGTAATGGAAGAGATTAGGAGAGGCGGAGCTGTAGGTGCACGGTGGCGCTTGGGTAGAGGAGGCGAGGCACGCGCCTAGGCTTGGGGAGGGGGGGGAGAGATGGAGCTTGGGGGGGCGGGGAAGGGGGGTTGTACCTTGTTGGCAGAAGAGCGACATCAGTAAGGGTAGCAGCAGTCTTCAATAGGAAGGGAATCTTCTGACTATTGAGGGTTTTTTTTAAAATATAGAACCAGTATGTGAATATGTATGAATGAAATTGTGAGAATTATATGTCAAAATTAAAACCTTAAGGAACTTCAATAATTATTGTGAGAGCAAAGTTGAAAACAAACTATGAAAGGACATTCCCTTGAGGACCTTCACAGTCGGGGGTCGAGGGATAGGCCCTCTGGGGTCTAGGCATCCATCAGGAGGACCTTCTGTTGCAGAAATAGTGCCTGCAGCTCATGGATGTTAGGCATGTCAGCATAGGGAAAGAAAAACAAACGAGTTCTAGCAGTGTGCACCAAGTCAGCAGCAAGAACTGTTGCCAACTAAACATGCAAAATCTTTCGGGACTGGTTCACTGTCGGCACTCTTGCTGCCCTGTAATCGTGGGCCCCCTCCCCCCAACTATGAAGACTGGGAAAGGATGGCTAGTGTCCTTTCCATGTGATCAATGCTCCCCCATGGCTCTTGACCTCCGTCAGTCGCCATATGAGGTCGCCTTGATTACAAGGAAATGACAACAACCGTCCTTTCCCTACACCATCATTACCTCCGCCCGACTATGAATATCGAGAAATGACGGCTACTGTCCTTTCCTTGTGATCAATGCTCCCCCATGGCTCCTGGCCTCCGCCGGTCGCCATATGAGGTTGCAATGACAATGCCCACCGTTGCCTTGATTACAAGGAAAGGACAACAACAGTCCTTTCCCTACACCATCATTACTGTTGTATGTTATGACTTGATTATAGGTTTCATGATCACGTTTACTTGGTTGACAAAGTCAAAGATATGATAAATCACATAGCACTCATGATGACCTTATCTCCAATGCTTAAAAAACCACAAGGCCTTTGCCAGCAGGCCCAAAACATGTGTGAAGTATTTGGACAAATTTTTTTATGCATAGATGGAGGTGGACCATGGAGGGTTTCTCTTTGGATGCGGTCTATTTGAATATACTTGTAGGAGGATATGCCTAGTAAGAGTTTGCAAGGAACCTCTAGATAATCAATGTTCAATGGGTGCTTGGTAAATGCAGAGAGAACTTTTTCAGAGATGTGGTCGCTTAAAAAATACGACAAGAGGATCTTTCGGGCAACAGAGTTCCTAGACGAGCTTCTTGACAAGGATATCATCGCTTAGAATGCATTGATTGCATGATTTTTTAAGAAAAAGAAACTATTTGAATTGAATTAAAAAGGAGAAAGAAATAAAAAAACCCCTAACACTAGTCCTATAATTGGACACTTAAGTGTCTCTTTTCCTACCAAAGTTTTGACAATTTATTTATCAACCTAGAAAGAATTTTATTACACCTTGCTTCTACCATAGGTTGATTATGAGGGAAAGAAAACATTAGAGTTTTCTCCATGTCAAAATACAAGCCCTATGGAGAGAATTATGGTAAGTTCTAGGTCATATATTTTAGTAAAATTTCAAGCTGTTTTGTCAAAAAAATTCATAAAACTCTTATATCTTTTTGTAGAGATGAACTTTTTTTATGTTTGTAAGAGGGAAGTGTTAGTATTTAGTGCTACAAAACTATGGAATGCCCTTCAAGGACTAGTTTCCAAGCCACTTGTAAGTTATATATAATTCATACTTGAGCACGTACTTACTAAGAGCATAATTTTGGTCTCTCAAAGGTCCCCTCATGGAATTATGGCTATTCTAGTGTAGTTTGTGTCATAAAATCCAATATCTAACTTTAATAAATGATTTTCTAATATTAAACTGATCATTTAATATGGAAAGATAAAAGGGGAACAAGAGTTAGGATGTATATATGTACTATCTCAATAGGGGACCAAAATGAGAGATGGTTGCATCTCAATAAGGGGGTCCAAAAGGAGATGGTCTACCAAAGAGCAATGTGCAATAAGTGCTTCCAGACTTATCTCAACAAGGGACCAAGAGGAGAGATGGTTACATCTCAATAGGGGTCCAAAAGGAGATAGTCTATCAAAGAGCAGCAACGTGCATCTAATGGAGCTTAAAAGACCTTAAGATTAGCTTCATTAAAGCCTCCAAAGGTTAGTATTAAAATTACTTACAGCTAGGATCATTAGGTAATTTAGACCTTAGGCAAGCTAGGACTAAGATGCTTGAGGTGCCTATTGACTAAGATGCTTGAAGTGAATATTGACTAAGGAGCTTGACCAACTTGAGTCAACATGTTTCCCATAAAGGACGACACTTGTCCAAATGCCCACACACACTCCATTAGGAAGGGAATGGGGTCTAAGGGGGCATCTTTATTTTCCATGGGATTGAAAAGGAGATTATTGAAGGGGCAAATGGGTGGATGCCATGTTGACTGAAATGGTGGGTATAGCAGGGCCTAAAAGTAAGTGGTAAAACTTGTACTCTCTTATAAAATATAAAGAGAAAATCTCTTTTAAATTCAAAAAACTAAACTTTTCTCAAAATAGTTGAGTGAAAACCAATCTTTTCTCTCTCTAACGGCTGCCAGTTTCTCCCTCCTCTCTCCTAAAAGGAGGTCCCTTCAAAAACGTGCTGATCATTCCCTGCCTCTCTCTCTACTGTACTATCTCTCACTTCTCTTCACTTCACCTTGTTTCTCTTTCCTTCCTTTCAATTTTTCCTCCCAAAAGATCTGCAGCAGAAGTTTGAACCTCCTTTCCCTCCTCAAGCTTACAGCATTCTTGAGGGATGCATTCTCCTCAAGCTGAAGTTCTCCATTTCTCCATGGGCTTCAATAAACACCTCTAGCTAAAGCTGAAGTCTACAATATATCCTTTTGTTAGATCATCCCTCTTTCTTTCCTCAACAGGTTTCAGGCTCCTTTTCCATTAAGCTCTCTAGAGAGGATCTACTTCCCTCTCAAGCTTTGCAACATTATCTTCCACATTAAACCTGTTAAGTATGGAGCCTGATTTACCCTTGTAATTTTATGTGGTAAAAGCGCACATTTGTAAGGCCCCCATTATGAGGAGAAGCCATCGTGCGTGAAGGAAAATCACTCACCGGAAACCAAAATTTTCATGGACAAGAATCAGGGGCAACTTTAAAGGCCTCGGGGGCGGAGGCCCTCGAGACTTTTTTTTCGTCGGAATATTCTTTTTCGCCGAAATATTATGGTTGGACGGCGGCCGAAAAGTGGTCGGAAAACAACCGTTCGGTTGGCCGATGGTCGGAAGTCAATGGCCGGTGGCCGGTGGCCGAATTCAAAAGCGGACTTGTCTTCTCAAGGGCGGCCACACATGGGCGGATTGGAGGGTCCGATTTGGACTTATTCGCACAAGGGCGGCTACACATGGCTGTCTCTCATAAGAAAGGGCAGCCCTTTTGGCCTATAAAAGGAGGCCATTTCTACACACATTTCATAGTGTGAAGTTGATGCAACAAGGTGAGTGTGAGGTGGTGAGAGTGAAGCAAGGCGGGAGCTCCATTAAGGGTATAATCCCTTTGTAAACTACTTTTTGTTTTGAAGTACTAAAGCCATTGAGTGGCTGCTTTTCCGTGTACGTAGCCCACATTGGGTGAACCACGTATATCGTGTGTACTCTCTCTCTCTCTCTCTCTACTCTATAATCTCGTGTATATAAATCTATCTCTCTCCATTAAGTAATCTACTCAATTATCTATTTATCTACGTCTTATTTCCTAACAACTGGTATCAGAGCAAGGTTTGCTCGTAGCTAAATTATCTCAAGGAAAGGATTCCTTGAATTGAGTGGGAGTTATGGCGGAGGAAGGGAAGCTCAAGATTGAGAAGTTCAACGGCAAAAACTACCAACATTGGAAGATGCAGATTGAAGACTATCTCTACCAGAAGGACCTCTATTTGCCACTAGACGGTCTTGCGAAGAAGCCCGTAACAATGGCAGATGAAGCATGGATTGTCCTTGATCGAAAGGCACTGGGAACAATCCGGTTAAGCTTGGTGTCAACGGTGGCCTTCAATGTTTCGGAGATGAAGACCACGGAGGACTTGATGAAGTCACTTGACGACTTCTACGAGAAACCATCGGCATCCAATAAGGTATTTCTTATGAAGCACTTGTTCAATCTAAAGATGGAAGAGAATGGTTCAGTTGCAGAACACCTAAATGACTTTAACACAAACATAAGTCAACTTCGATCAGTGAAAATCAATTTCGATGACGAAGTGCGAGCTCTCCTTATACTATCATCTCTACCGGATAGTTGGGACGGCCTTGTGATGGCTATACGTAATTCTATCTCTGGCACAAATACTCTTAAGTTTGATGATGTTGTGGGTGTTCTCCTAAACGAGGAAATGCGAAGGAGAAGCACAGGAGAATCATCAAGTGCTGCACTATCAGTGGAAACAAGAGGAAGGCCTAAGGAGAGGTTCAAAAACCAAAAGGGTCGTGATCGCTCAAGGCGGAGCAAGTCACACACAAAGTCAGTTCTTGAATGTTGGAACTGCGGCAAGAAGGGCCACGTCAAGAAGGATTGTTGGTCCAAGAAGAAGAAGGAGACAGAGTCTCAAGACAACAAGCCAACATTGGAGGCCAATGTGGCAGGTAAAGTAGAGCAAGATGCTCTAATTCTCTCATTAGACAATGTGTTTAATTCCTGGATAGTAGATTCCGGGGCTTCATTCCATGCGACACCACACAAGCAACATTTCCAAGACTACACCAAAGGTAATTTTGGGTATGTATACTTGGGAGATGATGAAGCTTGTGAGATTGTTGGCAAAGGTACAGTTTCTCTCAAAACTGCTAACGGAAATGAATGGAAGCTTAAAGATGTTAGGCATGTTCCTTCTCTTCGCAAAAATTTGATCTCTACAGGACAATTGGACGATGAAGGTCACAACATTGCATTCGGAAACAAACGGTGGAAGATCTCAAAGGGATCTTTGGTGGTTGCCAAGGGTGAAAAAGTCGGTACACTTTACTTGTGTACTGTTAGCACGCAACCTTCAGCTTGTGCAGCAACTACAGAAGTTGATAGTGCGGTGTGGCACTACCGACTTGGGCATATGAGTGCCAAAGGAATGCAAATCCTTCAAACAAAGAAGCTTATACCAAGTTTGAAAGAAGTGGACTTAGAGTTCTGTGAAGATTCTGTTTATGGTAAACAAAAGAGGGTAAAATTTCAAAAATCAGGAAATGAAAGAAAAAATAAAAAACTTGAGTTGGTTCATTCTGATGTTTGGGGTCCTACAAGTACACCATCACTTGGTGGCTCATTGTACTATGTAACATTCATAGACGATGCGACTAGAAAAACATGGGTTTATGTCATGAAGAATAAATCCGATGTATTTTCCATATTTCAAAGGTGCAAAGCCTTTGTGGAGAATGAAACAGGTACCAAGGTTAAATGCCTCAGATTCGACAATGGAGGCGAATATTGCAGCCAAGCTTTTGAAAGTTTTTGTGCTAGCAATGGCATTCAGAGGCAAAGGACAACCCCAAGGACACCTCAACAAAATGGGATTTCGGAAAGGATGAACAGGACAATCATGGAACGAGCACGAAGCATGCGGCTACATGCAGGCCTACCGCTTGAGCTTTGGGGGGAAGCTGTAAGTAAGTCTGTGTACTTAATCAATCGGTCACCCTCAACGGCATTGGATGGGGGAGTTCCAGAAGAGGCATGGACAGGTAAACCGGTGAATTATGCATTTCTCAAAGTGTTTGGGTGTGAGGCTTTCATGCACATAGATAGAAGCCTAAGATCAAAGTTAGATGCAAAGTCCAAAAAGTGTTTCTTCATTGGCTATGGAGAATGAGACTTTGGGTATCGCCTATGGAATCCTGAAGATGGTAAAATCTTAAGGAGTAGGGATGTAATTTTTAACGAACAAAATATGTACAAAGATTACTTGGAAAGAAAACAAACAAAAGAAACAGGTGATGAGTACATGGAGCTTGAGGACGGTGAAGATTCAAGGACTGCAAACGGTGACAATGTGCAACAACGTCAACCAAATGAGGAGCCTCAACCTATTCCCCGAAGATCTACAAGAGCAAGTAGACCTCCAGAAAGGTTTGTTCCTTCCTTCAACCATCTCTTGATCTCAGATTTTGGAGAGCCGGAATCATATGAAGAAGCTATGCAACATGAATCCAAAGAAGAATGGATGAAGAGCATGCAAGTGGAGATGGACTCACTACATCGCAACCAAACATGGGAGTTGGTTGAGTTGCCTAAAGGTAAGCGGGCACTTCAAAACAAATGGGTGTACAAGCTAAAGGAAGAAGAAGGTGGGAAGAAAAGGTACAAGTCTAGGCTTGTGGTAAAAGGTTTTTCTCAAAAAAAAGGTATTGACTTCAATGAAATATTTTCTCCTGTTGTAAAAATGAACTCAATTAGGCTTGTCTTAAGCCTTGTGGCTGCTCATGATCTAAATCTCGAGCAAATGGATGTAAATACGGCATTCCCTCACGGTGACTTAGAGGAGGAAATCTACATGCTTCAACCAAAGGGGTATGAAGTAAAAGGTAAGGAGAAAATGGTTTGCA
This sequence comes from Adiantum capillus-veneris, assembly GCF_014529385.1. NCBI lineage: Eukaryota > Viridiplantae > Streptophyta > Polypodiopsida > Polypodiales > Pteridaceae > Adiantum > Adiantum capillus-veneris. Next base: position 137,388,656 of record NC_140951.1, on the reverse strand, counting down.
GATTAAAGAAGAGCTTGTATGGTTTAAAGCAAGCATCAAGACAATGGTACTTGAAGTTTGATCGATGGATGTTGGATCATGGATTCACAAGATGCAACTCGGATCACTGCGTCTACACGGAGAATTTGGGAGATGGGAAATTCATCATCCTAATGTTGTATGTTGATGAGATGTTGATTGCAAGTGCTAACATGCAGGACATCAAAGACCTAAAAGAGGAGCTGTCCAAATCTTTTTCAATGAAAGATTTAGGTGCTGCAAAGAGGATACTTGGTATGAAAATATCAAGGGACAGGACGAAGAAGACAATAAAGCTATCTCAAGAAGATTACATCAAGAAGGTACTAGAAAGGTTTGCAATGCAAAATGCAAAACCAGTTTCTACACCTTTGGCTGGTCATTTTAAACTAACGAAGGATATGTGTCCAAAGACACAAGAGGAGATAGCCTATATGTCTAAAGTTTCATATGCTGCAGCGGTAGGTTCTCTAATGTATGCTATGGTCTGGACAAGGCCAGACATTGCACATGCAGTGGGAGTTGTGAGTAGGTTCATGGACAACCCAGGTAAAGAGCATTGGCAAGCTGTGAAGTGGATACTTAGGTATCTAAAAGGGACAACAACAAATGCTTTGTATTTTGGAGGAACTGATATTTTTCTAGAAGGGTATGCTGATGCAGATATGGCAGGTGACAAAGATACTCAAAGGAGCACTACTGGCTATGTGTTCACGGTTGGAGGCACAGCAGTAAGCTGGGCTTCAAAGCTGCAGAAAGTGGTTTCACTTTCTACCAGGGAAGCAGAGTATGTAGCAATGACGGAGGCAAGCAAAGAAATTCTGTGGCTTCACAGATTCTTAGAAGAGCTTGGATTCAAACAAGACAATTGTGTCTTGTACAGTGATAGCCAAAGCGCTATCCATCTTGCGAAGAACTCAGCCTTTGATTCAAGGACAAAGCACATTGAGGTGAGATGTCACTTCATACGCACTCTTTTGGAAGAGGGACAACTAAAGCTAGGAAAGGTGCATACAAGTGAAAATCCTGCAGACATGTTTACAAAGGTGGTCAACAAGGAGAAGTTGAGCTTTTGCTCATCTTCAATCGGCATTCAAGGATAAGAAGCCTGAATGGAAAGCAGTCACAGGTTTGGTTTGGAGATCAGTCTCCAAGTGGGAGATTGTTAAGTATGGAGCTTGATTTGCCCTTGTAATTTTCTGTGGTAAAAGCGCACATTTGTAAGGCCCCCATTATGAGGAGAAGCCATCGTGCGTGAAGGAAAATCACTCACCGGAAGCCAAAATTTTCACGGACAAGAATCAGGGGCAACTTTAAAGGCCTCGGGGACGGAGGCCCATGAGACTTTTTTTCCGTCGGAATATTCTTTTTCGTCGGAATATTATGGCCGGACGGCGGCCGGAAAGTGGTCGGAAAACAACCGTTCGGTTGGCCGGTGGTCGGTAGTCAATGGCCGATGGCCGGTGGCCGAAAGTCAATGGCCGGTGGCCGGTGGCCGAATTCAAAAGCGGACTTGTCTTCTCAAGGACGGCCACACATGGGCGGATTGGAGGGTCCGGTTTGGACTTATTCGCACAAGGGCGGCTACACATGGTTGTCTCTCATAAGAAAGGGCAGCCCTTTTGGCCTATAAAAGGAGGCCATTTCTACACACATTTCATAGTGTGAAGTTGATGCAACAAGGTGAGTGTGAGGTGGTGAGAGTGAAGCAAGGCGGGAGCTCCATTAAGGGTATAATCCCTTTGTAAACTACTTCTTGTTTTGAAGTACTAAAGCCATTGAGTGGCTGCTTTCCCGTGGACGTAGCCCACATTGGGTGAACCACGTATATCGTGTGTACTCTCTCTCTCTCTCTCTACTCTATAATCTCGTGTATATAAATCTATCTCTCTCCATTAAGTAATCTACTCAATTATCTATTTAGCTACGTCTTATTTCCTAACAAAACCAACAAGCAGGTGAAGCAGTATAGTAGTAAATGGCATCCTTCACCTTTGTGTACCATCAAGAATATTGCTCTTTATACATCTGAGAACATGGATGTGCAATGTCTAATCATAAGTGTTTGTGTGCAGGTTGTGTCACTATCCCCCATGGCATCATAGTAGGTACTCAACGACCTAGGAGTTCCATTGACTCCATTTCATACAACAATGTACAAGATGACAATGGATATTGGGTGACGATGGAGTTAAAATGAATGATGTGGGTGACAATGCAGCCAGAGGCTAATATGGTGATGTCAAGATATGTGACAAGTAGTTTTGATGATGCAGAATATGTAGTTAGCATTGATGTGTCCACCATAGATAGATTGGCAGAAGTTGCAAGTGAGTGTTGATATGGATACTAAGGAATGGTTGGCAGATATCACACAGTTTTTCGAGAGTCTCATGTATTCCCTTTTAGTGTCAAAACCCGAGATAGCAACTGTATTGGGAGCATTTGCAATTGTAGATGTCAATCAAGAGATGATTGGCACTAATATGATGCATGAGGTGCACACAAGGTCTCAAGGAGACACATGGCTTCTCGAGCACACCATTGGAAGGGAAGAATCATGGAGTTCAAGCAAACACAAGATGGAAAGAGGCTTGCGAAGGTGCAACGTGTGTATGTTTCTTCACAACTGAAGCTAGAGACAGTAGTGGCTCCATCGAGGTTTCCTGCAAATTATAATTTTTACTCCTCTTTCAAGTTTTTCGGTTATCTATTTAGTATTTTTGCCTTGTGTGTTGTTTTCTATGACTGTAAGATTTCCATTGCTGTTTGTTCATTTTTACATATGTTTTTCTATCCGATTTTGTAGAGTGGAGCCAATAGAGTCCTTCACAGGAACTTTTGAGGCCATCGACACTGAGCTTGGCAAGTTTCTCTATGCTAGTTTTCAGTCCTCTGAGCTTGCCTCATGTGACATTTTTTTTATAATCATACTTATGTCACACCTGGCGAAATGGATATGGTAATCTGTCTCTGGTTTACTCGCCAACCTTGGAGAGTTTGGAATGGCCTAAGCCAGACAGTGCCTTGATCGCAGCAACCAAAAGGAGAATCAAGGTGGATGTGAAAGCAGCAATGAAGTGCACCTATGGTTCCCATAAAGCCACGGTAACATGGTTTATATCTCTTCATGTGTTTGTGTTTATATTTTGACTTCAAAGTGTTCACAGGACACCAACAATGTAGACTTACAAAGGGGCAAGTGCGATCAACGGGTTTCTTGCAGAGCTGGATGGGAAACTAAGGTGGTCAACCACCAGGGAGACATAATCAAGTGCTTTGTAGTTCCTGACAATGTGTTCAGATACAATATTGCAAAGCAAATCTTGTCGATGGTCTTTCCCTATAGAAGATGGAAGCTGACGATGGGAATGGGAGGCACTAGACTCTGAGGTTGCTGCTAGAGAATCAGCTGACCTGCAAATACATCTCCACGACGATGCAGTGCACCACATTACAGTGAACAATGAATGGCACATCTCAATCACCTTCACGAGTATCTTAATCTCATATATACCTTGCCCAAGCAATATCTCTTTGTAATCAATGAAAAGATTGTTCGCTCCAGAAAATAGAAGAGCTTTCTGTGTGAGAATGTTCCATTTTCGCAAGATGTATTTTTGTAAAATCTTGTAAATGACAGGGATTTTGCACATTAATACATACGGTGTTTTGAATCTCGTTTCTACGTATACTTATTTATTCTCAACTTGTTCAAGTTTTTGATTGAAACATGCAATTTATTTAATGTGAAGCACAAATGTTTTCAATATTGGTGTCTTTCAATGCTTTGTCGCGTGATTTTGTTTAAAATTAAAGTTATAAGTTATTTTGACATTAATTTAAGTGCTTTTTAAAAAGTGACTTTGGGTATATAAGTGACTTTCTATTCACAAAACTCTAGCTCTAAGCTCTCTTCGCATCTTCTTTGCGAAAATACCCATGGCAACGTCTACTGATGTACTTCACACAATTAGAAAAGGTAGGACTTGCAAATCGAGCACATGAACTACTTAGTGTGTTTGAGGGGACAATTGACATGTAGGCCACTACCAACCTTCATGCAGAAGCATTCAGAAGCTTTCTTGACTACATGGCATAACACATGGAAGAATATGCCATAATCTTTGAGGGATCCAAGACGGCGTGGTTGCCAGTGGATTTCCTGAAGCATCTCTATGCGGCTGACAAAAACTTCCGGTTTCGCTTATTGAGGTTTATTAAAGGCCTCACTGAACGGGACTACATGATAGAGGATGAGGATGATCTCATGGATTTGGGCATGGGGTGCATAGGCACCCAATTTATTTCATGGGACATGGTTCTGGCATTACTTGTGCTTTAGGTCATGGCTAAGGGAAAATCAAAGGAAAAGGTCAACCACAGACCTCCTGTGATCATTGTGGAGGAATCAAATGAAGTTATTGAAGAGATTGATGAGTAGACCGAAGCATCTATGGGAGTCGTACTCTTGCAAGATCCCAGCTCCACTGAGGAGGAAGATCGGATGATAGAGGGAGATGAGGTGCTAGAAGAGGTCTCGGATCTCCAAATTCTCACTTTGCATCCAGTGGTGGTGGATGATCGTCAGTTTCTGTTCCTTGACAACATTGCCAAAACATTAGGACTCAGAGAGGATGAGCCGCTCGTAGTGCTTGTTATCTATGCAGGCATGAAGGATCCCAAAAGAAAGAGAAAGTCAATTTTCAAATTGACTTCGAAGACCAATATCTCCCAGCAAGCCTCTCTTTCCTTCCCAATGAAAATGAACAACAGTTGGTGCAAACAATAGCAAGTATACTAGTGGAAATAAAATCATGTGCCTCTTTCTACGAAAGCGTACGGGAGAGTGCATTTCATCCTCACAAACCACTGATTAGGTTAATAGAGATGATCAATCTAACATTGATCTTACAAAGAAAATTCTTGAAGATAAGGAAGAAAAAATTGAGGTAAACGAATCTTAACCTCATAGAATTTCTATTATTCCTTACTACAAGTGTTAAAATCAATTAAAATGCTTTGCAGACGGCACATCATATTAAAAAGTTCACAATGCGTACTGGAGGTTCACGCAACGTCTCCATGGGTAGGAATAGCTCGCTTTGGCACTACCTAAGCCACCTGGCCCATCGATTCTTAGAGTTTCTCACACAGAGTTCTCCAAGAATGGTTCTACAGAGCTGCTACAGTGTAAAGCATTAAGTGGCATACTTGCTGAAGATTCTCTCACCCTAAATGCTCACAAATGTATATTGGTGGACCGAGAGGCAGTGTTGTATGCCTTTACAGGCAAGCACCCAGGCTCGGTCCTCTCCCACTTTGCCTTGAGCCTAGGTCAAGGGTTGACAAACCCAGAGAAAATTGTAAAATCCCTCGCGTCAAGTCAACCATTCACCCAATACCCACAAATGTAACTCATAGAAAAATTAATTGACCATGATGTAATATCCAAATCAATAAAGAATAATTGTTTTTGTCAATGATTTTTGTCACCATTCAGCACTTGTTTTTTTATTCATATTGTTCAATAATTTTCATTTCTACACCCGATGCACACACATGCATAGAACCTCGAACATGCAGCCACCGGGCGGCCAGGGGGCGCGTCTCGATGAGTCTTTTGCGAAACGGGGCGAACGAGGGGGCGTACGGGGTTAAGAAGGACCGGTAATGCATCGACGGCACCCGGCGGAGTCGAACGGGACAAAAAAAGCCCATGTGCGCCATGACACACAGGGAGCAATTGTTGACCCCGTATGCCTCTTCGTTTGTCCTGTGTCGCAAAAGAATCACCGTGACGTATCCCCTGGCCGCCTAGTGGCTGCATGTTCGAGGTTCTGTGCATGTGTGTGCATTGTCAGACGAGCCGAGAGCCATGGTAGTCAACTTAAAATTTGACATATCCAACAATTCGAATACTTACAAAAACAATGTACAAATTAAAATTGAACATTTGCACGGAATGGTAGAAATCCGCCATTTGATATCATAGAGAAAGATTACAAATCTCATGAAGAGAGAGTACATGGGATAAACTACATCGTATAAAGGCATCCTTCATATCCTAAATTGATTGCTAAGGCTAAATCCATATTTTTTAATGTTACACGCTTTGCATGTGCCATACAGGAGACGCCATCCTGAAAAAGCTGCACCAAAATATCTTCGACGGCATCATGTAGGGCCAGTAGAGCTGCGTGTTGTACTCTTGTGACGGAGTCGCTATATTCATCTATCATCACTCTCACCACTCGAGAGAAGGCCGATTTGGGTATGATTGGCTCAGTGCAAGCTTTTGATATATTCTGATCTCACGCAGAGCCACTGTACCTGGCCTCCATCTCCGCTTTTTTTGTGTCGTTGGTGGTGGTGGAGGAGCCACCTGCCTGGCCCATTGAGGAGGATCATCTTTATATTTTTTCCTCCTCTCTCTTGGGTTTGTTGCTCTTCAGGTGTCACCTTGTCCCTTTTTCTCTTTGCACATTGCTTGGCTCTCTGAGGTATTTGAAGGCCTTGAGCTCCCAACCTTTGCTTGTTGCGTGGCTTGAGCTCTATCTTGTGCCGCCTTTCTCTCTACCTCTGCTCGTGCTTGTAAGTTTTCCAAATGAGCTCTCTTGGCCTTAGCTCTCCGCCTTTCCTTGTCTTCTCTGCTCTTCTTGTACTCTCATTGCTTCCTTCTCAGCTGCCTCTTTCTTTTCCTTCTCCCTTTGCCTTTTCCTCCTCTCGGCCTCTCGTGCTTTAGAAACCGGGTCGCATGGTATAACCTTGATTACTCTTTCTTTGATTCGCAGTAAAAACTTTCGCCGCGTAGTATTTGGGGTTGCCTGAGGACCAGTGGTTGTGACAGTAGGCGAGGGCGATGGATTTCCAAGCGGGACCTCGGTATTCTTCTTCTGTTTCTCTAGTTTCTTGCGTTGCTCTGTGAAGAGTTGAAATATGTGGGGGATCTGGCAGAGGTGTGTGATTGCCATGGGTTATATCGCCGAGATCTCCAAAAATATGTCACATGTTGCTTAGATCATTTGGATTCGATGGTTGGGGAGGATCTTGGGTTTTTGGAGCGGGCTTGGATGCTGGGTTATCCACTTGTGGTTGGGGATGTGGATTTGAAGTCGTAGATTTTGCATGGGGTTTGGGCTGCCGATTTTTTGCGGTGTGAGTGGCTGTGGTGGTATTGTTGTGCGTAGTGCCAGTCTGCTCGTGTGAATCGTCCATGTAGTGCAAGATGTGAGTGCGTGTGCGTTTATGCTCGAGTGGATCTTCTAAAATGTGCAAACAAGAAATGAACTTCAAGTTGTGAGTTTTGACTTATAAAGTACTAATTTTTAGAAAAAAACTTAAAAACTCAATATTACCATTAAAAATAAAAAATAACTCCAACATTGTCAGAATTTGTTACATGGAACCATTGATTGGGGTGTCAACAAATCATGTGGCATTACAATGTATGCTTAATATAGAAATGGCTAGTGTCAGAAATTTATTGGTTTTCCACCCAACGCCTGCCATTTTGTCGCCTTGTCACCAATCGCCGTCGGAATCGATCTTTTGCACTAGAAGCATGATAGGATTGTGATCGCCTCACGCTAACCACTTTCTCTATTCTGCATTTCAAGCTTCTTTGCACTCTAGTCTTCTTCCTTTCTCTCCCCGTTAAAACTCTGCAAAATTAATTGAACATTTCGTGTAGGGCACTGCTCTTTTTCCTCCCACCTCCATGCCTTGTATTTTTAAAATACACTGCGTTTGCTTGATAGTGTGAGCATTCCATTCCTTGGCTACTCCAGATGCCCAATGAACTGAATATGTAGAGAAAAAATGAGGTATGAGCAAAAAGAATGTGTTGCAAAAATATAAAACTTTAGTTTAAACACTGATGTTTTTTTACTGCACAGACAAAGTGTTCAACCCACCATGTAATGTGTTATGTGCGTCTCCCCCCAGGCATCCACCATTTGCTATGTGAAACTATTGATTACAAACTTTAATGTGGATATCTCAGCAAAAGTTCGATTTGACTTTTCAAGCAAACAAAAAATAACATCTACAGACTACCACAAACGAGCACACTTAATTCCTAGGCCTGCTTCGTCACCACTGTAGGTGGTAATGCCACGCACCTTTTTCCACAATTGAAACTCATTGGGACTTTGGGAGTCAGAATAGTCTGAAAGCATATGCATAGCTTTACTCTCACCCGTACATATTTTATTAGGATGATCCTGTGTACTTCTAGATGCCTTCTTGTCCTTTGGTAACTCTATTGCACCCCCATGCAGTCCAACGCTTGATAGAATAGATTCGAGTTCTCTGATACAATCTTCCCTTCTTTTTGCAGGCTCCATATTCCAAGCATAGTTAGTATGGAGCATAAGCAACTTGTCAAGAATTTGTAGACGGGCATGAAGATTGCACACGTGCACATTTATCAGAGAAATTGGTAAAATAGGATCACAATTTGGATCGTCCATGTCTCGATTAGGGGGTACACTTTGGTTACAACTGAGGATACCTTGAAACCATTGTTGTAGTGCTTTATCCATTGTTTGTGTAGTGGTCACAGATGGTAGAGACCTCAAAAGTGATCTAAATTCAAAAATTTGTGGATCAAAGGCATCAACATACTCTCTAGAAGTAATCTAGAAATTCTGGCCAGCATCTATGGAGGAACATGGATCGCGATCCATGTACCCTAGAGACTATTTTTGGTGAAAAGTGACCAGTTATAGTGTACATCATTGAGAAACTGCTCTAATCAAGTTTTCTTAAAAGAAAAACTCAAATACCATATCAGAATTGACTGTTAGGGAAAAACAACCAAAACAGGGATTCAGACACAAAATTGGGCAAATCTTGAGATTTTGGAATCCAAATTCAAAAAGAGGTGAGATTTGGATTTTACAGGGCATAGAGAACCAACATAACAAAATTCATGAAAAAATGCTGCCAATCATGGATCCCGATCCATGTACCTTTTGACATTTTGGATTGATATTTGACAAGTACATCCCTGATAACTAGTGGAACAACTTTGCCAAAAGGGACCATAGCCAAAAATTGAAAAAAGTTGATCGAAACACCAAAATTTTGCCAGATAGCCAAAAACCGTAGGACAAACAGAAGAACTTGCTTTTGAATGACAAAAACTAATCCAAATCCAAAACTTTTGATACCATAGCATCTAGTAAACATGCTGATCCTAATGGTACCAAGAAAAACCAATTTGGCTTCAAAACATGGATCACGATCCATGTACCTTTTTTGAAATTTTGCACAAGAACTAAACTAGTAGATACGGGGTACCATTTGGAACAACTTTCCCTAAAGAACCATTTGCAAAAAAGTTGTAAAAAGTGGTCAAAAGAGCAAAACTGTCACAATAGATTGTAGAAGTCAGTTTTAGTTGGACAAAAATGATTCAAATTCAAAAAGATTTGTGGAGCAAGCTACAAACATTACAAGTTATAAGCACACCAAAAATTCAGATCCAAAAGTGGTGGAACATGGATCGCGATCCATGTACCTCTAAGAAATTTTAGGGAAATTTTTTTTCCAGCCTATAGCAAAGACCACTGTGAACAAAAGTCTCCAAAAGAGTTTTGTCAAAAAAGTCCAAAAAACTCATCAAAAGTGTCAAGGTGAAAACCCTAAAACAGACCTGTGGATTGACTTTTGTTTGACATAAAGTGATCCAAATCACATAAAAACCATATAGCAGGGATCAAGAGACCAAGAACAAGCTGTGTGCCAAGTTTCAATGCAATCTAACACATAGGTACATGGATCGCGGTCCATGTTCCTTTGTCACTGATACCAAACTTGCATCATAGCTAGAGGAAATCACAAGGAGTCTAGTGGTCTTTTCAAAACTGAATTTGGATATCATAAACCAAACCAAAAGCTCTGAACTGCCAAGTACTCTACCAAAGTGCCACAATTGACCTACTTTTCAATCCGGAGGTCCATTTTCAAAAAAACTGATACCATAGGACCTCCTAATCATGTTAAATCTGATGGTACCAAGAGAAGTCGATTTGGGCTCCCAACATGGATCGTGATCCATGTACCCATAGTGACAGCTTGACCTAAAACTTTCCAGATCATTAGTGCACACATAAGAAAACATATGCCCAAGTCAAATTTTGAAAAAAAACCAACAAATTTGGGTCAAAAGGGAGCAAAACAGGCGACAGACAAAAAACTGCAGTGCAGACCTAGTGTTGGCCATTTGACCTATCAAACCAAGTCCAAATCCAAAAAGATTTGAGATTTAGCTTGTGGATATAGAATGCAACAAGTTGCCAAGAGATCAAGTCCAGATGTGGTTGAACATGGATCCTGATCCATGTACCTATAGCACAGTGTCCCAAATCTATGCATTCAAACAAAAAGCAAAGGAAGTTTTGCTTCGCTTCAAACAATATATAGAGAGATGTCCTATGAGAGAGTTACCACAAGATGAGAGATTATCTGTTATCTTCATTGAGAGCTTAAAAAATGAGATTTTAAAAAATGACCTTTATTTGAAAGGATGCATGACATTTGACCAAGTCACTAGAGAAGCTCTATATCTAGTTGATAATTGTAAGGCCTATGGAGAGGTAACTGAAGATAAAGACAACTTGACTAGTAGTGCCTCATCTCTGAAGAGCAAATCAACAACAAAGAGAGATGTTCAAACTCCTTGGGAACCAATCATTGATTAAGCAGTTGAGGGGGTAATTAGAAGAATAAACCAAGGCTACATACAAAACCCGATTGTACGACATCCTCAATTGAAAATATGTAATACTTGTGGAGGGGATCATCCCACTCCATGGTGTAGCACTCAACCAAAGGCGCAACAAATGCTAGGGCAACAACTACATCGTCTGAATGATGGTAGAGCAGTAGTCAACTACGCTCAACCAGCACATGTGCCACAACCCCATGAAAAACCAGTACTCCATGGATGCAAATACGCTCATGTTCATAGCCAATCAAGAGTATGGTTTGAAGAACATTCTTACCAGGCAAGAACAACCATTGGTTGTATCACCAGCTATGAAACAAGCAGGTCCATGCTATGAGTGTGGAGGTGATCATTGGGCACGAAGTTGTCCAAATAAGGGTCCACAAATAGAAACATTTGTATTTTGTGAACGTTGTGGAAGAGGTCATCTACGCCAACACTGTGCTAAAAATCTAGACTACAACGGGAAAGCAACAATGAATGTTACAGGCGTGATGCCTTCTTCAAGGGGATCCAAGGTAGAACCCTCCATTCCTTTAAACGTGATGACTTGAGCTCAAGCTCAAGAAGCTGCTAAAAGTGCAATCGTTGGGGAGGAAGCCACATTGCCTGTTCAAACAGAAACCGAAAACTTATCAGGGTGAGAACAAGAAGAAAATCATGGAAAACCAAACGAGACAAAATGAAAGCAAAAAGGCTACAGGAGAAAGCTGCTTTGGAAATTGAACTACACCAAACCAAAGAATAGCTTAAACACGAGCAAGAAAACAAGAAAAATGCAAAGGGGCCTAAAGAGTCAAAGAATTACTCGAGAGGTTCAGTCTTGGTCGACAAAGTCTTTGAACCTTTAGATGCAATTTTGAAGGCCTATGAAGCTAAGCTAAAACCCAATCAAACCCAAGAGGATAGATGGCTAATATATCCTCATCTAGGGTATGAAAAATAGAGGTTGCAAATGTGCAAGGAGCTCATCCAGAAGGCCCAAGCTCTTATGGAACCACATATTCTAGATGCTCCAAAAACGGAGGTGCTAATCCACAAAAAAATCTAGGAATTGGAGAGTCATGGTATTGTAAACAGAGAGGAAGAGCCAGGAGTTGAGGCACCTTTAGATACAAGGGAAGTAACCAATACCACAAATGGGGTGGGCTCACAAGCAGTAATTCCAATTCCGGAGGTAGAAGAACCGTGGCCACAATCCTTATGGGAATCGATCAAAAACCCAAAAGATGGTAGTGTTATCCTACAGTCAGCACCTATTTCTGAAATAAACATGGATCATAAATTTTTCCAAGGGGATATAAGATCTTTATATGGGGATGTCGGGTCTGTTGCATCTGAAGAAAGTAAACCACGCTCTCTAAAGACTTTGCCATCTTTCATAGGAGAACTCAAAACAAAATCGAAGGTTAAAATGGTACCTTCTCAGTGGAAAGCCACACCAAAAATGATGGATACCAAGAGCTTGAATGAATTGATGTCTTCTCATATGCAATGCACACTTTATCTTTCAGAGCTACTAAAAATTTGACCGCATCTATGGGGCCAAATGGGGCAAAACCTGGAAAATATGGGGTTGAAAATCCCTTCATATGACCAACTTGCGGACAAAAACATGGATGACACCTTGCCTAAGAAGCCACAGACAAAGCCAGTACCAGTAAATAAGGTGGGTGACTACTGTGAAGGAGAAGAAGGAAACACCACCTAACCACTTGAGTACAAAGGAGTAAAGATGGTTTCTATATTAGATAGTGGGGCAAGAATTGCCATTGCAACCAAAGAAATATGGAAAAAATGGGAAAAGGCTGCTCTTACAAAAACTCGAGTGAAATTGCAATTAGCAGATGGATACGTAGAGAAACCGATAGGAATATTAGAACAAATCATTGTATCCTCGTGTGGCATAGAGTATGAACACACCTTTGTCATAATGAATTTTGACAAGAGCAGCAAGTTCGATATCATATTGGGCAGACCATTTATGCGTCAGCTCAAAATGGTACAAGATTGGGGGTATTACTACATATACCTAAGACACAGGATGTCACTACGAAGATCCGTGTCACGGACCATAGTTATAGAGATGTGGAATGAACCCCTGGAGAGGAATTAAACTCCACAACTGACCAAGAAGGAGAAATACCTGCTTGGCTGCAAAACAAAGCTCACAATTGGACATGTGGAGCTTCTGAGAGTGGTAGTAAAAGAAGACTGCATTCATGATAGGTCAATACAAGACAAAGCATATGTACCAGAACCAATTTTAAAGGAGTTATTTGAACCCTTTGGATGGGATCAAATACTGGCAACTCTTGATGTCTGCGTAAACGAGGTAACCATTACCAAATTTTGCAACGAAGATGGCTATGACATAACTCCCTTATTTACGATAAAGATGTTGAAGGAAGCTAATGAAGTTTGTGAGTGCGAAAGCAGAAATGGTGAAACAGATAGCTACTCATGGAGCATGATGCCAAAGTGCAAACAAAGGAAGCAGAGCAACAACAAGAATATGTCACCATTGACAAACTTGAAGAACCAACAAAAGCTATTTCAAAGAAACAGACTCCAAAAAAAGTGCAACTGAAAGCAGATGAAGGAAAGAAGTTTCCAAGTTCAGTGTCAAATGTTCAACAAACGCAAAATCAAGACAAGAACAGGGATAAGGAAGAAGATTGACTGTCTCCTACGACAATCAAATTCAGCATATGTGGAGAAATAGGACTCAAAATCACATGTTCATCTATGATAGATCCAAAAGCAACAAAATAATCTAATGTCTTATGATACATGGATAATGATGGGAAAGCTTCCAATCACCGAGCTAGAGGAGATCTTATACAAAAGTTCAAAAATGTCAATTCCTAGCTTTGGCATGATAGAAGCCGTACTCAAATTGAGTACCGGAGAATATAAGGATAATCTCCACATAATTGAATCCCATCACAACAAGGAGGGTTTAGTCCTAACAGAAAGCTGGAGGAACATCTTCTTTCGACAACAATCAAAAGCTTCAACAATGACAACGATAAGACTCCATGAAGCTTCTCAAATCCATGCGGAGAAGAAATCGCCAACCATCATGGAAAAAGTTAAAGCAAAGGTAAACACTGAAGTATATCAACCTCGCAAGACGACTTTACCTTCAACAAGCCTCCATCAAACTTCCCGTGAAGCCTCTACATCAAGAGCCAAACCATCGACAATGCAATGAAAATCGAAACAAAAAGTCTATCAACCAAAGTTTCCATCACAAAAAAGAATCAAGAAGAAGCCGAAGGGAATCAACCAAGTGTTAGTATCCAAAGAGCACATCAAAGTCAAAGACCCAATTTGGATACATGAAACGCAAGTTTGACTTCAACAACCAAAGGTCATTGGGTGGGTAGCATCAAACGAGTCGATCACTCCTCAAAGCTACTTCGAAGGAAACATTAATGTTTGGGCCAAAAAGCCTAAAGTAACAGCCTGGATGTACTCACCTCAAGAAAGAAGTTCTACAATGAGCGAGCCAAGCTATCAACGGAATACAAACAACTCAGACAAGCAAAAAAACAACAACAAAAGACAGACGAAAAAACCTTCCAAGCGGGCAACACAAAAAGTATGGGTGCCGAAGTCATACCTTAGCCAAGCTACTCAACAAACACAGGTGAAGCATCGGCTAATTCCAATCAAGCTACTTGAAGCACAAAGATTCTATGAAGGCAACACTCACATATGGTTACCAAAAGTTGTAGCTCAATCTGGAACATCCAAGACAAATCATGCAACACAAGTTTCTATCCAAAGGCAAGCAATGACAACCAAAAGCCAACAAAAGCCAATTGCAACCAAGGCTGCTACAATCTCTAGATGGATACCTCGTCTTCAACTACAAAATTAAGGCTTATACAATAAAAATCATCAAATTTGGCTACCAAAGCCTAGTGTCCATCAAGTCATCGAGAAAAAGTAACAAATGCAAAAGACATCACACAAGGCTAAAAACAAGATGGGTTCCAAAATCGATAGTGGAAAATCAATCACAAAGAACCCAAACACATCAATAACCGCTTCTCATGCAATATAAAGCAAAGGCTACATCAATCCCTACAAGAGCTGAAGGACTTGTTGTACAAAGTAGTGACAACATACAACAACAAAGTCCACAGGAGCCCAAATTTGCCAACGTAACAAAATGGTGGCATCCAAAGACCAATACAATGGAAGAGACCTAAATTTCTAGAACTTATGGAATTGGGTTTCTTGCCTTGCATGTAATTCCAAGTCACCATTAAACATACATGGCATAAAAGCCAAAGTCAGGCAGCTAAGCCACTAAATGAGCGAGGCATTAGTCCCAAAACTTCATGTAATAGTCTCTATGGTCTAAGCATCTTCGTTATTCTAGGTACTATTCAAGCTAGAAGAGCTAAGCATAATTACGTTGTGTCGCTCATGCTGGTATAGGTGAGCATAAGAGTCGAATCATTGTAGTATAGTGGTAAGTGAAGGAGGAAGTTTAAAAGATACTCACGCACTCAACACAGTGTGGTATGAGTGAAGGAGCTTCTACATCAAAAAACCCTCTCGGAAACGTGAAAGCTATTGAGACGTCCTTTGATGTCACATGTCCTACATTTGTTCCTTGAAGCACCCATCAACTCTTTCTCTTACACTACATGCTTTTGTTTGAAAAATCTCTCATGTGCATATAGAGTGTCCCATAATTGACACTTGCATTAGGAACTCTTCCTTTGTTTCTCCCAAGCACTCACCTTGCATGACAGGTACTTCAAGTCCAAATGCTCAACTTCAATAAGAGCGTATACCAAAGGTACTTTTTTCCACCGTATTTTTTCCCTTTGGTCATCCAGATTTTAGACCCTAATCTAGAATCACATCATCTTCTTGTATATATTACTTCTACATCAGCAATAAGAAAATGGCTACCCAAATCAATTGGCATTGACTTGGAGCAAAAATTGCATGTCTCCATATGCTTATCAAAAGAATCTTTTATCTTCAAGGGTGACAACAAAGCTTCATAAAAAAATAGCAAGTCAAAGAATGGCCTAATGACAAGTAATGACAAATTCAGCAAGAGAGTTATCAACAACAATCAAAAGTAGCTCACGCAGTGCTTCAACATTGGCTACCTATTGTGGAAAATTCAAATTGCAGTGGACCTTGAAAGGAACTCCATCATAAAGTCCACGCCACAAAAAGGATGAGTTCTACAAGCTCAGACACATCAACATCCATCTTTATGGCGGCTAAGATTGGCAACAAAGAGGCAAATACACAACAAGAAGAAAAGTTGACTTGAAAATCAAATATCAAATCATGTATCAACAACATGGCAGATATGAAGCACTCAAGGAAGGGGGGAGCATCATCAACAAAAAAGCACTTTCCAAGCTGACGTCCAACCTTGAAGACAAAGCTGAAGACAATCCTATGACAAGCCTGCACAAGGTCGTGTTAAGGGACGACACAAATTAGAAAGGGGGGAATGTTAAGAGGCAGATCGAACGAGCGCCCACCTAGCCATACACGTAGCCGGACACCACATTTGTAGTTTATTATTTTGCTGAGCTAGTGTAGTGATACTTTGTGTAAATCCTGATTCCAGAGTAGTAGGTCAATTCCTTGAGTTGTAATGTTGTCATGATATTTGTAAAGGTCCATGACAGTCGGCCACTGGCAATTTAGAAAGCCCTAGGTATAAAGGTCAATAACTTTAATGTGAAAAGAGGCTTATTTTTAGCAGAAGAAGGGAGTTCTGAAAATGTATGCTCAAGCTAT
This sequence comes from Adiantum capillus-veneris, assembly GCF_014529385.1. Classification (NCBI taxonomy): domain Eukaryota; kingdom Viridiplantae; phylum Streptophyta; class Polypodiopsida; order Polypodiales; family Pteridaceae; genus Adiantum; species Adiantum capillus-veneris. The sequence goes on along the minus strand of NC_140951.1, from coordinate 137,372,110 downwards.
GAGCTACTCCAACTTGTAATCGACTTGACTAATGATTGGGTAATCCGTTTTCGATTCAGAAACTTGCATTGTGTTCCTGTTTCTTTGCTCTTTTATTCTATTGTACGCATTGTCAGTTTTGCTGTGGTTCACGACTACGCGTTAGTAAGCCTTAATCGCAGATTTGAGTGCTTAAATCACTGTTTATAGTCATTTTGACCATAGGAGAGTGTTCCTAGACCATAGGGTGACCTTTCTGGATAGTTTTGTTGCAATTTTCAAGACCTTTTTCATGATGGATCTTGATTTTGGTACCTTGTTGGATTGCAACCAGAGGTTAGTGCCCCAAGATGTCCTAGACCTCCTCCTAAAGTTTCGTTGCATTTTGAGTCCATTCGAGTGCCGAAATGGCGTGATGACCTAGAGCTGTGAGAAAGGACATAAGCAAATTTCCCTGATCATTGAGTGTTGGTTTTCTTGTAGAGTTGTTGTGTTTGCTTGTTAAGGTTCACTTCTTGAGATTGATGATCTCAAAGAGTCTCCGTGCCCCATCCGAGTCACTTCCCTAAGTATTGACATTATGTTAGTACCAAAAAGCTATGCTGTAGACATTCGTCGTGGCAACCCACTAAGATTGGCGCGGTTCATACCAAGGCCACCCAAGGTCACTTTGACTTGGCTCTTAAGTGAACAAGGAAGGGTTCTCACCTTAAAAATAGCTATGAGCTCGGAGTTTTGGCCCCATAAGAAATCCTCACCTTGTAGCTCTCAAGGATTCATAAGTTTAGAATTGTAGCTCGGCTTAACAACTTTGGGGTTGCAACTCTTGCTCGGCAAGAGGAAGCACTCAAGAGGTTACCAAACTGAAAATTTGAACCCTTAAGATTTTAAGGAGTTCTAAAATTTGGCAATTGAAAGCAAGTGGTCCTAAGCCTCTTTCTTCTTACTGAATGGAGTGCATGCAAGTGCAGTGATCCTTGATTGGCGCTTCAAACTCTCATGCAATTATAAGTTGAAGCATCAAGCTATCAAGAGATTCATTTGAAGCTAGAAAACTCACAAGTTTGGACATTCAAAGCACTCAAGATGAAGCATTACGGGATTTCCAAGCCATCGACAACAAGCTTACGATTTTGCAAGGTGTACTCTTTGCAAGGATATTCAGCACATGGCTATCTTGATCGGTGAGGCATTTTTTTTTTTGTTTTTAACCACACTGCACCATGGATTTAGACATTAATATGTATCGTATTTTTTATTTTGGGCATACATCGCCCATTATGCCTACAATTGCTCAGTAGCAAAATACTCTCATGAAGAATACTAGCATGGCAACTAGCACGGATGACTAGATTGAACTTCTTGATCTTCAAGTTTCTAGGACACTACAATTATGCATATTTATTTCAAAAGAAATTTTTTTGGATTAAAATATGAATGTCACCAAATTATTTGATCTAGTAGTGCAATTCATGAATTAGCAAGCCAAGGGCACTGCAAGTGAGGCACCCAAGAATTTCTCATGTTTAGGGCCTGAAATTTTTTACGTAGCACGTTGGTGCAAGGCTCCAGTCTAGATCTGTTTTAGTCTCTTACTCAAATAGGGGTGGATGATCTATTGAAAAGGACAAAACCACCAATATTTTGGAGAGAAGAACATAACAAGTACATTATCAATATTTTCATTAGTAAACGCAAAGATATTCACCAAATTTTTGTCATACTATGGATGTGGTCAAGGCACTGCAGACTAGCTTGAAACTAGAATAAAAAGCCTATAAATGGTGGATATTTCTCAAGGAGAAGGGCATTGTACCACGTATATGGGCTACTTTCAAGAACATGTTAAAAAAGGAGTTTCTTTTTACTAATAAGAAGGATAGGAAATGAACAACATGGGATAAGTGTTCTATGAGGAAATATAAGACACTTCTTGAATATATTTTGCACTATATAGATGTTATCCTCAAATTGTAGGGTTTAGATGACCTCCAATAGGTATGGGGCTTTAGCCTTGGGTTAACTCCTGATCTTAAGTAGCATGTTAAAATCCAAAACCCCAAAACACTTGAGAAAGCAGTAATGTAAGCACGTATGATGATCCTGAAGATAAATAATTGCATAAAATGCATGGGCATGATAGTTTGCATGTGTGTGCATCTCGTAGTAATAATCAAGCACTTAATAAAACAAAATTTTCTCTTACCTCATCTGATGCGTCCAAGAAACCCGAAGGGCTTAAAGGCAATTTCTCAATTGAGGAATTTGAACAGGGAAAGCAAGGGAAATCATGTTTTAACTATGTGGGAAGTGGTTGGCAAAAGGATTGTCCCAAGGGGAAGTTTACTATGTAGAGTAAGATAAAATTAGTGCACATGGTGAAATTTCTTCCACTTTAATCCTCTTCTTAATACTCCCATGTGGAGATAACACAGATTGAAGTGGTTCATGAGTGTTGTATCACTACCGCTACATGGCTATATTCAAGGTCACAAGGTGAGAATCTAACAATTTCTTTATCTATAAGTTAGTGAAATATCTCAATCTGCCTCAAAAACCTAGTTCCCAATGTTAGAAGGTAGCTATGAACAATGGCCATGATGTTAACGTGTGGGATACTCAGGTGAAAAGTGTATCTCTTGAGATCCAAGGGTATGAGACTACCTTAGGGGATGATAATGGATAGATGTGGTGCTTACTCGAGAGTTGTTGCATGGGTTAGGTTCATCATTACATCATAGTTATGAGCATAATAGTATTATGTTTGAATCAACTAGTATGCATGTGCTATTGTTGACAAAAAAAGATGTACTTCCCTCACCACTCATTTGTACAGTTGAGCTTATGAAGCTCTCTTCCAATGATGAAATAGAAAAACTCTTTTGTATTATTCTTTGTGTCATTTGTTATCAAATGTTGATAATGATTTTGTTATGTGTGAGAGTTGTTGATAATGATTTTGTTATGTGTTAGAATTCCTCAATACTACATGCTTCTCTTCTCTCATCTTCTTCTGTTTCTACTTCTCAATCATCACAACAAGCAAAGTGGCCCAAAGCCCAAATACTCAAATGTTTTCCATAATCTTGTATTGGCACACCAAGTAATATATTATATGTCATGTTCCTTGATCACCTTCTCCATCTCCAAGCTATGTGTGCATTCTTGTAAACCTAAGTCCAATTATTGGTACCAGAGCAGGTTGTGTCCTCTTGAGCATAGCCGTTAGCATCGCCAACACCCTCCTACTAAATTTCTCTAATTTTGGTGAAATTTGGTGAGTGTCCACCAAGTTGATAAATGATTTGGGTGAGCTTGTAGAGCATTGGTGTGCTCAATTTTTTTGAGAGGGGATCATTTTCACCTCCGTTTCTTCTACTACAACAGTACTACGCAGGCAATTTTGTTCTTTTATGTAGAATTTCTTCCACTGAAAATTTTTGCATAGCAAATTTTTAAAAGTCTATTGTGGTTTGTGCTACATAGCAGCAAAATTATCCTTCAGTTTCTACATGAGGTTCAATCATTTACTATGACTGAGAGCAATGATCTTTTCAATATGTTGTCTGATGTGATGGCAAATTGGATGGAGATAACTATCCTTTGTGGGTTTACATGATGCACCATGTATTTGTTCCCAAGGGTGTATGCCATTGTTAAAGATATGATGTACACTCAGGTTCTATGGATTCTAATTCTGTGGAGGGATATTGTAGATTTTAGCAGTTCTACTCATATTGCTAGTGTTGTTTTTACCTAATGACTTCACCTACAAAAATGGCTTGCTCATTGATATCTTTGATTTTAGAAAGAAAAATGTCCATTTCATCTTCCTCATGCATGACCTTTGATTCTAGCTATTAGTGCAAAAAATGATATTTTTGTCTCATTGTGACTTGCATAATAGACAGCTAGAATGTCCCAAGCCTATTTTGTTGTTTTGATTGAAGGAATGTGAAGAGTAATGGTGTACTTGAGAGAAATAACAATCAATGCATCCGCATGCACATCTCTACTATCCCAATGAGCCTATTCTCTAAGCAATGTGCTATTTATCAAGATTTTGTTGCAGCACAAAGAAGAGGTAGCAATAACAATGCGGCTACTTCCAATGTGCTTTCTTCAAGTAGCAAACCATCTATGACAAATGCCTCACATAACAACAATACACTTGGTAGATTTGTTGAAAGAGGAGAGAAAAATTTGTGTTGTAGCTATTGCAAAGTTGTTGATCATTTAATAAAGCAATGGTTTAAGCTAAAGGCTAAAGATGTACGTAAGAAAGAAAGTGAATCTTCTTCAAATGCAACCATTGCAAAATCTTTTTTTTTTTGTTATTGATGCATAATGGGATTTTAGTGCACAGTGTTCATATGACCCTTGTGTCCATGATGCATGCATGATTGAGGTTGCAGGTTCACATATGTCATATTTTGGCACTAGTGCTACAAAGCTCATTACATCTCATTGTGGCTTGTTCACTTCTCTTGATGTTGTCCCCAATAAAAATATTGTCAGTTGTGCCAACAATGCCTCTTATCGAGTTCAAGGAGATGGAGAGATTATACTCATCACTGTTGCAATTAATGGAAGTTGCTTCATACTTTTTTATGTTATTTTTTTGCATGGGATCAATAAAAAAATGATGTATGTCTCTTTATTAGCAAGAATTAATCTTGTTGTAAATTTTGTGGATGACAAATGCACTCTTCACGATCTTGATTCAAGTGATACTGTTGTGACAATAGGTCAATTCTTATAACAAGTGTGTGAAAAACTTTCCAAATGCAATTACAAATTCTAAATTAGTTTCATTTGCTAAACTATGGCATGCAAATTTTGGAAATCTAAATTTTTCCATTTTGATACATTTGCAAAAATTTGATATGGTTGCATAAATCACAAACTTTTGTTTGAGCGTGACATCCACTTGCAAGACAAACCATTTGTCATTGTCAGTACAAAATTACAATTATGACATGTCATTTGTGGAGTTTTTGTCCTCGTACATTGGTAGAAATAAACGCATTGGTAAACCTATAAGAAAAGGGCCTCCCTTTATAACAAGAGATAAAGTTGTGCAACAAGTGAGAAGCTAAAAACTTTGTACCGAAGAAGCCTTGCATTATGCCCATACTAGCTTAGTGAGTGCCAATTGTTATACCTTTCCTGATTCTTTTCTAAGTCAAAAATATAAAGTGCTTACCATTTTTTTCTCAATTGCTATTACTTATTACCTTAGTGTAATGCATGTCAATGATATTTGTGCTTCCATAGAAGGAAAGAAGTTGGGTGTTTCTTCTACAAATTTGTGTGCTGGTTTTGGTAGTCATAAAAAAAAGAGGTGGTTGGGCTCCACATGTTGATGATGTTCTTTTGTTTTGTGTTCACTAAAAATCAAGGAATCCATGCCTTTATAAAGGCTTTCAAGTGCCCTTTTACTTGTTGGTGGTTTGGTTGGTGTTTTGTGTCTGTAGCCCTAGCCTCAAAAAAACCATTGTAAGAGGGTGGCAAGGTTGAGAGGACTCCCTTGGCCCTAAGACAATGCATGGGGTGGCTAATTTGAGTGTGTGTCTTTTATTTTAAAAATTCAAATGGGACTTGAAATTATAACTCTTGTAGGGCCAAGTTTGTTTATTCTTGCTGTGTTGAGGTTTGTTTCAGTTGAGGAGCCAGTATCACTTTATCAATATGTTTGAAGCTTTGAGTATGCATGCTTGAGATTCTTCAAGGTGGTGGATGAGAAGTGTGGTATCACTCTCTCATTGTGAAGTAGAAGATGCAATTGGTTCATATGATCTCCAACTTCCAAAGTGATATACTCTCTCTCTATCTCTCTCTCTCTCTCTCTCTCTCTCTCTCTCTCTCTCTCTCTCGTCCTAGTTCGTGATACAAAGAACTAGGTGGTGCCCCTACATTCTCCAAATTGTGTGCATGGTGCTTGAGTGTGTTGTTGTTGTTTGGGGCTTGTGTGTTGTGTTTGTGTTAGGCCCCAAGCCATATGAGCAACATGGGAGCCTTGAGAGGTATCGGAGGCCACTTCTCTTGTCGCTTGTCCAGGACCACCTCAGTACAAAGTGGTTTTATAAGCTAAAACATAAGCTAAATGGAAGTATTGATCTCTAGAAGGAAAGGCTTTTTGCAAAAGGTCGTGCTCAACAAAAGGACATTGATCATGAAGAAATTTTTGCTTCCACTTGTCATATGCATGGTGTTCATTTCATTTGCGCATTGGTAGCTTATTTTGGATGAGATTTACATCATTCAAAAATTAAACCTGCTTTCTTGAATGGTGACTTGTATAATGAAGTGTATTAATACAACCTCAAGGTTTTGGTAAGTAAGGACAATAAAAGAAAGTGCGCAGATGTAACAAAGCATTGTATGGTTTAAAGCATTCTTCTCATACTTGGTTTGAGAAGATAGATAATCATTGACATCACATGGCTTTTAAAATAGCGCAACTTAGAGCATTTTGTATGTAAAATGTGTGAAATATATATATCTTATCGTTGTTGTGTATGTTGGATGATTTACTGCTCACTGGTCCAAATGAGACACATAATGCTAAATTTAAAGCTAATTTGAATACAGCATTTGAGACATCAATTTGGAAACTTTGTATCATTATTTGGGCATTCAATTTAAGCTATGTGATAAAGGTATTGCATTATGTCAGATAAAGTATGTGCAAACATCACTTGGTTGATTTAGACTCGATAATTGTAAGCCAATTTCCACTCTTGTGAAGACAAGTTTGAAGTTTAAGTCTACATGATGTTGGAGATCCTATAGATGTTACCCTCTACCGGACTCCTATTGGTTGCCTAAAAGGCATTCCTAATGGCTTCAAAAAATTAAAAGGTGCTCCTAATTCAAAGATTACTTTCAAAAACAAAAAAATAATGCGTTAATCTATAGCACATAACGACATGCAATGACAAAGCAAATAGATTTGCAACAATATTACCTAAGAAAGATGAATACAACATTGAGAGAGAGAGAGAGAGAGAGAGAGAGGAAAACGCTAAAGAGAACTTAGAAGAAAACGCTAAAGGAAAAATGAAAGAGCATAGAAACACCTATTTATATGGTCTTTTGACTTTCCATCTTCATTTATCTTTTGACTTTCCACCTTCATCTATCTTTTCATTTCCTAAACTCACCCTTCACTTATGCACTTAATATGTTTTGAAAGAATTTTTATTTTTTTGAGATTGGGGAAACCTACTGGTTGCCTCATATATGTATGCTTTAGAAGGTCATATATTCAATTTGTAGTCTCACAAGTGAGCAAATCTATGCATAACCAAGGGTCTAAGTATTGGTAGGCAGTTAATAGGATCTTTCACTACTTGAGTGGCACTATACATCTTGGGTTTTTTTAATCTTAAGGGGAATTGTTGCTGCCAAATTTACATGCTTTTTTTGACTCGGATTGGGTTAGTTGCTATCACACATGAGTGTCCACGAGTGATTTTTGTTTTATGCTTGGCAGCTCATGCATACCTTGGTCCAGCAAGAAGCAACCTACTATGCCCACCTCTAGTTGTCAGGCACATTACAAAGTATCTTTCATAGCTACAAGTGTGTGTGTGGCTCAAAAGCCTCATGATTAGTTTGAGAGTTGGCACTCCCATCTACACTGATGCACTAGCACTTGCAAGGAACCCTGTCTTTCATGCATGCATAAAGCACATTCAAGTGCATTCAGGGAGAGACTCTTAGCTAGAGGGATCAACTTGGCTTAAGTGCCGACACGAGACAACCTTGAAGATTTGTTCACAAATACATTGCCTCGTGAGAACTTAGAAGCTTTTCGAAAAGCTTTGGGCTTGCTTCCCTTTGTGGACATGACACTTCCCTATACTCTATGTGCTAACTCTTGTTCATTGCATCACTCCCAAGGGGGATTTAGAACCATGCATTTGGTAGTGATATGTGTGAACACACTTAATACCGTCGAGACTCTTTTTTTCCTCACGCAAGGGTTTTTCTCGTCGTGATTTGTATATACACCCATCACTCTAGTGCTATCTTCTTTTGTATTAGACCAAGTAATACATTCTCTCTTGTGTTCCTTGAGCTTCTTTTCCATCTCCAAGTTGTGTACATTCCCGCAATTCTAACTCCAACAATGATGTACTACCATGTTATGTGAATATAGGGTGTATGGATAATGGTGTAGGTACTAGAAGTTTTATTGGTAGAGTTGTTTTACCAATTGATGGACATACCTACTGGGATACTAGATATGTGCAAGATCGTGCTTTGAGTGTGCTCTCTATTAAGTGTTTCGTTACTTCACACATTAACTCAACAAAAGCAACGAAAAAGGCATGGGATAGACCGACTTCTTTGTGTGTAGGATGTTATGAGAAAAAAATCGCTTATTGTGTAAAGAGTTAGAATCAAAGAGTATGCACAAGAAGGATGATATGGATGTATTCTTTGTGGAAATTTAATATCAAGGAGAAATTAACTACTCCTGGTGAGGCCGTTCTTCGCCTTTTCCTCGTGAAAAATTTTCTTGATGCATCGCTAGATTCACACTCTGCTTTTGCCTCCACTTGGGAGACTTGTGACTGAGAACAAGTTTGATGCTATAGAGTTTGGTGGTCTTATCTCCATATTGCTGCAAGAGGCTCAATTTAGAAAAAAGGGATAAATAATATGATGTTGTATAAGCATTTGTGGCTACTCCAAAGAAAAATAATAATGTTTTCACCTCTAATGCCCCCTCATTGAGTAACAAGCTTGTTGCTACTTCTTCCTGATGTAACTACCTATCAATACCTTGGTAATGTCTTTGTTTATTACTTAATATGGCCACAATTGCATTACACCATTAACTTGGTGCAACCATATGCATGGAGGTAAAGCCTCTCATCAAATGCTAGAGATCCATGTGCCAATAAGCATAATGGCTCCCAAAAGAAAAAAACATGAGGTTATGTAAAATAGAGAAAAAGCAGAGTGATAAATATTATTTTCTAACCGTGGACCATGTTTAAGGAGTTGAAAATAAAGTTTTAGGTTTGAAACATGATTTTTTCTTTTTGGGCTAAAGGGAGAAAATACTTTGTAATGCCTAAATCGAAAATACAAACGTAATGAAAATAGTCATGCCACTCTAGATGAGCTATATATTTTTGTAGCATTCAAAAGACAGCAGGGGAGACCCGATCTTTTTTAATATGTTATTAGGGAGAATCGGGGAAGATCCCCTATGGCACAAAAGGGAAGGGGTGTCGTGGGCCCATAGGTAGGTGGCGATCGATGTGGGAGGCACCGAGCGACGATGAAAGTGAGGTGAAGGCAGACGCAATGACATAGCACTATTGAGGTGGGGGCTGTGGCAGAACAGTAGTGAGAGGCGAGGGCCAAATAGGGAATGTTTTTTTATAGTTAAAAAAATGGGCAACACCATACAACATCGCAACACTGCTCGACTGGTTAGCACGGCTCCATGTGAGCCATGACCTCTGTGGGGTTGAGTTCGAATCTTGCATCCTCTTTTTGAAGGGTAAGAATACAAAGATGAAACGAATGGTTCAGGTGGGAGGAATCTTCCAAAGTAAATGAATAAATAAACGAACGAGCCATTAAGAATATATCTATGTCATCTAAGGCTAATTTGAGATGATTCTCTCTCTTCAATTTAGAGACACAAACTCCATCAAAATTTTATTCCAAGTTGTAAAGTCAGTGAATGAGAAGGATCGTGCCAAAGCGTGGAGAAGCTATGAAACTTGGGAACATTCATGAGGGACTTCAATATCTCCAAGAAGTAAGCAAAACATAGTCAAGGACGTCTGTGATTTCAAGGGAGAGGTAATGTCACAAATTATGCTTTTTATGAGTATGCTTTTTATAATTTAGGAATGCTTTTTATGAAAATTATCTTTAGAATATACTCTAGAAGTCATTTTTCTTAGAAACACAAAAGTGCTTTCAAAAAAGCAAGTGTGATTTTTGTCATTTTCTTGAAGACGAGGGTTTGACAATTGAGAATCGATTTTTGCATGTGAAAATTTTGAAGATTAAGTGCTTACTTTCAAAAGTTAAATACTATGCACGGTTTTTTAAGTCTAATGATAGCATGTAGGTTAAGTTTGGTTTAAAAATATAAGAGGAGGCTAGTTGAAAAAAAAAAAGCCAAAAGGTCTAAAAAGGGGAGGCAGGGCGTTTTGCATGTAGAGGATTCTGTGGATTAAAGAAGTAGATTGCCACACATAAAGAATAATCCTTCACAAAAACGATCATAACTTGAGCTCCGATTGTCAAAATAATGCAACCTAGGGGTCAAAAGAAAGCTCTCTTCAACCCCTATGCATCTATGGTATTAGATTCATGTTTCAATAATGTCTACTATTTTTTGTGACAACATCCTTGCTCATTGATTATTCTCACCAGTCCTGGAGAAGATGGCGAAGAAAACACATGCATGCATGGACCTCTGTAAGTAACACTCTTCTAAAAGAAAGCATGCACATGTTTGTAAGAGTTTTGTGTGTTTTTGTGATGCTTCTACAAGACAAAGAAGAGATGACGAAGAAGGAAGAAGATGACACTTCTTCAAAGAAAAGACTTTGAGAATTTGTTTTTTATTAGAGAAAGACAAAATTGTTGGCTGGGGTAGAGAAAGTCATTTTGTTAGCACAATGAAAAGGACACGTTATGGGTAAGTTGATGTAACATGATTGTATTTAGCTTCACTGTAAGCTTTTGTAATATAAAAAGCCTTATGGGAGTGGTCGGCCTCAACACCATGTGGTTTCTCTCTCTCTCTCTCTCTCTCTCTCTCTCTCTCTCTCTCTCTCTCTCTCTCTCTCTCTCTAAGTTTCTACCTATGGTTATGTGATTATGTTATCAATCTCTTACTTTGATTATTTTAAACTCATAGTAAGTCGATTACTCAAACTTCATTACACAGATACTAATTATAGTCCTACCGGAATGTGACTTAGTGTTTTGGAGTGTTATGTCCATATGAAACCCTACATCGTGGGGAAAATTTACAAGAATTTTAGTAGAATGGTGGCCCCCAATTTTAGTGAATCTATCTAATACCCCAAGAATGTAGCGCCCAACAATTATCTCGGCATGGGTCAAAGCGACGGGCTGGCTATCGTGTCGACCATTTAGTGATCTTGTGAATGGTTCCACCCTACTCTACTACTGGCCCTCATATACAATACAACTCTTTTGCATCAATTCCGTGGTGGAGTGGCTGACCTGTAAGCTTTTTCTCTGAGTGAATTCAGTTCAGTGAAGAAGATAATGTAGGCAAAAACTTGAAGTCTCTTTACGAATGAAAAAGCGCTCCCTCACTTACCAATCACAAAGACCAACAAGGAATCCTATAGTACCTAATGTTTTACCCATCCAAAAATACATATTGTATTTCAAAAGGGTACATTGAAAGCCTATGTACCCCACATTGGCTCTATGCTAGATAACAATAAATAATCCTAGGCCCCAAAGCCATTATCTCGCAGATAATGCCACTTCCGTAGGCGATTAGAAAATCTTCATCTCAACAAAGCCTCATATCTCTCTACCATGGGCATGGCCCCACCTCTCCAATAGCCCCAGAACCATTATCTCGTAGATAATGCCACTTCTGTAGATGATGCAACTTTAAGACGATAAGGAAATCTTCATCTCAACAGAGCCTCCCATGTTTCTTCTATGGGCATGACCCTGCCTCTCAAATAGTCTTACTCCAAGCATTCCATCTCTTTCCCTCCTTTTTGTCTCTCATAAAGAGAGACACACACTATGTGCACACAAAATTAATTTGCAGGGAAAACTATATTTATGCATAAGGAGACTATAGGTATTAGAAATACTAGTCTCTTGTCTCCATAGTTGAATGGGTACTATCTCTTAGTCATTCAAAGTCCACTACTAAGTGAGACCTACCTATTAACCATAACTGCTTCATGAGCATATTTTATTGACCTTATGCTTAAAAGCGAAGCCACTCATATGTGTGTATGTGTGTGTGTGTGTGTGTGTGTGATTACCAAAATACCCCTCTAATTTGTGAAATTCCCGAAATATCCTTGTATCTATTTTGGATTGTTCATGATTTTCTAATGTTCATCTCTTTTTGACAATTGAGATCCATTTTTGAGCACAAAGAAAATTACATCTCACAAAAAGGGCAATTATATCTAACAATAATGAAGCAATTCACCCTCAAAGCCTACATAACCAACTCAAGTTCTAGTTTTAGCATCTTGTATTGATAGACAATCAATCTTCTTACGAAAAGCTACAAAAAAAATTATCTTCGGAGAAACTTAATCTCAACCAAGGGTAGTTTGAGAACTTTGGAGTATTTGAAGGTCATTTTGGGAATTTGTGACTAATATCGAGGGTAATTTGGGAAGTTTTGAAATTTGAGGGGTATTTTAAGTATTTCCACAAATTAGAGGGGTATTATGGTAATTTTCAGCATGTAGAGCCTCAGCTTGCCAGCAAAGCACATGGTGCTCCCTTTCAATTAATGACCATCCTGGTTTCCAATTTAGTTGGAAAGAAGTCCTGGGTGATTTAGAGCTTGCTTGCCCCACATTTTCAACCATGGGCTCTCCCTACACACATTCTTCTACTAGCCACAATCTGAACCCACAATTGCAATGCTCATTTCTACAGTTCTTGAGCAGCTTCTCAACTCCTCACACCCCATGCAATATATTCCTTCTTGTCCCACAGATCATATTTGTCTTTAGAAGACGACAATGAAAAATCTCTCTCTCTCTCTCTCTCTCTCTCTCTGAAATCACGATTGCCTACTCAGGATCCGTTGTACCTTCGAATATGCACGAAAGCCTCAAACACAAAAAGCCGAGCACCAAGAAAAAGTTTCAAAGGAGACAAAAATAAGTAGAATTGAAGGATTCGCAGAAGTAACAAAAGGCCGAAAATAATAACATGGCAACTTCAATACAGACTTTTCGTATAAATCTATGTGAGCCACCCACAACTTCCTACCCCTGCGAAATTTCGTTGCCAATTGCCATCTACATTATTGAAAACATACTACAGTACTCCTATGAGCATCATCAATGCTACCTGTCGATGGGCATACAAGTTATCAGCTCATAGCAGTGTTTGGGAAAAATGTGTCCCCACTTAATATCGTGCCGTTTTGGATTTCAAAAGTGCCGGTTGAGGGCAAGCGCAAAAGGAGGATTTCCGCCATAAAATAGAATAAAATATTTAAAAAATAACCTTATTTTTAAAATTTTCCTCCTGGCAAATTCAAGAAAAGGAATTTTGTATGTTCGGGAAAATGGTTATTCCCGAACACTGGCTCATAGACAGGAAAAACACACACAGAAATGAATGTCACACGTTTGTAAATAATCACTTGTCATCATTCCTCATAAAAACCTGGCCTAATGTACCTCAAAAGGGCTAATACCTTGGGCTGATGAGGGAGAAACCCTGAAAAATTGTCAAGATCGTTTAGTGCAAAGTCGGGCACAGCTACCTAAAACCTCTTCTCAATCAGTTTACGACTGTGCCTTTGCCAAGCACTGCTGTCTGATCCATCTCTCTACTATGAGGATTCCAAGAAGAGAGAGAGAGTACATTAAAGTTCAATCACACAGTTATCATGTAAGTGCACACAAAGCGCCCTGGCAAGTTTGAGCAAATTGGTCACAGAACACTGTTCAAACACTAGTCATCAAGATAACTCTGGTATTCAGCTATGTGGAATTTTCAATCAGGAAAAAAAGTAGGTGTCTGTAGCAAACAATCTGAAGTCTTAAAACACACATTGCGATTGGCATTTTTGTTGGACACATCATTCATAGCATTGACAGTTTTGCTTACATAAAGCTTGAATGACACTTGGTAATATGGAACAAAGGTTGCAAGAAACGCTCAACTAAGAAATACACAAGATGTTGATGTAATCAGGGGTACATCAAAGAAAAGAAATACCACATTACATGTGATCTTGCAAATGAGCGATCAGTTTAAGGCTATCTTCAGCTGATGTTAGCTGGCCAAAGAGAAGTAATAATACCTTTTTTCAAAATGCCCCTTCGTCAATACGTGTTTTTCAGCAGACTTAACTCGCACAAGAATTCCTTGATGAGGAAGCGAACCATGTAACGATCTTAAGAGGTGCCCCGCTTAAACTTTCTTCTTGAAAAGATTGTCATCTATAATGATCTCCACAAACTCACCATCATCCAATGGATCCTTCCTTGGTGGTCGAGGTGGTAAGGGCACCTCTGGCAAGCCTCTACCCTTGTTGGGCTTTCTTGGTCTTGACTGTCAGAAAGACCAGACACAAAGGTTTAGTTTGGGGGTGCAACGAAAGTATCAGCCATAGATACCCTAACATGGCAAGCTTCGGCAACCAAGAAACTCAGAATGACAATGATATCATATTGATTATATATCTTCTCCGATTCCACTACTAAGTATACCTTGAACTTAATAAATCCAGATTAAACAAAAAGGACAATATATCCTTACTTTTCAGCAAAGCTTATGTACAACGAAGCAATTAAAATTGATATTGGTCCAAACATTGATACTAGTCAGAAAAAGAAGCAAGTTTGGAGTTGAAACAACGGTGGTGCCAAACACTAAAGTCTGCACAACGTGCTAAAGCCAAGTAAAAGCCAGTCCTCTCTCTGGTATGTATGCATATGATTCTGATCTGCACAAAGCATCATCGTACAACCTGTCTGCATGTATCTGTGTAGACTATCAGAGATGCCATCAAACAACAATGCAAAGAGACCACATCTAATCTGTACAACCTGTCCTCTCTCTGGTATATATGCATATGATTCTGATCTGCACAAAGCATCATCGTACAACCTGTCTGCATGTATCTGTGTAGACTATCAGAGATGCCATCAAACAACAATGCAAAGAGACCACATCTAATCTGTCCTAAAACATTGAGACTTGAACACAGCTGTTAAGAGTAGCAATCTAAGTACCAATGTACTGCACTTGGGCAATAAATTTCCCATTTTTGTTCCTTACACAAACTTTTTCCTTCATCGGATACAAAAAAGAACTTGTTTGTCCCCATAACAGACTCCGTACAGCTATGGTAGTGGGGCAGGCACCATTTTCCATGAGTTATACATAATATTCTGTGTTGACATGCCGTTTGACATTCTCTCTCTCTCTCTCTCTCTCTCTCTCTCTCTCTCTCTCGCACACACACACACACACACACAAAAGTAACAACTGGCTCGAAAGATGAAACAGGAAGGAAAATAGACTTACATTGCCGTAAGAGCCCAAGAAACGCTTCCCCTTGGCAGTGCGCTTGTCCCCCCGTCCGCACGTGACTGCAGAAATGAGAAGAAAAACCTATGGAGAAGCACAAACAGAACGCGCACAATACAGACAGAGACCCTAGACAGAAAAGAGTGAATTACCTAAGGGGTAGGCCGAAGATGCTTGAAGAGGGAGCAAGTTGCATGAGAATGGAGGCATCAGGGATGAGGATGCACAGATCGTCTTAGTGAAACCCATCATCGCTGGCGGCGCGACAGAGGAGGCCATAACTGATGCCGACGACGCTGCTGCCATTGCTTGTGGATGAGCTGAGAAATACTCGTTTCACATCGAAAGGAACTTACCATGGCAATTCAAGGGTCGAACTCTTGACTCCATGGCTAGTGTTTGACGCTTGAGCATCCTAAGGGCAAAGGCTTTAGTGATGTATAGGGTAAATGTATGAGTATAAGTGCATGGGCCGGTGGCAAAGGCAGGGGAAGGGACATGCAGAGAAGGTGGCGTTGTATGATTGGTGTGCCCTCAAATTTGAGCTCCCGAATTGGGCAATACCCCCCCCCCCCAAGACAAAAACTTCCACCAACCCTTTCAGTGGGAAATGGGATCCTTAGCGTCTGTCTGATTTTCGACGTTGATTGCAGGTCTTGAGAGCTTTTCTCCGCCTAGCTCTACTGTTGGGTGGAGGCAATTCAAAGAGAGATGGCGGCCGACGCCACCATCTGAACTCACCCTAACAAAAAAGAGGTGATATTTATTTATTAATTAATTTTTTTTTGGGGGGGGGGGGGGAGGGGGAGATGTTCTATTCAATGCAAATTTGACATCTGAAGATATATTTGGTTTGTGACCAACATTAATATTTTTTAGAAATTTGTGCAAGTTGATATTTTCAAATTTTGAAAACTAACTCTCAAGCATCACTTTTGTTCCAAAAGAAGGTCACAAAAGATAGGCCCTGAACCAATCACTTTTTAGAATTTTGCACTTTTATTGGAACAAAGAGTGCTTACTAATGGGCTTCACACACTTGGCCATTCATGCATGCCTCCTTGCTTACTAGTACGATCGGTCGCCTTCGACGGCTTCTCTTTCTCCCCCTCTCTCCCTCTTTATCGCATGCAAAGGGGTTTTTTTTAGTTTTGAACTTTAACCTTCAGATCGCAGATTGTGACACGTGTAAAGGACTCTTCCTTCCGCCTTATTATGTTAGTAGATACACCTACCCTATTCTTTTTTGAGAGCAAAATTTAAGAACATAACTTTTTTTAATGCAAGTGAAAAATTTACTACTTGATGATTAACCACTTGCTTACATACTCTATTTAATTAATCCCATCATCACTCAATTGGTTCCGTCCTTCTCCCTTATTTACAAGATTGAATGGTCTTTGGCCTACCAAAGGAAAGACTATGTGGAACGGGTAGATTTTTTTTCCTAAGTCCAAAACTAGGGTGAGTGTTGATGCGATTTGTTTCTCAACTCAAGAACGTGATGGATTATGCTAAAGATGATGATACAAACTGTTTTCTTGGCCATGGAAGTCACACATTTCATCATTAATACACCAAAAGCAAAGTCAATGAATTTAAGCCAACTTCTCACTTACAACTAGCTATAAATCGAGATAAAACAACCAACTTTCGAGGTACAAGTGTAATGGAAATGCCTAGGAACTTTGAGAGTAGCGAAATTAGGAAAATTAGAGAAAACACTTTTGTGAAATTATTTTGAGAGCATAAAGGGTGAACTTAATCGATGGTAGCAACATAAACATAGTACTTAGTTAACTTGGCATGAACAATGCTTTTCCAAGAGAGAGAGTTTAAAGAACGTGACAACAGTTGAGGACCGAATTTATGTAGAGCTCCCCGCTCCAATAGCCATTTGTATTATAGATTCTCCCATCAATAGAGAGACTTGGTACAATACAATCTTTGTGTTCCTTGTGACCTAGCTGATGCAATGAAGATGGAAAGCTTCACACATCACGAGCATAACATAAACTTTGTAAAAAGCATTAACTATCCCAAGCCTCAGTCCCAAGGCCTCAAACACCTTCAAAGGTGGAGAGAGCTAGCGGGGAATGCGGATAGGGAAGAGGAAGAAAAAACATTCCATAGGAGAAAGAAATAGTTCCTCACTTATCATCACTCTTCTTGCTAGCATAGTAATAAAGATGGAGAAGATGGCAAGCTTAAGCATTGAAGCATGGCTCTTGGTTGGATTTGCATTCCATAGCCAAGAGTGTTGATGTAGGCTCTCTCAGCTTTTCTACTAGCTTGGAGAAGGAGATCGAGCTCTTGCACTTTGCACTTCACACAATGAGAGTGTGTGTGAGCGTGTGTGGGAGAGCATCCCCCCAAGCAGCCCCCCTTCTTGCTTTGGTCAACCCTCCCTTGTAGCTCATGCTTGAAGCTCATTGGTGTCAAGACAATGGTAGGACCAGTTCGGGCTAAGGGCCAGGACGAACATGCAGTCAAGGGGGTCCCTATATTTAGAAGGCCAAGGGCCTATATAGGGCATGGCTGGGTGGTGATGAGCATGTTCAGTTCCCCTGTCCTTTCACTGGTATCAGAGCAAGGTGGAGAGGAGGAAGGAGTGTGGAGCCATGGCGGGGAAGATGGATTTCTCAAGGCATGGTTCTCTCTCTCTCTCTCTCTCTCTCTCTCTCTCTCTCTCTCTCTCTCTCTCTCTCTCTCTCTCTCTCTCTCTCTCGATCGACTTCAACCGAGGCATGGCCTCTCAAGGGTGCTCTCAAGGCGTGGTCCTCAAGATTGGGGAGATTTTGCATGTCTTGCATGGGGAGAGTAAGAAGCCACAGCAGAACTGCGCGGGCATGGACACTTAGCAGACGACGTGGAGCTCGAAGTTTTTGGCCGTGTGCAAGGCCGCTTGCAGCGAGGGGGGGAAGGAATTCATCCCTGCATAAACTGCCACGAAAGCGGGCTTGGCAGGTTCGCGCCACCATGCCAAAGAATTCCCGTCACAGGCTCATAGCCTGGCGAGCACCACACGATGGTTGAGCAAGTCGCTGCAGGCTGCACAGTTTTCAGTTGAGGCCGCCATCGCTACAAACGTTTGTGTTTTTTTTTCTTTTTCCACTTGGGGGCCACCCATGGTCACAAGGTGGCCACTTTGTTAAAGTTCCAAGGGTGCATGCCCACCCCAAGCACACACCCTGCAGCCGCAGCATTCGCATCGCACACACCCCGCAGTCGCAGCGTTCGCATCGCCTGGCATGTGCACAATTACGGATGCAGAAAAGAATTCAGGCGCCACAGCCATACCCAGCTTAGTCACATACATGGCATGGCACCACAAAGTATTCGAATAATTTCCAAAGGAAAATCGACTATTACCTTGTTATCAGGATGCTCCGCGGGAGCAAGGTTTCAGGAAGAGAACCATAATTGAGGCTGAGCAACAGTACATGATAATTGAGACTGAGCAACAACACAGGTTTGAGATGTGTTTCATTTTCTTTTTAGGGTTTTCTATCTCTATGATGATTTTACATTATAGGAGTTCTTTACGAGCTTTGCACAACTTACTCCTTGTGCAAGGTCGGGGTGGCAATGAATGTTGATACATCGCAGGTAGACTCTCTGTTGATTTTTGATACGCTTTTCGTTATGCATGGCATGCGGATGGTCCTATGAAGCGATGCTTCTTTTTCTCTCATTCACAATTCCCAAGGGGAGCAAGGCTCCATACACTTACTTGGTCATCGATTTTGATTAATAAGTATCTATTTGTTTTATCCGCTTCCTACTACCAAGCAGAGGAGGGAAGCAGGCTTTGAGTTGCTAGAGCATGACTCCAAGGCATGTTCTCTATCATTAATGCAATCGGATAACAACATGATCCACCCATTGTCGGCAACTGTGATCCGACAATTTCTAAGACATCACGGGAGCAAGTTACAAATCTTTAAGCAAAGTAGCATATGCTATGAGCATACAAACGTGGGAAGGATTTGGCAATATGTTTGCAGATTGTTCCATAACGTGCCAGACGGGCGTATATGATACACGGGACGTATATGTACATCCGCGACAGCTACCACTCGTGCAGCAGATATGGTTATGGGCCATCTTTGAGCAGGTTTTCTTCCACAGAATTTTGGGATATCTAGTTACAACAACGACCAGGTTAGCCAATTTTAAGTTTTTCTTATTTTTTCATGCTTACACCTTTGCTTGGAAACTACGGTTTTTGTGCAAAGCAAAGGACTTCGACAGTTTTTTACACGAAGCAAGGCTTCTCCCTTCTGCCAAGGTACTGCCCATTGACTTCAAATCAAGTGCATTAGGGAACTGGTAAAATATGGATATATGCTCTAATTTTATGTGTGGCACCATCAAGTTAGGATGTCTCTCTAACAGTATAGGCAATTGTGCAAGGCACTTTTGGTTTTGGCCCTCACATTTGTCGACACTCAACAATACTAAAAAGAACCTAAAATTTCGACTAGATTCACCGGCAAGGTGCCCCTTTCAAGTCATCCTCATACAGTAATGACCCTCCACGGTAGATGGTCAAGATTTAACTTGTGTTTTCTGTTGCGTCTCTCGACGATAGCGTCATACAGACAGATTGTGGAATGCTTATGGGATAAGCTGCAATTCGGGCATATGATGTCTGAGAGCACACATTCTGGGCACACACTCTACAAATTTAAGGAAAGTTCCTCAGCCCAGCATGCTCTTCTTCTCTCTCTTTTTCTTATTTCTCTCAAGAATACTGAAAACTTTCTAAGAATTTTTTCATACATGTTTTGTTTGGGAGTCAGCATGAGCCAATGTTCTCTAACACTCAGCTGGAAATGGTCCAAGATGCCATTCACATTAGTTTTCATCGGTTTATCGATTGAACACTAATGGCCGTAAGAGCTAGGAGCCACACACATGCTAGCTAAAAGCCATTGTCAGATCTTGGGTAAGGCCCAACTATTGGCATTCATTGGGTGATTGCTCTTAGGATCGAACATATTTGCCCAGTGGAGTACACATCATAACCTATCGACGTTAATGGACGAGCAAGAGTCTTGTTATTTCGGAGGATTAGGATGTTATTTTTGCACTATATGCTTCTAGTGCGATGCTCAAGTTGAGTTTTTGATACTCTTACTCTTACATCAACTAATCTATACCATGGAGTCTAGAGGCAGCAAACAGTTGAGACAAAATGGCTATTGACACGAGCTCGTCATCTTAATTGTGTGGATTTCTTGCTCTCTCTATACCACTACGAGTGTCTATGGCATCACTGTTTTGGGGTAAGACCCGGCGGGTGACTGCTACATCTCCCCATAGGCATTGAGGATCATAGTTTGATCTATCCTAGTTCTATTTTCAAGGAAAGAAGCCAGTAATCTACCATGGGGTAGCGGACAAATTCAACTTTTTAAGTTGATTCTCATCATTCTGTATACGGTTGGTTATCGTCACCTGCTAGTTGCGCAGTTCTACAACGGGTCTTACCAAGGCGTTTGACTACGTAGATTCTAATCCAAGGACTTCGATTGCAAAGGCAACACCCAAGGTTCCCAGTGCACTGGTGTTTGTTTTTTCAGGTAGGGGACGTGCTCCTCTCCATTTGAATACGGGTAAGTGAACATTACGTTCAAATCTCCAGGTACGCGTCTATTGATTTGGTGTTATTCCATTTTTAGTATGCTTTACTTGGTTTTTCAAGACGTATAAGTACGCTTGAATGTTACAGAGCCATGCCAAGGGCATGTCGGCACAAAGTATTTTGGGCCAAGTGTCCAATCTATCTTTCTGCCTTATGCTGTTATAAATCCACTTGTAGGATTTGATTTGGCACATGTTGTCACAGGGGATACAACATGGTCTAGGAACTCAAGGAGTTCGGTTTAGCCAGTGTGGAGCAATGAATGAGGGTCCCTCTCACTCTTGTCGTAGAGTATTTATAGTTCCCTCTACACACAAGTACATCTTGTACTTGAAGGATGTTCTTTTTTCCACATCCTTACATGAGACATATTCCACATGTGGAGAATATGAGTCTCTGGACTGACACTGGCGCCATTATTTCAATTATGTGTCACGAAAAAGTCCAACTAGGTGCTGGTCAAATCTGTTTTCTAGACCATTTTCAGCACGACATATCAGGAGCAATTTCGGTGGCCAAAAATTGTCGGATACTTAGAATGACTTGTTCAAGTACAAGTACTGCTAAACAACATTACAGATGGTTGTTTATAGATATAGCACGGCTCTAAGTTGTTAATGAAAAAGTTTCATTGTTTGTACCTAGAAGTGATCACTATTTCACCTTCTATTATGGTTCAGACGTTTCAGCAAGGCTTGCAAAAGATTGCAACTGAAAGTATTTAGTTTCTTTTCAGAACTATTTACATTCCTCTTTAAATGTGTGCTAGGCGCATCACATTTGCCATAAGTATTGGCAAGGATCACCATGGATATACAGGTTCGGATCTGTTTTTTGCTAAATGCATGCACACTAGGTGTTATGGGCCCTAGTGTTTAGCAAAAGCTAATTTGGAACGGCATGCATATTCCTCAGGTTGTTGCTTATGAAGCATTTTGCACTCTATGTGCACTATCTCTATGAGATTACTTTTGAGTCTACTAATCACCAATAGAGGTCATGGCTCGGTTATGGCTCGGTTTGGATGTTTGTGGATTTTTCAAGTTAACCACGATGGTTATTCCAAACATTGTTGATTCCTCAACAATGTTATACGCTATTGTGATTCCCCGTTTACCAGTCGTCTGGGAAGACTGTCTGTAAACCGTAGGGGAAACACACCTCAGTACTGTTAGTATCCAAGGGGATTGACAGATTACAAAGTGTAATCTTGGGCTACAGGATATGCAAAGTGCGTACATTAGCACCAAGCAATCAAATTCATAAGCATTTATTGCCCTTTTTTGAGTTTACGCATGTTGCGACTAGGTAGTCTCTTCATGTATAACTCATGTTCTCAACCTTGAACACTCGTTAGGGTGGGGTTATTTACTGATGATGCAAATTGGGACCAAGTCAAGGACTTAAAATTGGCTGATGAGTTATGTCAGCAAGTCACTTTCATGGACTTTCATGGAAAGTGACAAGAGGTACTCTTTTTGGTACACCTGTGTTGTGAAAAAATCGTTTACCATGCTCATGAGCGTTCTAAATGGAGTCTACACACTATGTTTGGATAGGAACCGGTACCATCAGATGGTTACAAATGGACAACAATGTAGAAAATCAAGATGTTACTCTTGGTTTCATTGAACCTCCTACTGAACCGGTTCCGCTCAAATGAACCGTTGAATCCATGTGGGATGTTACGGTAGAAAACATTAGTGTTCTTACGAAGATACCATCACTTGTGTTTTCGCGGACGAAAACGCTTCTCCAAGGGGGAAGTAATGTCAGGACAATGGTAGGACCAGTCCAGGCCAAGGGCTAGGGCCAAGGGCCAGGACGAACATGCAGTCAAGGGGGTCCCTATATTTAGAAGGCCAAGGGCCTATATAGGGCATGGTTGGGTGATGATGAGCATTTCAGTTCCCCTGTCCTTTCAATTGGACCTCCCCAGGCCTAGCCAATCACATGCAAGAAGCATATCAAGCAACAAGGGTAGGCTTGGGACAAGTGTCCCCCTTTCCCCTTTAAGAGAGAGGACTTGATAAGTGCTAAAACAATTAATTAAATTAACTAATTTATCATTGGACCCCTTGGGAGGCCAACCAATAGGCTTTAGGCACACCATGAGGGCAACATGGGTAGGGGCTTGACATGTGTCCTTGCTGCCTCTTGAGGCTTGGGCTTTGTGTGTGTGTGTGTGTGTGTGTTCTCTCTCATCCCCTAGATTTGGGGCTCACCCCCCTCTTGAGTAGGGATTGGATATGACTTTTAGAACACCTTACCCTCAAGCACCTTAGTTAGCAAGCATGACAAAGCACCTCAAGCTTGGGTAGTGTTCCCACAAGCACCTCAAGCTCCCTAGTCGGCAAGCACGACAAGCACCTCAAGCATCTTAGTTAGCAAGCACAACAAGCACCTCAAGCACCTTAGTCATCAAGCATGACAAGCACTTAAAGCATCTTAGTCATCAAGCACGACAAGCACCTCAAGCTTGGGCCAGGGTTCCCACGGTCAAAGGACTTTTAACACTACCCTTTGGAGGTCTTTAATGAAGCTAACCCTAACGTCTTTCAAGCTCCATTGGTTAGCCTTGTTCTTTGACAAACCATCCATTGGCCCCATGTTGAGATAGATTTGTAAGCACATGTCTATATTCTAACCCTTGTTCCTGTTTATTCTCCCATATTAAATGATTAGTTTGATATGAAAAAATCATTTGGGTCGGTTAGATATTAGATTTTATGACACGAGCATTCTTCTCTCAAGTAAAGAATTTTCTCAATTGCTCTAAGGGAATGCAAAAAGATAGCCAGTCCATGATTTTCAAAAAAATAAAATGGAAGAAAAGAAACCTCAATAACAATCTCTACATCCACTTGGACGTGTGAAGCTTAAGAGACAATCGTGCCAAGATGGCCTCATAGCCATTCACTTTGACGAATAATGTGACATTGTGTATGAAATCAAAGCTACCTCAAACTGAAGACTCTACATAGAGTGCCATGATGCAGTGATAACATAACTTGCTATATGTTGGGGTTAAAGAACCATTGTGCCTAGGTCTACATCTTGTCTTAGGCTACCCACTTACTAACTTAACTATACTACATTGTTGTTGCTCCAAGATGCTCCACCCCCATTTTTGTGCTCTCTCTCTCTCTCTCTCTCTCTCTCTCTCTCTCTCTCTCTCAATACACATACGTAAGCTTTGGTGGCAACTGCAATAAAATTTGAGCATTCAAATACAAGAAAGTGAGTAGCTACTCGCATCAATCTCGATTCTCAAGTCTTAGGTTTCCATAAGCAAAAACTTCATCATGCATAACCAAGAGAGCAAACCAACCTACATCCAATGCTCATTTCTCAAAGCTGAATTGTGTGTATAACATAGTCCAATATCAAACTCTAGCACATAAAAAGAGCAATCAAGGTGCATCTCATGCCCAAATTTCGTATCAAAACAAGATGTCGATAGAAAATGTTGCATCAAAACAGAATGCTCAAAGCACAGTCCACATCTTTACTAACTCTCGACATACATGTCCTTTACGAGCATCACATATGGAGTCAACTATAAAAAAAACTCCATAAAATGAACTTGTCCTAGTCTTTATGTGCATACGTCTTGGGTACAATTTCCCCTTTCCAAACAAGCTTATCAATCACACTTGTGCCCCGTGCCCTTTCCTAGATGACATTTATGAGTTGAGGAAGATATGCACTTACACCATTCTTAAAAGGGGTCGCTTCAATGCCCATACACAATAGATATCGCTCACAAGCAACACAAATGCTTTGTAGTTGCTCAATTAATTTCAATTTCTATTCCCCAATGATGCACTTTGGTTCCCACTTAATGATTTACGGCTATGAGATTGATGTCAGCTTGAGATTCTCAAGTATGTGATACAAGCTTTGATGCTTTTGATGACTTGAGTCAGTTTTTGGTGCATTGGAATTCACC
The DNA here is from genome assembly GCF_014529385.1 of Adiantum capillus-veneris. Taxonomy (NCBI): domain Eukaryota; kingdom Viridiplantae; phylum Streptophyta; class Polypodiopsida; order Polypodiales; family Pteridaceae; genus Adiantum; species Adiantum capillus-veneris. The sequence goes on along the minus strand of NC_140951.1, from coordinate 137,347,247 downwards.
TTTGGCATGTGTTTTTTCCTTGTTGTTAGCCGATGCCTCTTAGGCAATGATTGAGGCTGATTTTGCATAGGTGAGATCTTGATAGATTTTGATGATGCTTGCACTATCTGGCAATTGTTTGCATGTAGCTGATATTGGATAATAGTTTATCTCACGATATATAGAGTTTGGGGATACTACATTGTATGGACATGTGGTGCCAGTTTTATGGCCATTGTTCTTGAGTCATGTCTACATAGCCATTTTGTGAGGGTCATGGTGAGCTCAGTCTTTTGTAGATGAGCATTCGGGATCATGCTACCTAGTGCGAGGTGGATTAGGTCATTGGAGCTCCCCATATTGTAGTCTCACCATAGGACATGTAGAGATAGGTATCAATGCTCGCTAGTTGAGTTGGCTTGATACTACTTTGAGTAGTTCTGGTTCTATTTACACCCAAATTTTGATATTATATACTTACTATTTATGGATTTTATTATTTCAAATTTATGTCAAAATACTACCAAAATCTTGTCAAATACTTTGTTGTAGTATTCTATGTGGTTTTTGCATCTCTTTATCACAGTTTCTTTTGGTTGACATAATGTCTATTTAGTGTTGAAAATATGTTGGCTTTGATCATTTTTGCATGCCATAGTTTTGATTATTGGAATGAGAAAAATTGCGTTCAAGCCATACTTGAGATCCAAAAAAATTCATCTCCCTCACACAAGCCCAGAAAGCTATCCGAAAGTAGAACTTATGAATGAAGTGTCTTCCAAACCACAACAGCCACATGATAATTCAAAGAAGCTATTTCTTTTTTAATTCAAGGATTCTTTTATGCATGATTTTTCTCTTAGACTTCCACCTTCATGAAATAAAGACCATAGTATAGATATCATTCCTAGTAATAAACCACCCTATACTAAACCACCTTCATCACATCAAGACCATAGTATAAATATCATTCCTAGTAGTGAACCACCTTGTCAAGTACCTTATAGAGTAGATCCTCTTACACAAATGACATACAAATTCAAGTTCAAGATTTATTAGATAGTGGAGTCATAAGACCTAGTAGATCACCATATAGGGCTCCAATTTTTCTTGTCAAAAAGAAGAATGGGACATTTCATGTGTGCATTGCCTATTAGGCTTTGAGCAAGATCATTATAACTCAAGAATAGATTCCATATTCTTAGGGCAAATGACCTACTCCACCAACAATTGAACGAGGCTATGATCAATATACAATCAAGTCAAAATGATACTAGAGGATGTCTACAAAACTACATTTAGGATAGATATAGAGTACCTGCCACTTTCACATGCATGACGAACATAATTTTTATAGATCACCAAGGTTTTGGTTGTCATTGTGATTGTCTTCTTTGATGATATATTGGTGTTTAGTAATTCTAAACAAGAGCATATCAGAGTGTTTGAAGAATGTGTTTGGCTTACTTAAAGAGAACCAATTGGACTTGAACCTAGAGAAGAATACTTTCTTTCTTTCCGTCTAAAATTGAGTACTTAGGACACATTGTTTTTGAACAATGAAGTAGGTCCCCAAAACGACTTTTTGAGAAACCATTAATTAGTTTAGTGGGGGAAAAGAAAGGAAAAGGGAAGGGTGGGGGAAAAGAAAGGAAAAGGTAAGGGTGGGGGTAGGGTTGGGGGGGGGGGGGGGGGGGGGGGGAGGGGGGTTATTGTTTTTTTTAGTGCTTAAGGGCACCTCCAAGGGTACCGTAGGCTTGTAGCCTAGTGGTTAAGGTTGAGCCTTTGTTCTCCTACGTGCTGAGGTCAAATCCTACCCATTAGCATTGATTTTAAATTGTGAGTTGAATGGAGATGCTAAAGCATCTTGGGAAGATTCTATGTAATGGAAAGTAAAAGTAGAGCCAGTAGTAGTAATCTTTTTTGAAGCCATTAGGCATACCTCACATTTCTTAACAAGGAATTCATGTTGACCCAAAAAAATAGAAGAAATTAGTTCATGTGCAAGACTTACAAATTTGCATAAATTACGTTATTTTCTACATCTTTGCAATTAGTACAAGATTTTTTTTCCAATTTTTCATACAAAGCCCTCTTTAAGGCACTACATGTATCTGGACCGAGTTGCATAAAGACGCATTCACTGCACTCAAAATGCTTTGACTTATACATTAATTTTTAAAAATCATGACTATAAATCAACCATTATTTATGGTTTTCATTAGTGCATCTGGCAAAGGTTTTAATCCATTTGTTTTGCAAGTTAACCATCCACTTGCATTTGAAAGTTAGAAATGTAAAATTTTTGAATTTAAATACAGTACATCATACATGTGACAAATAACTAATTGTGTTTGTTTATGCATTAAAATTTAGGTAGGTAAGAACTTGGTAAGAAGAAGGAAGTCAAAATCATCCTACCACTCGTGCAACTATCTACTTGTTTGAATTTCTTGCTATCACATTCAAATCAGCCAAGGTTTATTCTTGGAAAGCAAAAAATGTTAGGAGAGCATAGCCTCGGCATCGTGGTTGAGGATAATAGATAAAAATATGCCTTGTATTAATCAAACTCTTAAATATATAAAGAATCCTAATGTCCATGTAAAGTGAACTTTAACTAAACTTGAGGCTTAGAAACTATATGCCCTAAAGGCTCTGCTCCATACTAAGTGCACGATTCTTGATTACTCAACAGATATAAGGCTACACCTTTTGTGTTTTTAATAGTCAAAGTTAAGAGCTCTCTTCTTATCAAGCCAACTCAAAAACATTCAAGTAGATGAGATATTCCAACTAGAAATCATCCTATGACATGAGGAAAATCAGTGGGTGAAATTCAATTGAGTTTGAGAGGAACCCCACTAATTGCCAATTTTGTATCCTCCCTTTGGGAATCCATGATGGAATATTAGTTTATTTTGCGTTCATGCCTTGGTGCTTAAGCAAGAAATGTGATAACCATTCCACCATGCTTGCGTGATTGTTAAAGGAGGTCATAGGGTAGATTCAAGTATGAATATGTATGCACACAAATTCTTGCATACACTTTTAATGTGTATGTGTGTGTGTGTGTGTGTGTGTGCATGCACGCGCGCATATACATAGACACAAACACATACTAGTAGAACATAGGTCTGTTTTACATACCTTGATCTTTCTCATGTCAATAGCTTGGCTACTTTTTGAACTTGGTGAGTCCCCAGAATTAAAATTTTGATTAACTCATGTAATCCCTTGGAATATAGCTTTTCCTCAAAATGCAGCTTTTCTTGGTTCAAATGAAGTATCTAAACTCTTGACCTTTTGAGTTCTACCATTAATTAGACTTCTCAAGCACTTTTCAAAATTCAAACCCACCAATGGTTCTAGTTTGGTTTTTATCCATGGGTTACAAACCACCATATTAGTGTGCTATTGATCGTTTCTTTCCATGTTTATACTATTTGGGATACTCCTCCTTCTAAAGCTATTATTGACTATGGGTTCCTATGGCCTTTTGAGAATCTATGCTAGCTTAAAATACATTTCAGTTGATGAACACTTTATTCAGGTAGCTTTTGCTTGATAGTAGTTTTTTTCCTTCTTAAACACTCCCTAGCTTTGATTTTTGATAGGGATTTCTCCCCTTGCCTCACTTTTATGTTGACAACCCTGACTTCTAATGGAGTTGCAGGCTCTGATGCTATCCCATCCTTGGACTTCACTCTAAACCACCTCTTCAATGTTGAGATGAATTATGTTAGCATAAAAAACTACCATATACTCTACCTCTGTGGTTGAATATGACATACAAATTTGGAGACATGATCTCCAAGACATAGCTCCTTCGGCACAATTGAAAACATAGCCATATGTGGATCTTTGACTATCCACACAACCCGCATAATTCATATCCGTGTAGCCCACAATTGATGCATCAATATTCCCAAAGCATAAGCACTTGTTTGCCATACCTTTTAGATATCTCAAGATGTGCTTCACAGCTTCCCAGTACTTTTTGCCTAGATACATAAATCTACTAACCGCTCCCACTGCAAAAGCAACGTCCGGTCTCGTGGCTACAATGACGTAAATAAGACTACCAACTGGTAAAGAATATGGCACCTGGCCATTTTTGCTTTCTCAGCATCAGACTTGGGAGCATCATTATTGCTAAGTTTTTCATATTCCTACATTGGGATATTTAATGTAGCCTTCCCCCTTGCATATTAAAATAGTGCAAAACCTTGTACATATACGTTTCTTGAGACAACTCTAGGGTTTGTATGCAAGCTATAAGGTATATGAAGGCCATAGAATCGACCCACGTTTTCCATCCCTCTTGATACGCATACCAAGAAAATGACTTGCATCTCCCAAATCCTTCATAGAAACCTACGTGCTAAATGACTTCTTCAAGATGGAAATCTTGTCTTTAGACTTTTTCTCAATGAGCATATCATGAATATAAAGTACAAAGATGATAAGTGAACCATGGTTCAAGTTACAGATATACAAGTAGTGATATTCTTATCTCCTTTCTTGTCTCCTTTCATACCCTTGGGACTACATGTACTTGTCAAACTTCATGTACCACTACCTTGAGCCTATTTCTAGACCATACAATGCTTTATACAATCTACACACCAGTTTTGTCCTTGTAGGCTTTTCAAGTTTGACCACAAAACCCTATGGTTGTTTCATGTAGACGTCCTCATCAAGATTCCTGTGAAGAAACCCTACTTCAAATCCATTTGGACAAGTTCCATGTCCTCAGTGGCTACTAGCTCAAGCACAAGATGCAATGTAGTCATCTTGACTACTGGAGAGAAAACCTCATCAAAATCCACGCCTTTCTTTTTCTTGAAACCCTTAGCAACTAATCTAGCCTTATACTTAGGCTCGAGATCTTTAGCCGTGTACTTCTGTTATACACCCATTTGCAAGGCAAGGCTTTTGCCTTTTGACAATTTTTTCAATTTCCCAAGTTTCATTTTTCATAATTGAGTTTTACTCAGATTGCATTGCCTCCTCTCACTTCATGCTATCGTCCATGTGAATAGCCTCTTGGTAGTAGGTGGGATCTCAACAATATTCAGTGACCAACAAGTAGTCTAATCCTCATTGAAAGCGCTTAGGGGCACGAGAGACACATGTAGATATCCTCACTGCCTAAATGCTAGACTCTGGTCTCTCAAGAGCATCACTTGCTCTCTCTAGAGCACTACTAGTGGTAGGTACATCGCTAGTAGACTGAGTTGTTTGCATAATTGGACTTGAGGCTACATCTTCGAATCTTATTGATGGATATTTTTCTAGGCCTAGGCCATGTAGCAGACCCAAACAAGAAAAACCAAACAACCATCAAAGAGCTTGAGCTAGCTATCTGCTATGCTCACCACAAAAACAAAGAGCCCAAAAGATGTAGGTGCAGCTAGATCATTTGCCAAAGCTGGTGTCAGACACTCCCCCTAAAACCCACACAAAGTGCTTGGGTTGGATATATTCATAGAGACTCAAAAACATAATCATGAAGATGCTTATGTGTTTATTATCAACATGTAGAGAGAGAGACACTGCAAATGTGTGATTTATGTTTTTTACTACATCAAATTTTCATTCATGTTTACAAAAATATGGCAGAGAGACTTATCTACAACTCAGACTTCAACTCTGAATCTTGCCAAGACTTTTCTTCATGCATGCATCAAAACGATGTCACTTATCATCACAGTCTTGGAGGAATACTCTCCTTCGCTCAAATTCTATTCATAGATTCTCTCTTTCTCTCCCCTTCTTGATTGTGATGGGTGGCCCATAAAGTGCACCGCCTACTCTCACCCTCTCTCTATCTCCCCCAGAGTTTCAACATCCCCCGTCATTCTCTCTCTTTTTGCCTTCCTTGGCTATGCACATCCAAACGATGAGAGAGAATCTCTCTCTCTCTCTCTCTCTCCCCCCCCCCCCCCCCCCCCCAACCCCTCTTTATGAAGAATTCTCATTCTCCTCACACTCATCGCGACCTCGCTTCTCCTTGACGCTGCTCTCCGATGGCCACTCTCCACCACGACTCCTCTCATACTCACGGCTATGGCCTCATCTCTGCTCTCAGCCATACTCGGCAGGCTTTACCTATCTTGCACGGCCTTCACAACTAGTGCACCCTTCACTCGCATGGCCTGCAAAATTGGTAGCACATCGTCACCTCGCATTTCCCCAAGTGGCTCCTCGTCATGGCCTGCGTCATATCATCCTGCTCAATAACGCTCACAGCTTTTCTCTCTTCTCTTGAATGAAGTTGACCAACTCATGGAGGCCTCTCTTCTCCTCATCCTCACGCTCCGCCTGGCCTGCAAAGTCTCACCCCTCTTGGCGTTGCCTTCATACCCTCATGGTCTCCTCCCCCTCCCTCTCGGCATCTCTCTCACCCTCCTTTTTTCCACTCCTCTTGGATGGCCTGCATATTGTTGTGCCTCCCTCCAAACAACACCCTTACTGCTCGCCACCTTCTCGTAAGCTTGGTTAAAAAAAAAACTAAAACATTCTTTTTTCCATTTAACAAAACTTCCTTCAAGTCCCTGTTCACACCCTTAGTACGTGCGTAGACACACACAATATGCGTATGTATTGATGAGGTCATAGATGAAATGTGCAGCCATAAACGGTCAATGTTAGCCATCCTCTTCAAACTCTCATCCGGCCGCCATGGTACACCACTAACAGTGGTCGATCTCAATCCCTAGTCGTTGTACTTGAGGGCCTCATAAAAATATTTCCAAGCACGTCCAATCTCAACACGAACTTCTGTGCAAGCATCTTTGTCGTCTTCATTATCTTTGCTCCCGAGCATGGTCAAGTTTAACATGTCTTAATAGAGACTCCAATCCCTTCATTTCCTCTTTGCAAGCTTGATAGACATGGAACATATCCAATCATGCAAGCATCATCAAGTTGGGAAACTTCAAATTGTCTTCTCTTTAAATATAATCATGATAGCTTCGAATTCTTCATTACCTGTCAAAAATAGTTCCTCAAGGTAGATCAAGTGAGATCGTCATCGTTGCATATGAAAACAAAATAGCTTATCTTAATGCGGAATGCTCGTACAGATGCTCTCATCTCTTGGTCAAAACCCCCATGCTCTCGGCCAAAAAAAACTCTAACACTTACTTTGCAATACTCAACCTCTTTCATAGGCTATCTATGCATATTTGATTCATTAAAGATCACTTGTGAGCTGCAAATAACTCTTGGAGATTCCGGGTGCCAAAGATGATAACCCATCTCTCCATCTGCACTATAGCCAATGAAGATGCATTAGTGTGACTTGGGGTCTAGCTTCTTTCTAAGCTCTTTAGTCCATGTGAGAATGCCTCACACCCAAACACACATAATCTGTCATAATTAGGCTTCTTGCACGTTCACATCTCCTACAGAATCTTATAGTTCAACAGTGTACTAGGCAATTTATTGATTATATGCACTGCTATCATAACAACTTCTCCAAAAATCTCTTGAGGTAAACTTGCCATAGATAGCATGGAAGTGACCCTCTCTTAAATAGTTCTATTCATTTTCTTAGCAACTCCATTCTGAGCAGGTGTGTATGACGTAGTAAACTGTTGTCAAATTCTTCTTTGCTACAGAAGTCCTTAAACTCTTGGAGACATACTCTCCCCCATTGCCAGTGCGCAAAGCCTTCTACCTCTTGCCTAGCTAGTTTTCTACCATAGCTAGGAACTTTTGGAAGACATTAAAGATTTTTTCTCTCCTCTTTAAGGGGTAGACCCACACCTTTTGAGTAGAGTCATCTATGAATGTCAAGAAATGTAATTGCCCCCCTAGAGACTTATGCGTCATAGGTCTACATAGATCACTATGAACCAACTCTAGAGGATTCTCTAATTTTTTATCTAATGGCAAATTGGTAGGTCTAGTCTATTTCTCATATATGCAATGCTCACACAAACTAAAATCTGAATAGTTTAACATAGGGATATAGCCAAAATGCTGTAATTTCCATTCATTTCTGACTCATATGACCAAGCCAGATATGCCATAACTTAGTAGAAGGCATCTTGATTACATATATAGAATTCCCTTTCACAGAAGAGACATATAAGGAATATAATGTGCCAGAATTTTAGCCCTTGAGCATGACCAAGTTACCTTTTTTTATAATCCAGGAACCATTGCCAAACACTATAGTGTATCCAAGATCATCAAGCTATCTTGCTGAAACCAAGCTTTAAGTTAACTTTGGCACATGTTTGACACCTCCAAGCATGAAATCAGTATCATTATGCATGCACAACTTCACATCTCCAATGCCACATATCTCAAGCTGATATAAGAATCACCCAGCTTAATTGAACCATGTATAGAAGCATAACTGGAGAACCACTCCTTGTGGTCAATAATCCAATTTTGTACATAGCATTCATCAAGAGCTAACAATGTCTCGAGACTCAAATCAGAAGAAGACTAGTACATCTATGGGCTGTGGCACGTCATGAACAACATCAACATGTGGAGACTCAACCACATTGATAGATTGGCGGACAGACCTAAGGCTAGGCCTCTATCCTTATCGGTCAAGATAAATATAGTCATGCACAATTGCTAAGGGTTCTAAACTTACTTGGTTGACACTCTCCTCTGTGGATCCCTTACTCACTCGGGGTCTTTAGGTAATCTGACACCTCATCGTACCAAGCTCCTAATCTCAAGAACATGAACAATATTTAGAAGTGTTTAGGTCCTTTGTGATGTCTTCTGTACTCCAACTCTTCTTTGCAACTATCTCCCTTCCTATACAAGGCTCCGTAAAACTTGAATACAGATGGAGTTAAGACAAACTAGAACTTGATGTACACCCAAAATTGGTCAATTACAGGGCTTCATACACAATGTCAATGATCTTCAAACCTAGGAATGCCATACAGATCTTGCTTCAGAAGGTGGATCCAAATTTTGTGAAAAAATGTTGATCTTATCACTTTGTGGGAGAAAATCACGATTTTCTCTTGCCTGTGGTCTTCTGAGGTAATTTTTCATTCCAATTCTTTTAAAGACTTATTATCCACCCCAAACAACTTATATTTGAAAGAAATTCAAAGTTTTGGCCCTTTTGATGGTCTTAGGAGTCCTTTGACCCCCCTTTGGACTGCTCTTTGTGTGGAAATTGGCTAATTCCCATTACACAAGAGAGCAATTCTAGTTTTGGCTTTGCAAGTGTGCTACTTACCCTAGGGACTTCCCTTGGTGCAAATATAGGCACCTCAAACTTAGTGTGGCTAGGGTCAAGGGAGAAAATCGTGATTTTTTCCCTCCCCAAGTGAGAAAATGCAAATTTCAATTTTAACCTCATGAGTGTCATGCACACCTTCCTTGGATGCACTATCATTCTTCAAGCTTTCCCGACCTTTGGCAACAAGATCCCTTCAGTGACATGCAAATCCAATGAGATGCAGGGATTAGTTGCCAGTCTTGCTTACTTACTCTACTCCTAAAACAAAAGAAATAAATCAAAAATGGATTTATTTCTTCTTGCGTTTTTCTTGCCTAGTGCAAGCTTTACCACTCTACCAGCCGATGAAGTCTTGCATTAAGCTCCAACCATATCTAAAGCACCGATCCTAACTTGTCTCTAACACTTTTGTAGTGAGAAACTCATCACAATCACTCACAAAACAATGACCACAGAAATCATGGTCCTTTTCTAACCTATGTGACCTAAGAGTCTACCTAAGGCCACTCTGTTGGACTTGATTGTGTTCACTCTAGTTTAGGTACTCGTTCCTCGACAATGGCGCCAATGTCTCCGGGTCCACATAGGTACACCTATCACATCTTCGAAAGAGACAAAACCAAGATGAAATGTCAATCATGGGAAACAAGTGACTCGAGCTCGGGGGGTTCACCGTTCAATATCCCCTTATATAACGTGCATTCGTGGGGTATTAAAAAAACCCCTCTTTTAACATGTTTGATTATAAAATGACCCCTTATTTTAGGATTTTTTTTCAAAATTGAATATAAAAACCCCTTATTATAATGTATCTATGTTAAATTGCCTAAATTTATTGCATTTTAAAACCCCTCCTTTCAAACTCACGTTATACATTAACATGATTACATAGTGCACCCCTCAAGGACTTGAGTAGGGCATGGAGGCACGCTAAGAGGTTGTCAAGCTCTTGTTTGAACACAACACACTCCACTATGACACTCCATGTGCACTCTATCTATTGAAACCTCTGATCCTCTTTTTTGGACCTCTCACCTATACACATGAAATTCCATAAGCAAATCAACCCTAACTAACTCCAAACTTCATAGACAACAAACTGGGACTATATAGAACATACTTGGTCATCAAGCTCACAATAAGACTCCTTGAAAAAATGCAATTTTCTTATGGCATTCTAATGCAGGTCAGCTTTTTAGAACTCGGATGTGCCTAATAGATTCTCCTAACTGCCAAGAATCGTGTGCAATTGACAGAATCTCAAAACGACACTTGGATAGAGAGAAATGTCACCTGGAAGGTCATAGACGTAGTTGCTTGATTTTTGTGCAACACTTGCAATGTAGATATCTGCATAGAGAGCTTGACAAGACAACACAATGGTGCCCTCAAAATTCTAATGTGACAACCCTTCGGTGTGGTGTGAGAAATTCAAAAACATAGTAGAAGAGACGACACACGATGTACAGAGCTCCGGGTTGCCTTTTATACCCTAGCTTCGGATTTCATGGTATAAAAGCAAGATTTGCCATAATCTCATCAATAATTACATTCTTGGATTCCCATTACATTCGGGTTCATATATAGATTGTGGGAGAAGTCAACATCATTTGAGATTACAACTACAGTTACATGAGAGATAGAATAAATGAAAATATTTATTGGAATCTTCCAACATCACTTTAAAAAAAAAAGAGGAGCTAATCTTGTAGAACATTGCTTATATAATATGATTTTTCCATTTGGCATCCACATGCCTCTCAAACGACCTTCAAGACAACCACTCCCAATCCTCACCAATGCTTGTTAAAATTGGAAGTGTTACAACACCAACTCCATCATATCAACATTTTTTTGCCACATATGATGAGCCTAGGCAAGTAGATTGTAAAAAAAAGTACTTATTTTTAAACTTGAAATACCTTAGATCTTCCATTTTCTCAATGCCCAAGGTATAAAAATGAGTTTTAACTTATTCTTAAGGGTTGGAAGCTTAAGCTATGACACACTTTGTCCATGAGAAAGTCTAATCAAGATGTCTTGCGTCTATTGTGTCCTTTGCAATTTTGACTTCACGATGGTAATTTCCTACCTTGGCCTTTAGTTTTACTCCTTTTATCGCTTAATTTGTGTTCATTGAAATGGGACGTCTAGGACTGAAATCTATCTGGTCTAAACTTCATTCTTTCACTAAATGCTAATAAGAGAAGGGTTAGATAGGTATCCCTAGGCTAATACATGCCTGTAGTGTTAGTTTTGAGGACTTGTGAAACAAAGGATTGTTATTTTTTTGCGCACTCAAACATGATTTTCTATGTCCAACATAACATATTAATTATATCACCCCTCCCTTTTTTGTAGCATTTCGAGCTCCTTTGCTCAGTAAATGTCAAATCTAGTCAGTAGTAGGCATTGTGATCAAGATTGTCTACCTATTGATCTTGATCTATTTTGTTAGATCATTACTTAGTGTTGATAGGCCACTCTATCAAGCTTAACAAAATGACATAGGCTTCATGCGCCATCTAGATTTACTCCATCTGTAATGACCTTGGTATGTTAGTACACAATTAGCTATGCTCCATTATTCATTGCCCGTGACGACTCGCTAATATTGTGAGCTACGATGGTAACTGCATAACAATATAGTATCTCAATTAACTGCATGGTGGATTCGTGTGTGTGTGTGTGTGTGTGTGTGTGTGTGTGTGTGTGTGTGTACACGACCTCTTGATACATCCTTGAGTGACGGGCCATTCAAAAGGGGAAGCCAAAAAACTCTTCTAGGCTCCAAACACACATATCAAGTCAATGGAAAAATTATGAGCAACAAGTACAATGTTAGTCAAATGAAACACAGGTATACAAAGTGAATAACCATACACAATTTCAAATGGACACATACCAATAGAAAAATTAGTAGTGCTATCACATGAAGATGGCAAAATATAAAATTAGTCATCCGATTTCTCTGGTTGATAATGCACATATGCTTTAAGTAAGTCATTAATAGCATGAGTCCAAGATTTTTATATAATGTGGTCCAAAAAGCACTACAGAACTTTGAAATATTTGTCTAAAATCATTATCTGTGATAGACCATGATATGAAAATACAAACTATGGAAACAAAAGTGCAGCTTGATTTGCTGTGATAGTTTTCATGCAAGGATCAAATGGCATGTTGTGCTAAGTTTGATGCATTTGTAGGATCAAAAAATGTGTATTTTCTTGGCTTACCTTGGAAAAATGTGAGTGGAGAAAATGATATTCATGAGGCATGTTTTGTACATGGTAGTTGTACTCTATGTTTTAATCATGTACTATGATTAATACTTGTGATTATAGAATAAGACACTTATGTTACTACTAGTAGGAGTTGAGTGTCTTATTTATGACCATCTACAAAGTCATCAAATGTTGCTACAAGTGACCATCCTCCAGCAAATTGAGGTATTTACTATAATATGATAAATATGCTTTCTCTTATTTATTGCATTTTAAAAGCCTATAAAACTTGTGTGGACTTATTCTCTATTCTTAAGGAGGCGAGCTTGCACACATTACAATTAGAAGAGGATCAAAGAAAAAGTGCACACAAGAGAAAGTTAATAATTTAAAATTTTCAAATACTTTCTAAAAACATAAGCTTAACCAAAGTATAATGAGTTCATTTGAAGAGTTTATTTTGTGCTTGTAGCCTATCACAAAATTATCGCAAGTATTAGAAGATAAGATTCAGATTTCAAAGAAACAATAACCTATGAAGAGCTTCTTTGTTTTATTACCTTCATTTACGAGTTCTTATTTTGATTTTGGTTTCTATTTTAGGATGTGAGTGTTGTTGATGCAAATATCTTCTCTATCAAAAGAGCAGGTTCTCGAGAGTAGGTTTATGCAAAAACTTGGGCTTTAGTGTATTTTTAACCTGTTAAATTTAAGAAATACTCCAAGATTTGCTTGAAGAATTCAATAAAATTTTACAAGTTTCAGTGTCAATACCAGCAAATGCTTCAAATTCTGACCTAAAGGTCAAAAGAGCTTTAAGTGTGCTTTATTTTTCTGAGTTAGGAAAAAAATTCCTGCAAACCTCTTTGAGATAAAAAAAGTAAACAATTAGTGAATGGGATTGCGAATTTGGGAACTGGATGTGTATGGATGGAGGACCCTATTGGGCATAGGGAAGGGCTCTGAGCGCTCACAGTTCTATGACAACTACCATAGTCCATGAGTATTTTCTAGCAATCTTTTTGACTTTGGCTTGCTTTTTAAAACTTGCATGCCGACGTTGAGTGATGCTTGATTGGGTCTAGCACACAATGTGATTGGAAGAATACCAATGTGGCAACCCTTTTTACTGCTAGCTAGGAGAAGCGCTCAAAAATATATTCTTAGGTAGCCAAAGGGGTGTCATAGCTAGCCAATCAAGAAAAACGATAGAAGACGTGGGCAAATTCAAGTCTAAATTCATGAGTCATCCAATCATTCCAACATTCCCACCGATAGGTAACTTGAAAACATGCGTGTTGGAATTAGGGTTGCAGAGAAACGTACACAGCTTGGAGAAGCTAAAGGCACACAATAGAGAGCGTGTTACTTAGTATGCAATGGAAAGATAGATAGCCCTAGAGTGATGGGCGTATATACAATGCTCGGGGGGAAAAACCTCCTAAAGAGGGAAAAAATGCCCCGACGGTCCTAGTGTGTTCACATACATCACTACCACATGTATATGGCAACAAATCCCCCCTGGAGTGATGCGGTGAACGAGAGATGGAACATGAGTAAAGGGAAGTGCCATGCCCTGAGGACATGATCAGTCCACAAAGGGGAGTAAGCCCAAAGCTTTGTGGAAAGCTTCAAGCTTCTCACAAGACAATGCCTTTGTGAAAAGATATGCAAGGTTGTCCTGTGTTGGCACATAAGCCAAGCTGATCTCTCCTACTGAGAGCCTTTCCCTGACATAGTGGTAATGCACCTCAATGTGATTTGTGCGAGCATGAAAAACTGGGTTCCTCGCAACTGCCAATGCGCTCTAACTGTCAGTGTAGATAGTGTTGGCAGTGTCCTATCCAACACCCAAATCAGCCATAAGGCATCTGAACCATACACACTCAACCGTAGCTGTGAAGACTGCCCTGTACTCAGCCTCACAACTCGAGTGACCACAATAGGTTGCTTCTTGCTCAACCATGATATACATGAACTGCCAAGCATGAAAAAAAAACCACTTGTGGACACTCGCGTGTCAAAACAACCAGCCCAATCTGAGTCTGAAAAAGCATGTAAGTCTGGCGGCAATGATCCCCCCTTGGGACAAAACAAGCCAAGATGTAAAGTGCCACTAAGGTAGCGGAAAATCCTCTTTACAGCCTGCCAATGCTTAGACCTTGGGCAATGCATAAATCTGCTGACCTGTGAGACTACAAACTGAATATCCGGCCTCGTGTTGCATACGTAAATGAGGCAGCCAACAACAGTTGGTAAAGAGTGACATCAACAGGATCGCCAACATCATGTGGACTCAACTTCAAACCTATTTCCATGGGAGTGGCAAGAGGTTTGCAATCCTCAAGTCGAAACTTACATAGCAATGTCTCTATGTAACTTTTTTGACACAAGGCAATACCACCATCACACTGCTTAAACTATAGACCCAAGTAATGATGCAACAGCCCCAAATCTTTCATCTTGAAAGTAGCATTCAAATCAGCCTTAAATTCAGAAATATGTCTCTCATTTGGTCCAATGTGATCAGCAAATCATCGACATAAAGAACCACAATGAGAAGTACATCACCTTCACGCTTTACATACAATGTGCTTTCTGTTGGACTGTTACGAAAGCCTCGTTTAACCAAATGAGTGTCAGCTTTCTCATACCAAGCACGAGGAGATTGCTTCAACCCATACAAAGCCTTGTTACATTTGCACACTTTGTCCTCTTGTCCTTTTATGACAAAACCGCGAGGCTGCGTTACATAAACTTCTTCAAATATGTCACCATTCAAGAAAGCAGTAACAATGTCTGATTGATGTACATCCCAACCAAAATGAGCTGCCAATGCACATAGAAAATGCACAGTAGTCATACAACAAGTGGGAGAAAAATTCTCTTCATAATCTATGACTTTTTGTTGTGCATAACCCTTTGCAACAAGTTGAGCCTTATGGCGATTGATCTCACCATTCGGCTTGCGTTTCAACTTGTAAACCCACTTCGTACCAACGGTCTTTTTGCCAGGAGGCAAATCACATAAAGTCCATGTGTCATTTTCTATAAGTGCATCATATTATGATTGCATGGCAGCCATCCAATTTTTTGAATTATGTTCTTCATCAAAAGACAGAGGCTCCTCAACATCATGTAAGCTAGACACAACCAAAGCATAACAATCTGATGCATAAGATGCATGGCGAGAGCCTGAATGAGTACGACTAGACAAAGGTGCATCCAATTTACTGTCACGCAAAGTGTGCACCAGCCATTTTGGCATACCTCTAGCCTGCTCATTTTCAGCCCTTTCCTCATCAAGTACATCATGTACATCTGCATCAGTAATAGGCTGATCTAAAACATTTTCAGAAACCCCCATAGGCTGTACATTTGCCTCATTGGAACTTACATTCGTATTTCCACCACTGAAAAGAGGCAACAAAGTGTCATAAATGTCCTGTGAGCTTACATTACTGTCTCTAGTACATGACAGCAAGGGCTGAACAGAATCTTCCACAAACACTACATCCCGAGAAACCAGAATACGTTTTGTTTGCGGATGATACAACCTGTAACCTTTGCTTTCAGCACTATAACCAACAAAAATACATTTGACAGCCTTATCATCCAATTTTCTGCGCTGCACTTGTGGCACCAAAGCATATGCCGAACAGCCAAAAACACGCATGTGCTTAATAGAAGGCTTTCTATCATGCCATGCTTCATATGGAGTAATAGACTGCAAAGCTTTCGTAGGACACCTGTTAAGTACATAAGTGGCACACATAATGGCCTCAAGCCAAAAAGAATGCGGTAAAGCTTGACTTTTGACCATACATCGTGCCATTTCCGTCAGTGACCTGTTTTTCCTCTCAGCAACACCATTTTGCTGAGGTGTATAAGGCACTGTACATTGGTGTTTTATCCCACGACTAGCAAGAAATGCATTAAATTCATGAGACATATACTCCCCCCCTCGATCGGAACAGAGGGTGCCCATAGTACATTTCGAGACATTTTCAGCCATAGCCAAAAATTGTTTGAAGCACATAAAAACTTCGGACTTCGCTTTAAGCGGAAATACCCATGCATGCCTAGAGTAATCATCAATGAAAGTCACGAAGTACAGGTAATTGCCCAAGGACGGAGTTTGCATGGGCCCACAAACATCACTATGCACAAGCTGCAACCTGCATGTGGCCCGAACTGAACCATCCTTTGGAAATTTAGAACGCTGCATCTTACCCAAAATACAGCCTTCACAAACATGTTTGATAGGTGCTTCAAGACGTGGCAAAGAAGCAACCATATCATATTTCTACAAACGCAGCAAACTGGCAAAATTCAGATGACCAAAACGTGCATGCCAAAGTTTTGCACCTGAAATAGCCCTTGAATCTGCAACAGCAGTTGCAAAGTTTTGTCCACACTTGTCATACAAAGTGAGCTTATACAGCCCACGGCACAAAAGCCCAGATGCAACAATTTCATCACCAAAACTGAGATCATGAACTGTACATCTGTCATCCACAAATTTGACTACAAGTCCAAGTCTAGCAAGTGCGGATACAGATAAGAGATTCTTCTTGATCCCAGGTACATAAAGTGAATCAACAAGTGTGAAGGAACTGCCATTAGCAGCAGTAAGCACAATCTTTCCAACTCCCTGAACTAGATAAGAGGCATTGTTGGCACAAGTGACAGAATTCCCATGAGGGACAGACTCGAGAGAGGTGAACAATTCACGATGTGAGGTAATGTGCTTTGTAGCACCACTATCGAAATACCACACATTTAAATCTGCAGCAACAACTGACAAGCATGCATCATGGACATCAGGATTGTAAGTGCACTCTGCGCTAAAAGCCCATTCTGCATCGACATCATCATCACAGTCTCCTTTCACAGAAGACTCGACAATGGCTGCATTTGTAGTGGAACCAGCATTTGCAGGGGAACCACCCCCTTTCTTCTTAGCCTCTTTGGCCTTCAACTTAGGACACTGCTTGATCAAGTGATCATTAGCTTTACAATAATGGCAACGCATCTTCTTTTTGCCCTTATCACCAGAATTGCCAGACGAAGTGCTACCAGCAGAACCATTAGGAACAGAAGTTTTGCCACTCACAGCAGGACCATAAGAAGTGGCTGCATTGCTGTTACCACCCTTTATTTGAGAAGCAATAAAAGCCTGTTCAACTGCACACTGTCTAGTCCTGTTTTTTTCTGGAAAGTGACTCTTGCAACAACAATGTGCATAATGCATCAAACTTGACAACTTCTTTGAGAAGCAATAAAAGCCTGTTCAACTGCACACTGTCTAATCTTGTTTTTTCTTGAAAGTGACTCTTGCAACAACAATGTGCATAATGCATCAAACTTGACAACTTCTGGATTACCTTGGGTCATAAGTCTCCAAGTACTAGCAAAAGTCTGGTAAGAATCTGGTAAGGCATCAAGAACAGTCTGCACAAGGGAACTGTCTGAAATGATTTCACCTGCAGAAATAAGTTTCTCATTGATATCCTTGACACTAGCAAGGAAAGTGTCCATATCATCTTCCTCATGCATAATCTTCGACTCCAGCTCTTTACGCAGCAAAGCAATTTTAACCTCATTAACACTTGCATAAAGACCATCCAAAATATCCCAAGCCTGTTTTGCAGATTTTGCTGAACGGATGTGAGGAACAATGGTGCGCTTCACAGACACCGCAATCAATGCATGAGCCTGCGCATCCTTTACATCCCAACGAGCTTGTTCTGCGGTAGGCAAAACAACTCTAATAGCTGCAATCCTTCAGCAAGACCTGCAACATCCTCAACATCACCTACATCCTCAGAACTAGGACGTACATCAACGCCCTGCACAATATTCCAGACGCCCTTTGACACAAAACATGTTGCATCATATAAGCCCACATAGGGTAATTGTCCCCATCCAACCTGTCCTCAGCAGCAAACATCTTGAACACATCTGTGTTGTTGTTGTCAGCCATGGTAAATGTTGCACTTGATGTGAAAACTGCTCAAAAATAGGAGAAACGGAGTGGGAACAACACGTGCTATATAGCACAAACGTAGAAGAATGTAAGACACCTGTTATGCAGAAAACGACACTGATAGAAACTCTGCACAAAATGACGAAATAGCCTGTGCAGCACTGCTTGTAGTGGAAACGGAGGCCGAAATGAGCCCGAATCAGAAATCTGAGCAGACCAAGCTCTACGAGCTAGCCCGAAATATTTGTCGACCTGTGAATGCTCGCCAAAGCTCACTGAAATCGGAGAAAGTGAGCAGGCGTGTGCTGGAGCAGCTGGCGACTAAGCTCGGGAGGACACAACCTGCTCTGATACCAATTGTTGGAATTAGGGTTGCAGAGAAACTCACACAGCTTGGAGAAGATGAAGGAAGCTCAAGGCACACAATAGAGAGTGTGTTACTTAGTATGCAATGGAAAGATAGATAGCCCTAGAGTGATGGGCGTATATACAATGCTCGGGGGGAAAAACCTCCTAAAGAGGGAAAAAATGCCCCGGCGGTCCTAGTGTGTTCACACACATCACTACCACATGTATATGGTAACAATGTGGGTAGATTGTAGGGGTAGCAAAACTTCGGTCTCACCTTCTGCCAAAAATTTGTAAATGTAGAGGAAAAAGGCTACATGTGCACAATCTGTAGGGAGTTTAAAGCCATTACTACCTCATGAATGGGGTTGTTTGTAGCTAAACGAGATGGATACAATGTTATCTCTTGAAGGGTACTTCCCCATTGTAGCACTAGCTGGTGCAACTATAGCTACAATAAGTGTGACACCAACTATAGGTATGGCAAAGTACGATGTGAGACAGCAAGTGCTACACTACCCCCATGTTGTTTGTTACCTCTTGAGTTGCCACTGGTGCACTAGTAGAGGCAACTGCCTTGCAGTTCTTAGCTATAACTAGAGGTGGTCGAGCTAGGTAGCTATTATAGAAGCTACAACATGTTTGACACGAGCAATAGATAGGGTCGGGGGTACATCAACTCTGCTATGAAGGCTTCACTATAGCGTTACAAGAATCTATAAATTAGGTGAAGCAAGATTTTCATGCTGCATAAGGAGCTTTGGACTCACTCTGATATAGCTAGATGTTTGCTAGCCTAACTAGCAAGAGTGTAAAATATCAAGTGTGAGAATTTGCTAAATATTCAAGTAGCAAATCAATCACTATATGGTAAGTGACTTATCATGTATCAAGTCCAGATTTTCCACATGGCATGTTTATGGTAAGTCAATGACCACATCATGAGAAATTGCTAGTTAGATCCCAACTAGCAAAATCTCTCAATTACTATTATGCATTCCTATTTTATTCTACCAATAATCTAGCTTATTGGACGTCTTGATTGCTGCATAGCAAAATGTAAAAACGTACAATCTAGTAATAAATTGAAAACAGTTGATTTGGTCTATCATGTTTAGAATTTACAATCAAATTTACAAAGAGAGAGAGAGAGAGAGAGGTCAAAACTGAGACTCAAGCATTGTCAAATCAATACAAATGCAGTGAATCAAGTGTGTATTGTCTACGCAAAGTCCATGCATAGTGTCACTAATCAAGTCTAACATTGACATCAGTTAAAGATAAATGTCTAATATTATTGTCATTTATAGAAAATATGCCTTCTTTAAATAACCAAGTGACCATATCATTACACATAATTGTGGTGTTAAGTTCACTTGATCTCCTAAACAAAAAACCAGGCATCTTGTGTATGGTCATGTAAGTGGTTTCCAAGAGACGGTAAGTCTCTTCCACCGACTTTGCTCCCAACCACTTCATTATGATCGCCTCTTGATCAATTTTAGACAATGATTGTGCCTGAGAAAAAGAAAGGTATTAATTATTAAAAAATTATATATATATATATATATATATATATATATATATATATATATCTTAACATTATTTTAAGGATGTAGAAAACATTTATAAAGTACATAGCATAAATGTGCTCTCGAGACCTTCTCTTTTGATAGAGAAGATGTTTGCATCAACAACACTCACATCCTAAAATAGAAATTAAAATCAAAATAAGAACTCGTAAATGAAGGTAATAAAACAAAGGGGCTCTTCTTGGATTTTTGTTTCTTTGAAATCTCAATCTTATCTTCTAATAATTGCAATAATTTTGTGATAGGCTAGGAGCACAAAATAAACTCTTCAAATGAATCCATTATATCTTTGGTTAGATTATGTTTTTAGAAAGTATTGGAAAATTTAAAATTATTAACTTTCTCTTGTGTGCACTTTTTTTTTTATCATCCTCTTCAAATGGTAATGTGTGCATGCTCGCCTCCTTAAGAATAGAGAAGAAGTCCACACAAGTTTTATAGGCTTTTAAAATGCAGTAAATAAGAGAAAGCATATTTATCATTTTATAATAAATACCTCAATTTGTTGTAGGATGGTCACTTGTAGCAACATTTGATGACTTTGTAGATGGTCATGAATAGAACACTCAAACTCCTACTAATAGTAACATAAGTGTCTTATTCTAGAATCAAAAGTATTAATCATAGTACACAATTAAAACATAGAGTACAACTACCATGTACAAAACACACCTCATAAATATCATGTTCTCCACTCACATTTTTCCAAGGTATGCGAGGAATATACACATTATTTTGATCCTACAAATGCATCAAACTTAGCACAACATGCCATTTGATCCTTGCATGAAAACTCTCACAGCAAATCAAGCTGAACTTTTGTTTCTATAGTTTTTATTTTGATATCATGGCCTATAGCAGATAATGATTTTAGATAAAGATTTCACAGTTTGTAGTGCTTTTTGGACCACCTTATCTAAAAATCTTGGTACTTATGCTACTAATGACTTTAAGCATATGTGCATTATCAACCAGAGAAATCGGATGACTACTTTCATATTTTGCCATCTTCATGTGATAGCACCACTAATTCTACTATTGGTATGTGTCCATTTGAAATTGTGTATGGTTATTCACTTTGTATACCTGTGTTCTATTTGACTAACATTGTACTTGTTGCTCATAATTTTTCCATTGACTTGATATGTGTGTTTGGAGCCTAGACAAGTTTTTGGCTTCCCCATTTGGAATCATATAAGATGAAAATGTCAACACATAATGGCCCGTCACTCAAGGGTGTATCAAGAGGTCTCCATAGGTAAAGAGCAAAGGAATGGTTGCAACCCACATAGGCAATCATTCAAGTTAAAGGTGAGAAAATCCCACAAAATATTGAAACTTCTCAATTGGCATATACATACAAAGACAAACATAAACAAACAAACAAACAAACACATGACACACACACACACACACACACATCCACCATACATGCATGCATTATAAAGTTTACCACCACCTTGAGCAGATCAGTGATTGGCGCGTGCTGGACAATAAGGCGATAGCATTTATTCGGAATAAAACTGCCACCATTGTATTCTCTGTGGCAAGCCTTAGTATTTATGGTTTAGTTATAAGTTGAGATGTAGACAACTATTAATTGTTACATTGAGCTCTTTATGAGCCATAACTATTTTATACCCAAGTGTGAAATGGATGTAACTCAATTTTGAGCATGAACGTTTCTATAAATTAAATACGTGCAAGAGGGACATGGTCACTCTTGCACGGGGGGGAGATTGCACCCAGTGTCTGTCTCATCCTTCTCTCCTCTCTTCTTTCCTTTCTCGCCGTGCCAGGCATAGCACTCTGCTCTAGGAGGTGCGCTTGCACGTTCTCTCTCGCTCTATCTCGCTCTCTATCTCTCTCTGTTTGCATCCGTCGTTGTTATGTGCTATGCGAGTCGACAGGTACGTAGATTTAGTTGTTTATGTCTTGTTATGTGCTGTTTTCTAGTGTGTTGCAGGGCAGCTATGCTTCTGGTTGTAGCAGTGGTATCAGAGCGTAGGCTAGGCTCCAAGATTAATGATTATGATCGATAAGCAACAGCTAAGTATTTTTCTTTCTTGTGTTTGTAGATTCCATGAATTGCTTCACTTTGTACTGATTAATGTTGATTGTATGATCTAATTAGTGAATTTTTGAAATTAAAAGAGAGTCTCTTCTTTATTGTCATAGTACAATGATTGTTAGTGTAAATATTATGTTAATTAAACATAATAATAATAAAATTAATTGAATTAAATCATATGGGGATACTCAATTACTAAAAACAGGAATAGTGCATAGCATTAGATAGGATATTACAAGTACTTAGATTGTGATGTAATGTAAAATTAGAACATGTTTAGTTCAATTAAGATCTCAATTAAGGTAAATTAGAATGAAGCACATATAGAGATTGTAGAAGAAAGAGAATATTGAAAAGCGTATTATATATATGTATATATATAATGTTATAGACTGACAACCCAAAGAGCGAAGAACCAATTGGAGAAACCGGAGTGGGTTCTCGTGTAGAAAAATCCCCGAAGAACAAGAACTATCTGTCTAATTTTGAGTTCAAAACACCTTCTTATTCTCTTTGTGGGAACCAATCCCAAGCGCGCTCCCTGTGGCTTGTCGCTGAAGCATGTACAAACGAGAGACTTGACAGTCTATGGTCATCCTCACGCATCAGTTGGAGCGAGATTGGCTGAAGGCACTGTGCAGAGCAAGTCTTTTGGATGGAGGAATGGTATAATTTTTTATTTTTTGCCAGCATGTCGGAGGGACGGGTGCAGCTTGTGTGCAGGGGACTTTCTGAGATTGTCTCTCTCTCTACCACTAACTAGCGACGCACCTGCAACAACGCAAACTCTCTCTCTCTTTTTCATGGCGGAGCCAATATGCTATAAATCGTTCCTATCCACACCTTTTTGGACGCATGTGCTCAAAGGTAGCCGCCACTGCCATCCCGAGGCTCATAACGGGCGCCCACAATATCTCTCTCGCGCTCTCTCACCTCGTGGCACCCACACCACCCACTCTCCATGCAGAGTTTCTATCTCCCCCTGCCAACCAATGGCGTCGCCATCAACTCGAGCTGCCAACCACTTCCGCACATTATGACCCCAAACGGTGGCCACCCAAGCTACCAACTACACGTCTCTCTCTATCTCTCAACTGCAGCCGCTCTCAGACTCTTGGAGTCTTGGTGCATGCAGTTCGCCAACCCTAATCACGACTCATGGAGCTCTTGCCGACTTGCAGTTGGTGCCGTTTTCTTTTATGCCACACACACAAGCGGCACACGGTTTTTCCCTCAGCTGTCCAACTACATCTCTCTCTCTCAGCCTTTCAACAATGCTTTCTACCAACCACGCTCTCCCCTACATGCTGTGGCTCTGAATCTCCCTCCTAGTTCACTTCGCCCTCACCCTCACCTTTAGCTGTGGCGGCTCTAACACTCAGACGCAGTTGAATCTCTCTCTCTCTCTCTCTCTCTCTCTCTCTCTCTCTCTCTCTCTCTCTCTCTCTCTCTCTCTCTCTCTCTCTCTCTCGCCAACCACAGGCCACTTTTTTTTTTTTGTGATGTGCATGGCGTCGCTCAGCCCCACACACACACTTTTTTCTTTGGTTAACACACAAAGAAAACTTGGACCCTATTCATTCATGGAGAATTACAAAGCACGCTATTAACACACACACACACACACACATCATTGTCGACATCGCGATGGAGCATACCGCACTATCATACCCAAGTAGATACATTTGGGGCGTGCCAATCTTTCTTGCAAAGTGAGCCGCAGCGATAACCATCGCCGTTTTCTCCTAGACCGTGCTTGTCATACCTATCCAACAGGTTGGTAATCCTCGTCATTCTTCTCAAATCATATGCCTCCTCTGCTATGCCACATTCACAACCAGCGACACGTTGATTGCGCACCGCTACATCATCAGCAACCCACTCGTTTGCTTCTCTTCTACATCAAAAACCTTGCAACCGCTCTGCACCATCGTGAGCTTCGCACTACCTGGCATTGGGCTTATGAACTCTTTTACTCTATTCAGTAGCATGGAATCAGGTTAGTCGAATTTATTCGCCGCAAACCTTCTACCCCAAATAGGGATTTGCAGCAAATCAACGTAATTACCAATTTCCCCAATCATCATGGAGACAAATGGCGCCAGTTCCCCCTCCGATTGGACCAGTGATTCACCTCTCCCGGCACCGACCTTGGAGCAACAAGTATTCTTGCTGCAACAGGAATTAGACATTGCGAATCAACGCCTCGCCGCAAATGATAAAAAACGAGCACGCGAAGACGACAACGAAGATGAACGTATGATCAAAATTTTGAAGGCTACATTCGAGGCACAACAATCCAGCAAAGAGGCAAAGATAAGTAAAAAATCTTTCACGTTTTTCAAGTTTAATGGTCGCAAAATTGGTAAAACGGTGCTATCTTGGTTAACTCAATTTGACGATTATTTTGCTGGCGAATCTTTCACTGAAAAAGATAAAATTAAATCTGCTACTAATCACCTTTCTGGTCAAGCTTCACTCTGGTGGAGCGTGCTTAGTAAAATAGCAGAACGACCATCAACTTGGGACAGCTTTCAACAACGGGTCAAAGATTCCTTCCTACCCCCTCAATTTGGCCTTGACGCTCGTCGTGCTTGGGCCAAATTCTCCTGGATGCAAGAAGACACCATCTCTCATTACACTGACCGCTTCTGGGAACGTCTTCTACTCCTCCGTATGGTAGAAGAAGTGCCTACAGAGTCTCTCCAACGCAAATATGAAGACGGTCTTCCCAATGGTATACAGTCAAAACTCAATTCTCTTAAACTGACATCTCTTTATGAAGCTATATCCTTGGCCTACGATGCTGAGAAAGAAATCAACTCTATTGTCCATGAAGTGCGCAACACGTGCAACCCCAACCGTCCCAATTTTCAACCTCGCAATCAATGGAGTAACAACAACCGCAACCACAATCGCAACGGTAATAATTTCAACAGGTATACTTCAAACCCTCGTACAAATAATTACACACAAAACCGTCCACCCCCATTTCCTCGTCGTCACCAAAATAATCATCGCCCACAACACAATCCAACCATTCCACCGACACACACTGCACCTCAAAATTCAAACACACATTATCATCCCCAACCCCTTGCACGTCGTAATGGTGTTTGGTGCTTCAAGTGCCGCCAATACGGTCATGTTGAGGCCAACTGCACCAACAACCGTCCACCCGGTCCTTGCCAACACACAGCTCGCCTACACAACATCGAAGATGAATCAGAATCCCTAGACGCCATGGCTAATTGGACAGCCGCAACCCCTCATCACGTACTAGGCACGCCAATTTCAATTCATGCTTTGCTCCGTCAGAAAGGCAAAATTCAAAATTCAAGTGTGTCTATTTTACATGATGATAATAGTTCACACGATTTTATTTCTGAAAAATTGGTACGAAAATTGAATTTAACCACCACACCATCTGCATACAAAGTTAAATGTGCTTTTCAAGGTACTAGGTACAATGGCACATGTGAAATAAAATCTCTCACAATTACCATTGGTGATCACACAGAACAACATGATTTTTTAATTGCACCATTGCAATCCACCGATATCATTTTGGGCATGCCTTTTTGACACCAACATAATCCACAAATTGACTATCGCACACACACAATGAATTTCACTTTCAATGGCAAATCTATTTCACTTTCTGTTGATGCATCACTTGCTATGTTTCCCTTGATATCACACACACAAGCAAAGCGTGCACTACGAAAGGATGACAAAGCATACATGATATTTGTTACTGAAGTGGAGCACACACAATCATCTCTCTCTCACACAAATAATGATTTCCTCTCACAGTATAATTATTGCTTTGTGGATGATTACACCCCTCACCTCCCACCCTCTCGTGGTGAATTAGATCATAAAATTGAAATTTTTCCAGGCTCACAACCTCCACACAGAGCACCATATAGACATAGTCCCTTGCACCAACAAGAAATCCAAAAACAAATCATTGAACTCCTAGATAAGGGCCTCATCCGTCCTCGTGCATCCCCTTTTGGTGCCCCGGTTCTCCTAGTCCAAAAGAAAAACAACACTTTTCGCATGTGCATAGACTACTATGCATTAAACAAGGTCACTGTGAAAAACCGCTATCCCATCCCACGTATAGACGACTTCCTAGATCGCTTATGCGGAGCGAAACTGTTTAGCAAAATTGACTTGAAATCAGGATACCATCAAATCCGTATGCACCCTAACGATATTTTTAAAACTGCATTTCGTACCCAGTCTGGTCATTATGAGTTTATTGTCTTACCGTTTGGTCTCACAAATGCACCTGCCACTTTTGCTAGGATGATGAACAAAATATTTCTTGATTATCAGGACTTTGTTATTGTGTTCTTTGATGACATTTTGATTTTTAGTCGTGATGAGCACGAACACAAAAATCACCTGCATATTGTCTTTGAGTTATTGCGTGACCACCAGTTGTTTGCAAACCCAGACAAAAGTACATTTTTTCAAACACAGTTACTATTTAGGCCACATAGTCTCAAAAAAAGGTATATCTATTGACCATCAAAAGATTGACACTATTAAAACATGGCCTACCCCCAAATCCGTGCATGACATAAAATCCTTTAGCAGGCTTTTATCGAAAATTTGTCAAAAACTTCTCACACATTGCATCACCAATGACCACTCTACTTCGTCAAAAAGTACCATTCCATTGGGGCCCCACACAACAAAAATCATTTGACACTCTCAAGTATCTCCTTACACATACCCCCATCCTACAATTACCCGACTTCACACAACCCTTCTTTGTAGTTGTTACAGACGCGAGTGGCTCAGGCATAGGCGCAGTCTTAATGCAAAATGATCACCCACTTGCCTACGAAAGCCAAAAACTCAAACCATCTAAAACCAAATACAGCACATACGATAAAGAATTGCTAGCCGTGGTCCATGCTCTGGACATGTGGAAACACTATCTTATGGGCTCCGAAGTTCTAATCAAGACTGACCAACAGGCCATTAAACATCTTCTGACTCAATCTACCATTTCTGACCGTCATATCCAATGGGCCGGTTTTATTCAAAATTTTCATCCTATGATACAATACCAACCAGGTAAAGCGAATGTAGTAGCAGACGCATTAAGTAGAAAACCTGAAGTGAATGTACTCTCTGTTACTCGTTCATGTGTCTTCGATAAAATCAAGCATGCTTATTTGAATCACATTTCTGTGAGTGATGTGCAATCTGTTCATTCCATGCCTAATACATATGCTCACGATCCACATTTTTCACGTGCTTGGTTTGAAATAACTCACAATAATGGTCTTCCCTATGAACACTACACATTGGCAAATGGTTATCTTTATTTTCAGCAAAAGCTATGCATCACAACACCCTTCAAGGAACTAGCAATGACTGAAATGCATGCACCACCATATATGGGTCATCGAGGAATTCAATCCACACTCACTACATTTCAAGATCATTTTTTTTGGCCTAGAATGAAGCACGATATCACAAAATTTGTTTCAGAATGTTTGATATGTCAAAGAGTTAAACATCATCATGGTAAGTCTTATGGTCTTTTAATGCCTCTCCCCATCCCTACTGGCCCTTGGGAACAAATCTCCATGGATTTCATCACGGGACTTCCTACAACATCCTCACACAATGACATGATATGGACCATAGTTGACCGTTTTAGCAAACAAGCATACTTTGTACCCTGCAAAAAGACATTGTCTACACCATAGGCTGTAAAGCTTTTCCTCCAAACCATCTTTCCTTATCACGGCTTTCCCAAGGTCATTCTCTCCGACCGTGATGGACGCTTTTGCAATCATTTTTGGGTCACCCTAGCCAAAAACTTAGGCTCTAAAATGGATTTCACATCTGCATTTCACCCTGAAAGTAATGGTCAAACAGAAGCCACAAACAATACTATTATGGACCTTCTTCGATCTTATACCACTGAAAATACTGCAAACTAGGACCAACACCTCCCTATGCTTCAATTTGCTTACAATAACACCCCTCACTCCTCCACAAACCGTGCACCCTTTGAAATTGTCTATGGCAAGAAACTCCCTGTCCCTGTATCCACTATTAGCACTGATATCCCTACCGGCTGACACTTTAGCAAGAGATCACACACACATTTTACAAGAAGCCACAACTTGCATTAAACGAGCACAACAACGATACACTGCACAAGCCAATAAGAAACGAAGACCTGCACCTTTTAAAGAAAACGACCTTGTTTGGCTTAGAATAGAAAAACGACGCTTAAAAAGTGTAGAAAAACATCCTAAAGTGAAATTGGCCCCTAGATTTTACGGCCCATTCAAAATTCTTCATAAGATAAATGACAATGCGTCCGCTTGGGCATTCCCTCACATTGGAAAATACACAACTCCTTGCATGTCAGTTTGTTGAGACCACACAAGGGACCTATTCCCGAGACCCCTACCACAGCTGACCCCCCCTTCATTGAGGACGATGAAGAAATTCTGACTCCCGAAATAATTTTAGATCATGACATGACCACTACCCGCAGAGGAAACCAGTACAGAAGATATTTGGTAAAATACAAAAACCATTCTTTGGAAGAGTGTCAATGGATTTCTGAACAATCGCGAAGTCCGCACTACCATCACTTGATACTTGCATACCACACACCTAGAGACACAATTCGTTGATTTCGGCAGTGCCTCTCTTCTAGTGTAGATTTGCCGATTTAAGAAACACGAATTTTAAAAGTGCAGATCCGCCGATTTAGGCAGCACTAGTGTAGATTCGCCGATTTAGGCAACACGAATTCAAAATGCAGATCCGCCGATTTAGGTAGCATTAGTGCAGATCCGTCGATTTAGGCAGCATGACCATTGGTGTAGATCCACCTATCTAGGCAACACCAAATTACTAGACCACTCTACCAGTGGCTGGCCACCACTGTCGATAGTTTGGTTTTGGTAACAATTGAGGACAATTGTCTTTTCAACCCCGGGGTATGTAATGGAATTGATACTTTGATGATATTTGTGAAATATTTGATATTTTGATGAAGTATTGCAATGTTGATTTGAATTGTGGAATATGATCACTTGTTGGGTGTTGTGTGAGCAGATCAGTGATTGGCACGTGCTGGACAATAAGGCGATAGCATTTATTCGGAATAAAACTGCCACCATTGTATTCTCTGTGGCAAGCCTTAGTATTTATGGTTTAGTTATAAGTTGAGATGTAGACAGCTATTAATTGTTACATTGAGCTCTTTATGAGCCATAACTATTTTATGCCCAAGTGTGAAATGGATGTAACTCAATTTTGAGAATGAACGTTTCTATAAATTAAATACGTCCAAGAGGGACATGGTCACTCTTGCACGGGGGGGAGATTGCACCCAGTGTCTGTCTCATCCTTCTCTCCTCTCTTCTTTCCTTTCTCATCATGCCAGACGTAGCACTCCGCTCTAGGAGGTGCGCTTGCACGTTCTCTCTCGCTCTCTATCTCTCTCTATTTGCATACGTCATGGTTATGTGCTATGCGAGTCGGCAGGTACGTAGATTTAGTCATTTATGTCTTGTTATGTGCTATTTTCCAAAGTGTGCAGGGCAGCCATGCTTCTAGTTGTAGCAATTACCATCGTGGAGTCAAAATTGCAAAGGACACAATAGACGCAAGCCATCTTGATTAGACTTCGTCATGGACAAAGTGTTTCATAGCTTAAGCTTCCAACCCTTAAGAATAAGCTAAAACTCACTTTTATACCTCTGGCATTGAGAAAATGGAAGACCTAAGGTATTTCAAGTTTAAAAATAAGTACTTTTCTTACAATCTACTTGCCTAGGCTAGACATCTGTGGCAAAAAAATGTTGATATTATGGACTTGGTGTTGTAACACTTCCAATTTTAAAAAAGCATTGGTGAGGATTGAGAGTGGTTGTCTCGAAGGTCGTTTGAGAGGTATGTGGATGCCAAATGGGAAAATCATATTATATAACCAATGTTCTACAAGATTAGCTCCTCTTTGTTTTTTTAAAAATTGATGTTGGAAGATTCCAACACAGATTCCCGTTTATTCTACCTCTCATGTAAATGTAATTGTAATCTCAAATGATGTTTACTTCTCCCACAATCTGTATATGAACCCGAATGTAATGGGAAGCCGAGAATGTAATTATTGATGAGATTATGACAAATCTTGCTTTTGTACCATGAAACCCGGAGCTAGGGTATAAAAGGCAACCCGGAGCACTATACATCATGTGTCTTCTCTTCTACTATTTTTTTGAATTTCTTACACCACACCCCAAGGTTGTCGCATCGAGGGAACCACTGTGTTTGTCTTGTCAAGCTCTCTGTGCACATATCTACATTGCAAGCGTCGCATGAAAATCGAGCAACTACATCTATGACCTTCCAGGTGACATTTCTCTCTATCCGAGTGTCGTTTTGAGATTCTATCAATTGCACATGATTCTCGGCACTTAGGAGAATCTATTAGGCACATTCGAATTCTAAAAGGCCGACCTGCATTAGGATTCCATAAGAAAATTGCATTTTTTCAAGGAGTCTTATTACGAGTTTGATGACATTGTTAATGACTTGACTGAAGAAGAAGAAGAGCTTTTGCTAAGCTCACTAAAAGAATATCGAGATATCTTTGCTTGGTCTTATAAAGATCTCAAGGGTGTTGATCCATAAATTTGTCAACATACCATACCCATGAGAGATGATGCAAAACTAAGTAGAAAAAACCCATATACTTATAATGAAACTGTTGGGGTATAAAGCCCAATGTGGTCGCCCAGGTAAGTGGGCGGGCCGCCAGGTATGTACACATATTCTTTTGTAAAAATCTAATAAGAACTCACTATGCTCTACACATTACAGTAGAGCGAGTTCACCATATCGTCGTGCTCTTCTTCTCGCACTCTCTCTCGCGTCGCACTTCCGCTCGTACTCCTTCAACTTGATGATGCTGGCTACGTCACCATTTTTGGACAGAACATGTGGAAGATATCCAAGGGTTCTATGACAGTAGCACATGGAGTAAAGTCTGGAGGACTTTACATGATTTATGTATCAAATGTCTCTAAAAATGTAATCAATGTAACCGAGCAGCCGAACGTTTCTTTGTGGCATAGCCGGTTAGGACATATGTCCAAGAAGGGAATGGAAATCTTGTCTCGTTCTGGTTATTTGCCTGGCTTTTCATTTAATGATTTTGAATTCTGTGAACATTGTCTGTATGGTAAGCAAACACAGCAGCCACATAAGCATAGAAGCAGTAGAAGAGATACACAGTTGGCACTTGTTCATACTGATTTGTGTGGACCTATGCCTAACCTATCTCTAGGGGGAGCTTCTTACTTTATGACATTTATAGATGATTACTCGAGGAAAGTATGGGTTTACTTTCTCAAGCACAAGGATGAAGCGTTTAGTGTTTTCAAAACGTTTGTGACACTTGTGGAGAATCAGAGTGGCAAGAAGCTTAAATGCTTACGCACTGACAATGGTGGAGAGTATGTTTCAAAGGACTTTCAGAACTTTTGTGAGTCAAAAGGTATAAAACGTGAACTTACTGCTCCTTACAATCCTCCTCAAAATGGTGTTGCTGAGAGGATGAATAGGACCATACAAGAGAAGGTCAGAAGTATGTTGTCTAATGCACAGCTGCCAAATGGGTTTTGGGCTGAAGCTGTATCAACAGCTGTTCATCTTGTAAATAGATCTCCTAGCAAGGTTTTGCAGAAGGATTCAGTGCCAGAGATGGTATGGTCAGGCAAAATGCCCTCATACAAGCATCTCAGAGTCTTTGGTTGTGAGGCATATACTCACGTTCCAAAGGAATTTAGGAACAAACTTGAGCCAAAGAGTAGAAAGTGCATCTTTCTAGGCTATGGTAATTCTGGTGAGATGGGGTACAGACTTTGGGATCCCGAATCCAGAAAGGTTGTCTGCAGCAATGATGTTCACTTTAATGAATCCAAATATCATTCTAAACCAGAGAGGGTTGAGGAGATTAGAAGAGTTGTCTTCCAAGAAGATGGACCTGCACGTGCAAGACAAAATGTCAGGGCTCAAGAGGAGCAAGGACAGGATAGAGTGGAACCACAGGTTGTGGCTGAGCCTGAGCCACCTATTGTGCGTAGATCTGGACGTGTCACGCGACCTCCTGATAGGTTTGTTCCATCTATGAACTATGATTGCAATGAGCCTTCATGTTACAAGGAAGCAGTGCAAATGAAGGACTCCGGGAATTGGCAATTGGCCATGCAGTCAGAGATGACAGCTCTGCATAAAAACAAGACATGGAAGCTAGTTAAATTACCACAGGGCAAAAAGGCTCTACCTTGTAAATGGGTTTACAGGTATAAGATCACCGCTCATGATAGTCAGCCAAAGTACAAAGCAAGGCTTGTTGCCAAGGGCTTTAAGCAAGAAGGCATTGACTTTGATGAAGTCTTCTCTCCGGTGGTCAAGATGACTACATTGAGATGCTTTCTTGCATTGGTTGCCATATTAGATTTGGTGTTGCGCGAAATGGATGTCAAGACAGCGTTCTTGCATGGTGATTTAGATGTGGAAATTTACATGGAGCAGCCAGAAGGGTTTGTTGAGAAAGGCAATGAAGATTGGGTATGCCAGTTGTTAAAGAGTCTTTATGGCGTAAAACAATCACCAAGGGCATGGTACCATAAATTCCACAAGTTTATGCTTTCTCAAGGCTACAAACGTAGTGAGTTCGATCACTGTCTATATACAAAGAAGGCTAAGGATGATAGTTGGTTTATCCTTATTTTGTATGTGGATGACATGTTGATTGCTGGCAAGCACTTGGAAGAAATTTCAGCTTTGAAGTCAAAGATGGCAAAATCGTTTGACATGAAAGACATGGGTGAGGCAAGTCATATACTTGGTATGCGCATTGAGAGGGACAGATCAAAGAAGTTGATTTGGTTATCTCAAACAGAGTATATTGACAAGGTTTTGCAACGTTCCAATATGGACAAGGGAAAGGCATTGAGTGTTCCATTGCCACCATATGTGAAACTTAGCAAACAAGATTGTCCTGTGTCTGAGGAAGAACAAGCTGAAATGGATAAGATTCCATATGCATCTGCAGTGGGTAGTTTGATGTATGCAATGATTGCTACTCGCCCAGACATTGCATTTGTAAGTCGATACATGTCAAACCCAGGCAAGAAACATTGGGAGGCAATGAAAGGAATATTGAGATACCTGAAAGCTACAAAGAGTATGCGTATATGCTATGGGAGTCAGGAGCTAAGTGTAAAGGGTTTTATAGACTCAGATTATGCAGGTGACTTAGACAACCGAAGGTCTACATCAGGGTATGTCTTTACATTGGCTGGTAGAGCAGTATCATGGCATTCTAGATTACAAGATTGTGTTACTCAGTCTATTACAGAGGCTGAATATGTTGCAGCATCAGAGGCATGCAAAGAATCAATTTGGCTTAATCGACTAGTAACAGATTTGGGAATCAAAGAAGAGATGCCTGTGTTATATTGTGATAGTCAAAGTGCTATACAATTGGCTCGCAATCCAGTTTATTACTCAAAGACAAAGCATGTGGATGTGAAGTATCATTTCATCAGGGAAATGCTCGAGGATAAGCAACTTCAGCTTGTCAAAGTTCACACCACAGAAAATCCTGCTGATCTACTTACAAAAGGACTTCCCTCAAAGAGCTTTGCGCATTTTCGCAAGCAGTTAGGTGTAGTGTAGTACATCACTTCTCTACATCTCTTGTATATTAGCTTGTATAGTAGCTTCTCTCACACTTAAAGTACCACATTGGACTTTAAGTGGGAGGTTGTTGGGGTATAAAGCCCAATGTGGTCGCCCAGGTAAGTGGGCGGGCCACCAGGTATGTACACATATTCTTTTGTAAAAACCTAATAAGAACTCACTATGCTCTACACATTACAGTAGAGCGAGTTCACCATATCATCGTGCTCTTCTTCTCGCACTCTCTCTCGTGTCGCACTTCCGCTCGTACTCCTTCAGAAACATTTGCCAAAAACATCAAAGAAGAGATAGAGACGCTCAAGGAAGCCGAATTCATTTATGAAATTGAACACACAAATTAGGTTTCTCCTATTCTGGTGGTACCCAAGAAAAATGGAAAATTAAGAGTGTGTGTCAATCTCAAAAAAGTGAATGCAGCCACCATCAAAGATAACCACCGTCTTCCAATCTCAAAAAAGTGAATGCAGCCACCATCAAAGATAACTACCCTCTTCCAATCACCGAGCATGTTTTAGAATGAGTTGCAGGAAAAGAGGCTTACAGCTTCTAGACGGCTTTTCAAGGTACAATCAACTTTTGGTTGATCCCAAAGATCAACATAAAACTGCCTTTGCAATTGAATGGGGTATTTTTGCCTATAGGGTTATGCCTTTTGGGTTAACTAATGCTTCTGCCACCTTTCAAAGATTGATGAGCCATGCTTTCAAAGAATATCTTAGGAATTTCTTGGAAGTATATATATTTTGCCATTGGGTGTATATTAGCTCAACAAGGAGGCGGAAAAATTGATTTTCCCATTTCTTATGCTAGTAGACAGCTGAATGTGTCCAAGAAGAATTACACAACCACTGAAAGAGAAGGGTTAGGAATGATCTAGCAGTAAAAAAGTATAGACATTACCTATTAGCCAACAAATTTGTGTTCTTTGTGGACCACCAAGCTTTATTGTACTTGGTCACCAAGCTTTATTGTACTTGGTCAACAAGCCATTCAACACAGGAAGAATCGTGAGCTGGTTCATCATTCTTTTGGAATTTGATTCCACTGTAGTTGTAAAAAAGGGCACCACACACCAAAGAGCAGATGATTTATCAAGGATTATTTTAGAAGAACCACCAAAAGGGGTAGACGATGATCTACCTAATGCATATCTATTCTCCGTGGAAATGGTACCCCGTTGGTCAGAAAATATGGTTTCATTGATGACCATAGCTCAAGTGGGCTCTCAAATACCACTTCCTATTACACCAGGATTAATTGGGCTATCGGCTATGTATTAATTACTAGCTGTAAGGCTATACAAAAGTAATCGAGATGTAATATTGCATCTCTGTATTAATCTTGAGGAGAAAACCCAATACCTAAAACAAGCACACATTACCATAGTAGGACTTCACTTTGCGGAAGACCAAACTATGCAATGAATCATAACACTTGGAGTATTTTGGCCAACCATGAGAAGTGATGTTCACTCATTTTTGAAAATTGTCCTCAATGCTAGAAACAAGCACCCATACCTCATGTGATATTATTTCAAATATCACTGCTAAGTGGAGTAACCATCTAGTTACTTACTTATCAAGCAAAACATTTCGGGAGGATATCAGTAAACGCCACCAAAGAGCTATTGCAACTGAAGAAAGAGACTATGCTCTTATTAAAAACCAATTTTATTGGAGAGGAAAGTATCAACATTTGCATCTATGTGCAAATGAAGATGAATATATACCCACTCTAGAACAAGCACCATGCTGGATTAGCTAGAGGTCACTTTTCTAGTGAAACCAACACTAGAGCAATATTAATGGTAGGCATATGGTGGCCAACACTTTTTGCAGATGCCAAAGAATATGTTCGAAGGTGTGATGCATGCCAATGAGCAAAAATACCAACCAGGGTAGATAGTATGCCATTAAGACCAATGATGGGGGCTAGAGATTTTGCAAAATGGGGCATAGATTTTGTTGGACCAATACAACCACCTGCTTATAGAACTCAAGCTCAATATATCATTGTAGCTACGGACTATTTGACCATGTGGG
The DNA here is from genome assembly GCF_014529385.1 of Adiantum capillus-veneris. Lineage (NCBI taxonomy): Eukaryota > Viridiplantae > Streptophyta > Polypodiopsida > Polypodiales > Pteridaceae > Adiantum > Adiantum capillus-veneris. Next base: position 137,310,998 of record NC_140951.1, on the reverse strand, counting down.
CAGAGGCTAAGGCGACCATGAAGAATGATGCTAGAACCACAGTCACATTCTTGTATGAGAATGTATTCACAGATATGGACTCCCAATAGAAATTGTCAGTGACATGGAAACTCACTCCCTCAATGAGGTAATTGAGTATCTACTGAATGAATTTATGGTCATCCATAACAAATCCGCTCCATATCATCCACAAGCAAATGGACAAGTTGAGCACACAAATAAAATTCTTAGCTCGGTATTGACTAAAGTGGTTAGTTCATGACGGACTGATTGGGAAATGAATCTACATGCCACTTTATGGGCTTATAGAGTTTCATTCAAGACAGCTTTGAATGCTACACCCTTTGATCTTGTTTATGGTCTTACACCATACTACCGATAGAATTTCTATTGCCAACACTAAGGGTAGCTAAAGATCTTGAGTGGACCAGACATGAATTGTCAGAGAGGCTTGAAGATTTAGAAAAACTTGATGAGCAAAGGCTAACAACTGTAGCTCACATCTATGCACAAAAACGAAAGCAAAAATAATGATTCACATCTAGTCATAAAAATCCTCAAAAAAGGGGACTTAGTTTTAGTTTATTCCCTTAAGCAACACATTCCCAAGTTCAAGAAAAAGGAAAATGGACCGTTTATCATTGAATATGTATCTCCAAGTGGAGAAGTTAAGTTGTCCACAGTCTAGATGGTGAACCAATGGCTAACTGGATTAGTGGATGCCACTTAAAGAAGTACCATTTGCCACTAACCAATGATTTGCTAGAGAAAATGCATGCAGCAAAGTAGTAGCATGCCCCTAGATAGTATAACTCTTCCATATCATTAGATGACCATTTGGTAGGGGTCAAGGGGATCCCAAGTAAATAATCTAAGTTTTGGCCACATAATAGAATTGGATTCCGATTCCATAGGCAGCTTATAGACAATGTCTATACACAATGTACCTAGATGGTTCAAGAAAATAGTCAAGGCAAGCTCTCAAACAAAAGGAAACAGCTCGAAGACTACAAAGTGTCCAATTTGACATATGAAGTCAAACTGACTCCGAATGAGACCAAATTGTATGAGTAGCATCAGGACAAGGTCTATACAAAATGTACCTAGATGGTTTCAAGAAATAGTCAAGGCAAGCTCTCAAACAAAAGGAAATACCTCAAAGACTACAAAGTGTCCAATTTGACGTTGATAGATCGCTTTTGGCGTGTACAAAGTAGCGTTTATATGCATGGTCATATGTTAAAAAGGATGTAAATACATGCATTCGGGAGCTTTGCAAAGTGGTTTCAAGTTCAAAAAAAGATGCAACGTGTACAGACTGTGAATAGTCAGGTTCGTGCGCTAGCAGTCTAACACATGTACATGCCCGTATAGGGTATCGGGACCTTGGATATGGTTTTAGGTGGCTTATTTTGGTTTTAGATAATGTGTTTGAGCTTTCTATAATGTAAATAATGCAAGTGACAAGTGTGGGTACTCCCATCCCGCTCGAGGAGTTTGACACATGCGGTAACTGTCTATTTGCGGCGCCTAATCTGCGGTGATACGTGCATCGCCCTAGAAGTGGTCAAAAATGGAATGTGGGGATGTGGAAATGTGCTTTGGGTATCGAGGATCAAGCGTGCGAAATTTGGTGAATTTTGGAGTCCGTTTGGGGTTTTGCCTGCAAAAAATGCCCGCAAGGGGTCAAAACTGGCCAAAACTGTGCCAAAAAAGGTCAAAAAATGGTCAAAAAAGGTGTGAAATGGCTTCAAATTTCCACATCACTCACGGTGCCATGATGGTCCAGGCTGAGGGAGGACTTTTGAAGAGCAATATCAACACTTTCACCCCTCTGTGTGTGGGAGGGAGCAAGGTTCCTACAGGTGGTCTAGTGTAGTCCCGTTGCGTTCGCGTCCTGTTTTCGAGTGTGTGGAGGAGTGAATGAGATCTTTCTCTCTTCAATTTTGCACTTGGGAGAGTCTATGGGAGTTCTGAGGTTTCCATGGATGTGTGTATGCAAGGAATTGAGGGAAGAAGGTGCGGCTTTCTGCAAGACTATGTGACCCTGTATCGGTGCCATTAGGGTTGGCGCTACTCCAAAGAGTCCAAAAGAGTGGATTTTGGTAAAGCTTTTTCAATGGTTTGAGAGTGGCCTTTTGTGGTTGGAGTTTTGGTTTTTTTATGGTTTTTCTTGTATATTTTGGTCACCATCAAGCGTGATTTCAAGTGTTGATCACCTCGACTCACCTTGTAGTGTCTGCGGGCAGACAAGGGCTTGTAGGTCGAGGCGTTTGGAGTTTGAATTGAGCTTGTGGGTAGAGTTTTTTAGGGAGATTTTGAGTGGTAGTGAGTGAGGTGAGGAATTCAAGTAAATTCCTTGTGTTGTGTTGAGTTGTCTGGGTGTGTGAGTGTGCGCACGACATCTTTTGCTCCATCATCCTTTGGCGATCCTGCTGGGGAGCGGAAATTTGCTAGTTGTGCACCCAGTTGAAGCGGTTTTGCTGTGAAGTTCAAGTTTCATTCAAGAAAAGTGGTGGTTTGGTTGAGGTGAAAGACTTCAAATCTTGTGGAATTACTCACGCAAGGGAGAAGCAACTTCAAAGGGATGGCGTATAGTCGGCCAGTGTTTACAGGGAAGGAGGATGTGAAGGATTGGATTGCGGACTTCGAGTGGCATACGCTTGGTATGCACATTGTGAATGACGAAGCCAAGCTTCATGTATTTCCTCTTGCGCTCAAAGGAGAATCTCGGGAGTGGTTTGAAGGTTTAGAGGAAGAAAAAAAACAAACATGGGAGTAGGTGAAGCTGGAAATTTTGACAGGTTTGGAAAGAAACTAACCGCAACAAAAGCGACAACAAAATTAAGAGGTTTGCAGCAAGATGTTCATGCTAACTTTAAAGAGTTTTTGCAACACTTCAAAGGGCTTTGGGTTCAATTAGAGGTGGAATCCCAAGTACCTCCAGGGGATTTCTTTAAAGTGCGTCAGTTTATGGATTGTCTCCATCCAAGTGTAGGGAGAAGGTCGATCAAGATGAGCCTGCTACATTTGAAAGAGTTGTGGAAATTGCCGAGGCCAAGAGCAAGAAGATCAAGAGAAGGTGGGAGCAAGGCCTGACACATACTGAGCCAGTTGTGGTGCAACCAATGGTCCCTGTGACAATGGATGATAGAGTGGAGCGAGTGGTTCAAGGTCCAGATCCTGTTACGGCCCGGGTTCTACATGATCTTGCCGGTCAGTTGCAAGAATTAAGAATTAACATAATGAATAGAAACCAAAGAGAAGAGCGGCCAGCTGGGAGAGGCAGAGGACGAAGGCTACTAGGAAGATGCTACAATTGTGATGAAGAGGGTCATTACATCCCTGATTGTCTTGAACCACCAAGAGAGAGAGGAGGGATATACCCCCTATATGGACGTGGTCGAGGAAGAATAGAAGAAAATCATCAAGAGCGGGCACTAGAAGCACCACCGCCGCAACAACAACCGCAACCATTGCCTGCAAATGGAGAAGGTAGGGCTATTAACATCATTACCCTTGAGCATCAAGATGTGGATGTTTTGGCCAATAAGAGAGCTAGGCATGATAGGGAGAAAGACATAGAAGAAGAGAGGGAAACAAGAGCAAGGAAAGGAAAGGCTAAGGTAGAAGACAAACCAGAAAGTAGCAAGAGGCGGCGAAGAAGGAAAATTGGTCCAAAGGACTACCTCCTTGGCCAAGGTGTCGAAGACTATGATATTGTTGACGACATACGAAATCAAAAGGCAAATATATCTTTTGGTCAGTTGGTGGCTTTGAATGCTAAATTGAGGAGGCAGTGGACCAAGTGTGTGAGTACACGGCTCCCTTCCAAGAAGGAAAAGCGTCAAAGCATGGTGTCATCTTTGAGGGTTGGTCACCCAGTGGATATGGTGCCAATAGTTGAAGCTATGCTGGGAAAGAAGACGGAAGTGCAAGCATATGTGGATGGTGGTGCCCAGGTGTGTGTCATGACCGAGGCTATCATGAAAGAAGCAAGTGTCAAGATGTCAGTGAATGCTTTGATCCGTATGAGGGTGGCCAACCACAAAAAGTCAAGATGTCTTGGAATAGCTGAACATGTGAAGATAAAAGTCTTGGGGATTGAGTGCTTGGTTGATTGCTACGTGATGCAAGCGGGTGAGAATGCGTATCCAATCATTTTAGGGAGGCCATGGCTTATAACCCTTAGTGCTAAGCAGGATTGGGGCACGGGCTTGATCACCATCCCCGACAAAGAGAAAGGAAGGACCATTGTCTACAACATGAAGACACACGAGAGCCGTACACAACCCCTAGTGGAGATGCAAGATACGGATTTGACGGAAACCACATCATACGATAGTGATGCTTCGTCTACATCATCAGAAAAAAGTGTAGAGGAAGGCTTGATGCAATTATGTCCTGATCTTTTTGGGATAAGTGTTGAAAAGGAAGCATCGATGCATGATGTGAAGGTCAAGGAGGAGAAGGATAGTCCAAAAGCAATTGTAGAGCCTGCCAAAGTGAATGTAAGGAGCATGCTAGGAGAGGACTTGACAGAAAAAGAAAAAAAGGAGTATGAAGACATGTTTACAGAGTTTCCAAAGCTATTCGCCACTGAATATACAGAGTTGCAAGGAGCTAAAGGAGTCGAGCATAGAATCAATCTAAAAGAAGGTGCCAAGCCAAAGGTTCAAAAGCTTAGGAGATTGGGGGTCAATCATGAGAAGGCACTTCATGAAGAGGTGACGAAGCTTTTGGAAGCAGATTTCATCTTTCGAGTGGAAGATGAAATACTCAATCAGGTTGCAGGTCATGAACGTTACTCAATCATGGATGGATTTTCTGGCTACTTTCAGATCTTGATAGCGATTGAAGATCGATTGAAGACGACCTTCATTACTCCTTGGGGTTGTTTTGCCTACAGAAGAATGCCTTTTGGGCTGGTTAATGCATATGCTACCTTCCAAGGATGGATGAATAGAGTGTTTGGTCCCTACTTGGGTAAGTTCATTCGCGTTTTCATGGATGACAGTGGGTGTTATAGCTCAAGGGTCACACATTTGGAGAAGGTGAGGTTGAGTTTTGAAAGGCTTCAACAAGAGGGTGGGCAACTCAACCCAAAGAAGTGTAAGTTTTCTCATGCCAGAGTCCATTTTCTAGGACATGTGGTTTCCCAAAATGGAATAGAAGCTAACCCAGAGAAAGTTAAGGCTTTATTGCTTATGGATCCGCCCAGCAACACAAAGGATTTGGCATCATTTGTGCATAAGCTCAAGTACGTGTCACGTTTTTTCTGGATGCTATGTCAGTATGTGTATCCTCTCCAGAAATTGAGTCAAAGAGTTCAAGGGTTTGAATGGAATGAAGACATGCAACAGGCTTTTGATGGCATCAAGGAGGTATTGTGTGCTTTACCAACAGTGAGTCCTCCCGACTTGCAGTCAATTTTCTATGTATCTATTAGTGTGGGGTCAATAGCTTTTGGATCGGTTCTCTTACAAAAGAAAGGAAGGAACTTCAAGCTAGTTTATTTTGACAGCAAGATGAAGAATGTAAGCGAGTTCTCCTATACGGAAATGGAACAGTGGGTATTCGCCTTGGTTCTTGCTTGTCGAAGGTTTAAAACATATATGTTGCCGCAAAAGTTCTATGTTCTCACCACATCGAATATTTTGCCGGATGTAGTACAACATTTGAAGCCTAGCAAGCGCATCTTAAAGTGGACTTTGGAGCTTCAAGAGTATGAGTTTGAGTTTAAAGTGGATCATTCTGTTAAAGCTCACTTGGCATACATAGTCGTACATAAGGGGGGCGAGCTTCCATCTTACCCAAGGGTTGACAAGGATGATCATGAAGAGGAAGTAGATATTACAGATGCGTATACAATGATGTTTGATGGTGCATACAGGAAAGTTCTTCAAAAGGCAAGTGGTGGGGTAGTCATTAAGAACCCAAAAGACGATGTAATCTTTTCTAGAGCTTACAATCTTGATGAAGCTGAAAGTAACAATGATGCCGAGTACCTCACGCTTTTCCTTGGGTTGAAGCAGTGTGTTGAGTTTGGACTGAAGAGGGTCATTGCAAAAGGGGATGCATTGCTAGTCATGAATCAGTTGCTTGGTTTGTGGAATGTTAAGAAAGACAATTTGAAGAAGTGGTTCTATGGCATCAAGAAGCTTTTGCATGAGTTTGAGAAGATACAGTTTAAGCATGTTCCTCGTGAGCAGAATAAAGAAGCTGATGAGTTGGCTAGGGACAATTTGGATGCCTTGGTAGCTCCTTTAAAGGTCAAGGAAGCCTTGTATGCAGGAAGGGAATCATTGCAAGATGTAGAAGTATTTCTTGGTAAAGGGCAATGTCTAGAGGGCATGTCAAAGGTTCGGCGTAAGAGAATAGTTTCAAAACCAAGAAACTACACATTAGTAGGTGAGGATCACATGCTTTATGGCAAGGATAGCATTTTGAGAAAAGTGCCGTACAAAGAAGAGATAGGCTTGATTTTGGAGCACTGCCATGAAGAAACAGGCCATCAAGGCAAGGATCAGGTTGTCTTTCGTGTTTTGAGAGCACGTTACTGTTGGCCCTCTATGATGAGATATGCTTATTTTTGGTGCAAGTCATGCCATGAATGCCAAGTGTTTGCAAATCGGAAGCTTTTGGCAGAGCCTCAGAAAGCTATAATGTCTTTTGATGCATTTGCAAAATGGGGAGTAGATGTTGTAGGTCCAATGCCAAGGACCAACAATGGTAAAAGGTATATCCTTGTGGCTGTGGACTATTTGACAAAATGGGTGGAGGCAAGAGCAATAAAAGATGTAACAGCAGGAAGAGTGGCCTCTTTTTTATATGAACAGGTGTGTTGCAGGTTTGGAGCTCCTATGGTTATTATTTCTAATCGTGGACCAGGGTTTAGGGGAAAAATTGTTGCTGCTCTCATGGAGAAATTGAAAATTCAGCATAGGCATTCTTCTCCTTACTACCCACAATGCAATGGGTTGGTTGAGAACTGCAACGGTCAAATTGTGAAGATTCTATCAAAGTATGCTAGAGAGCATCCTAAAGAGTGGGACTTGGACTTGGAAAAGTGTTTGTGGGCTTATAGAACTGCGTATAGAGTGTCAACACAATTTACACCATATGAGCTTGCTTATGGAAAAGAAGCTCTTATGCCCATACAAGTGCAGTTGGATGCCTTGAAGTTGTTGTGCAGAATGCAAGGTGAGCATAGTGACAAGCTGCAAGAAAGAATTCTTTCTCTAGAGTTGCTGCGAATGATTAGAGAGAAAGCCAGTGATTATTATCTTCAACAAGCAGAGACAAGGATGGAGAAAATGAATAAGAGGCTGCCAGAGAAAGACATCAAAGAAGGAGATTTGGTGATGAAGTATGATTCTCGCTTGGATTTTACTTTTCAGAAGAAATTGAGGGACAAATGGTTGGGTCCATACAGAGTGAAGCATGTATTTTCTAATGGCACCTATGAGTTGGAAAAATTGTCTGGTGAACGTTTACGCTACAGAATAAATGGTTATAGATTGAAGAAATATTTTGCGAGGGATGTGGTTCCAGATGCAAATAGTCTCTTGGTTGAGCATAAATGCTCTACCTAGAGGGTGGGCAATGATGATAGATCGCTTTTGGCATGTACAAAGTAGCGTTTATATGCATGGTCATATGTACAAAAGGATGTAAATACATGCATTCGGGAGCTTTGCAAAGTGGTTTCAAGTTCAAAAAAAGATGCAACGTGTACACATTGTGAATAGTCAGGTTCGTGCGCTAGCAGTCGAACACATGTACATGCCCGTATAGGGTATCGGGGCCTTGGATATGGTTCTAGGTGGCTTATTTTGGTTTTAGATAATGTGTTTGAGCTTTCTAGAATGTAAATAATGCAAGTGACAAGTGTGGGTACTCCCATCCCGCTCGAGAAGTTTGACACATGCGGTAACTGTCTATTTGTGGCTCCTGATCTGCGGTGATACGTGCATCACCCTAGAAGTGGTCAAAAATAGAATATGGGGATGTGGAAATGTGATTTGGGTATAGAGGATCAAGCGTGCGAAATTTGGTGAATTTTGGAGTCCGTTTGGGGTTTTTCTTGCGAAAAATGCCCGCAGGGGTCAAAACTGGCCAAAACTGTGCCAAAAAAGGTCAAAAAATGGTCAAAAAAGGTGTGAAATGGCTTCAACTTGCCACATCACTCACGATGTCGTGATGGTCCAGGCTGAGGGAGGACTTTTGAAGAGAAATATCAACACTTTCACCCCTCTGTGTGTGGGAGGGAGCAAGGTTCCTACAGGTGGTCTAGTGTAGTCCCGTTGCGTTCGCGTCCTGTTTTCGAGTGTGTGGAGGAGTGAATGAGAGCTTTCTCTCTTCAATTTTTCACTTGGGAGAGTCTATGGGAGTTCTGAGGTTTCCATGGATGTGTGTATGCAAGGAATTGAGGGAAGAAGGTGCGGCTTTCTGCAAGACTATGTGACTTTGTATCGGTGCCATTAGGGTTGGCGCTACTCCAAAGAGTCCAACAGAGTGGAGTTTGGTGAAGCATTTGCAATGGTTTGAGAGTGGCCTTTTGTGGCTGGATTTTTGGTTTTTTTATGGTTTTTCTTGTATATTTTGGTCACCATCAAGCGTGATTTCAAGTGTTGATCACCTCGACTCACCTTGTAGTGTCTGCGGGCAGGCAAGGGCTTGTAGCTCGAGGCGTTTGGAGTTTGAATTGAGCTTGTGGGTAGAGTTTTTTAGGGAGCTTTTGAGTGGTAGTGAGTTAGGTGAGGAAATCAAGTAAATTCCTTGTGTTGTGTTGAGTTGTCTGGGTGTGTGAGTGTGCGCACGACATCTTTTGCTCCATCAACGTATGAAGTCAAACTAACTCCGAATAAGCCCAAATTGTATAAGTAGCATCAGGACTATGTAGCGGACAAGTACATGGCTTCAAAAGTGACCAAACAACTCTACACACCAAGTAGTAACAAAAACCAATGATTTCAGAGTCGACAAGAGCACCAAGTGATGCTGACACAACCAAATCTTACCAAATTCATTTTAGGACTTGTTTTAAATGTATTGAAGATGTGTAGGTCATAAAATTATCTTTTCAAGCAAAAAATATAGTTTTAGTTAATAATCACGATTATTTACTTTTGTGCACAATTGGCTTGAAAATCATCATGTCACTTTACCTATCACTTGTACACATCTATCTCATGCCACGTGTCAACTTCGAGCCTAAAAGATCAAGAAAATCTCAGATTTTGTCAAAAAAACGCACTAAAAGCTCTTTTGTCCAAATTTTGAGTTAATTGTCACATTTTTTTGATCCAAATCATCCCATATCTCACACAAAGGATCTATAGCCTGTCTAGAACCAACTTGCAACAAAAATTATTCAAATTGATGAATGGAAAGCGGCAATGGATTGGGTTGAGAGTTCTTCACTCAGTCAATGTAACACAGCTCACTAGTCAAGTGCTTGTAGCTTTTTGATATTTGATACGAGGCTTTTTGATAGTGCCTCCACTACAAGCACTGGATTGGGTTGAGAGTTCTTCACTCAGTCAACCCAAAGACTATTTCAGTCCATGAAACTATGTCAAGGGACAACACAGTGGAGGAGGGGGGGAATGTTAGCAGTAAGCTAACCCATGTAGCATTTTTTAGGATCTTTTATTGTAAAAACACTTACTCTTTTGATAAATCGAGAATATTGTAATTCCTATTTTTCAAGTGGATATTGTAATCGATGAGCCGCGGCTATAAGCTTCCAGATTGTATTGATTTATCCTTAGTTAGAGCTCCCAGATGATTAGTTTTTTACCAAAGAAACCTTGGCTAAGGTATAAAAGCCAATTTTTATAAGTTATCATAAAGTTTTTTGGATAAGAAATACACAGCGTGAGCTAATAGCTCTCACTTCTCTCCTTCTCATGCTTCCTACTCCCTTATCGGTTGTCACATTGGAGTGTTGTCTGTTGCTTTGTAACCGTAGGTAAGAGCTCTACGCATTGACGTAAACATATCATGGTAAATTGTAGCTTTTGGCGTTGCCAACCTGCGGCATAATATCATCATAAGTAGGAATTTAAGCTAGAAAATCACAAAGTAAGCATAGGTGGGGTATTGGGGCATCATTGCTAAGCATTTAGATGCATTTGGAGTAAAAAACAACTAGGTCAAAAAGTCAGTGCTGTTAATAATTGTGTTTTTTGCACTTCATCAAAGTGAGGTTTGAGACCATAAGCATGTGTGCTTAGGTCTTATATACTTGTCCTTGAAGTTTCGTAACATTCGGATGTCGTTTGATGCTGTAACAGTCATGTTTTGTTTGCCGATTAGTGACTAGCTTTTGATGACTTAGGTCATTTGAGTGTAGCTTGTGTTAGATGCGAGTTGTCTGTTGTTTTCCAAGAGATTGACACCCTCTTGTAGCCTCTATACACTAGTCAAGTCATCTTCGTCCCATGGATTGAAAATTATGTTCGTGGTTCTCAATATGTCTGCAATAAGATAGGAGTGAGGTTAGAAACCCATCCCACACTTGATATAAAATTATTCTTTCTCAAAAGTTCTAGCCATGGTTGACAAGAGAAAATGCACAAGAGTGAGACTAGGAATTTATGGCAAAGTGTTTGCGGAATTTGGTAAATTTTTCTTTGCATAGAGATCAAAATCTCAACAAGAAACTTAGAAAAATCACAGTAAGGTCAATGCAAAAGAGTGCAATAAGCAAACTAGAGGACTCACAGAAAAAATCGAATAGAGTCTCCTCTCTACGGATATCAAAACCTCAAACACATCTGAGCCAAAAAAACAGTGCATAAACCAACAAAGTGCTGACTGGGCATAAATTGGCATATAATGCTAAAAGAAACAATCACTTATATGTGTTAAACAATCAGGATCATTGAAATGTTTTCTTTTTTGTACATAGAAGTATTCAATAATTCTATCGTTGCTCTCATCACCTGAAGTGGACGAACAAGTCCGTTGAGATAATTATGATCATACTGTAACTTTTATTTCAGTCCTATCAATATAGAGTTTTCTTCTTCTTGTTAGTGCCTAATGTGTCAGGGTACTTATCTTTTTGGACTGCAACTAAGGTCTTAGTTTTAAACCTTAGGGGCATGTTTACACAAGTGCCTAATGCTTAGGTAGTTTTTGAATACCCGAATTGTCTTATGGCGTGTAGCAGTTTTTGGATGTAACCAACAAGCAGTTTGCAGCCTTCATGTAGTCGTACTACTGTTTTGGGTATGTAGTTTTTTGATGATGATGAATACACAGTGAAGCAGTACCTTCTTTCTCTCAATCATGGTGTTTATTGTTCATATGCTTTGCAGGTCTATGAATTAGCATGCAGTCTCCTGTAGTCATTTTCCTTTATACTGCATGTTTGTTGTACTTAATACCTCTTAGGGTTGTGAGCCCCTAACTTTTTGGTGATCCTGCAATTGGTTTGAATTCAGCCTAGACCATATGGCACTCAGGAGTGCAACAGGGTTCTGACATGTTGGTTGACATAGACCATTTGGAATTCTTAAATTAGGTAACCCCGCAAGAAGAGTATGAAGAATATGCAACAAATTTCTTAGAGGAATTCTTCCCAAATCTTCCAGGGGAAATCAAAATTGCAATTGTTGACAAGGTAGTTACATCATTTTTACCTTTTGGTGCCTACAATTTGCCTTCATGTTACAGTCGGTATGAAAGGAAAGTGTTGGTACAATATTCAAGAGATAAGTGAAGAAGCAATGCATGAGTGGGTCAGGGCAAGGGTCCAATTTACCACAACACTCATATGGCACAAGGTTTTAGACTAAGGAGAGAGTTTTTTGCAAGGGGAAGACATGAAGAAGAATTTGGTAGTGATGACCAGGAAGAACCTATAAGGGGGGTTGTTGCAAAAGTAGGAAATTTTGGGGTGGGGATTGAAGTGCAAGAACCTGAACACATGCTACAAGAGACCCCACTTGCAAACCAAGGAGGCCAACATACAACTCTTGCTATAACAGACCCAATTTTGGGACAATTGGTTAATGTAATGCTAACTCAGACAGTCTTGAGGGCAAGAAGACAATTGCAATTTGTACCATCAGGGACAGGTACTTTACCTTTCAATCCACTCTTGGTAAGAGTACTCAGAGCACTTCTGATACCTCCAATGGCTACACCAAATCCCAAAGTGAGTGCGGAAAAGTTCAGTGGGAAAAAATCCCGAGATGCTGACAGCCACGTTGATCAATTTCAAACAAGGTGGTCTGTAAGTGGATATGAGGCATTACATATGGATGTAGTGAAGAAAGAGAATTTTGCAGCAACACTGCATAGTAAGGCCATGGATTGGTTCTTGCAGTATGGCATGGCAGCTTTTGCTGATTATAATGATTTAAAGTAGAGATTTTTATTAAGGTCCACAGAGGATAAAACACTTGAAGAAATTTTGGATAAGTTGAGGAAATTGAAGTAGAAATACTTGTTGGTTGAAGATTATGCACATAAATTTCATAATTTGAACAATAGACTGGAGGCAGCACAACATCCTTCTATGGAGCAATTGGGAGACTACCTTTGTAAGGGACTCAAGAAGGACTTTAGAAGTTTAGTAGCAGAGAGACCTGCATTAGCAAATACATAGGATTTATTGATACGGTTGAAGAAACTGCAAGAGCTGAAAGAAGATATGGAGGTAAGGTAGAACCAAAGGACAAGAAGAAAAACATGAAGATGAAGATTCAGATGAGGATACTGAAGAGGAAACTGATACTGATGTGATGAAGATTAGTAAAAAAAGAATAAGAAGCAGAAGAAGAATAAGGGTAAGCAGAAGAAGGAAAAGAAGAGGGGAAAGGGAGTAGTGACTATAGATGCGGTCAATAAAATTATTCAAGAGAAATTGCAGACAATTGGAATGGCCAGTTTGGAATGTGAGGAAAACCATATTGTCAGGTTTGTCAAAGATTTGGTCACGATTATGAAAATTGTTATTATAATCCAGATTTCAGGAGAAGAAGACCTGAGTATCTTACTCAGAAAATGAAGGAGGCAGCTCCAATGTGGCAGCTCCTCAAGGTGTTAACAGGACATATCAGGGACTTGCACTGCAAAGAAGGTTCCAAAATAAAAATAATTGCGGATATCAAAACAGAGGTCATAATAATATCCAACAATTGCAATGTAATTATTGTGGAGTAGTGGGACATAGACAAGGTCCTAATTGTGAATTGTGGTTTAGACACGAAAATGATAGAGGCATACCTATCATCAAGTACAAAAATAACAATAACAGTAATAATAATAAGCCTTAGGAATAGAATCAACAACCTTCACCCTAGCAACTACAAAGACTTCCAAGAGTGGCTAATTTAGTGGTGTTGGAGGAATGAATTGAAGAACAATAGACTGAGAAAGAATGGATTCAGGACAGGGTAAAGTTTCATCAGGAGGAACAGATACCTGATGAGCAAGTACAGGAGTGTCAATCTACTCAGGTAATGGGTAAGCATTACAACTGTGATTGTGCAGCATGTATCCAAATTGAAAATATTCCTCAAAGCAGGTGCACTGAAGTCATGGTTGTAACAAGATCAAAATCAAAGCCTAGAAAGGCAATTATGCAGGAAAAAGAAGATCATGGCAATGTGAATTAGAATGAGCAGAGAGAAATGAGAACAGAAGCACTCAAGGAAGTACGAGAGTCCCAAGGAGGGAATATCCCGCCTAAAGAATGGGAGTTTGCTGCAAGATCCTTCACTGACTAAGGAAAAAGTACATTAAAGGAAAGCAAGATTGTACTGAAAGAGCAAGGCAGTGATGGTGAATTTTATGAGCTTTGTTGTCAACTCCAATAATAATTACTTTAAAGAAAATGTTGAGGTTGGTACTTGCATTTTCCCAACAATTGTTGAAAATATTGACTAATGAAGTGGAAGGTACAAATCAGGCAATAGGTAGAAAAACTGAAGAATTTTTTTGTGGAGAAGCAAGTGAAGTCCTACCAATGGATGTTGATTACAAGGTACCAATAGTGGGGGTATCTGTTGGAAAGGTGTTTGTTCTAGGAGTATCTTGGATGGCGGGTCAGGAGTTAATAGAGTCAACATGCAAACGTCTGAATCTCTTGAAAAGGGATACAACACCTTTTAGGTGAAGATGGCAAACCAAAGACAGGTTCGGTTGTAATGGAAATGGCCTATGAACTTTGAGAATAGCAGAATTAAGAAAATTAGAGTAAGCATTTTCATGAGACTACTTTGAGAACATAGAGGGTGAACTTAATTAGCGGTAGCAACATAACCGTTATACTTAATTAATTTGGCATGAACAATACTTTTGCAAGAGAAAGAGTTAGAGAACTTGACAACAATTGAGGACCGGATTTATGTGGAGTCGGTCCCCCCTCCAATAGGCTTTTGTATTATAGATTCTCCCATCAAGAGAGACTTGGTATTTATGTTCCTTGTGACCTAGGTGATGCAATGAAGATGGAAAGCTTCATGCATCACAAGCATAACATAAACTTTGTAAAAGCATTAACCATCCCCAACCTAGGTGATGCAATGAAGATGGAAAGCTTCATGCATCACAAGCATAACATAAACTTTGTAAAAGCATTAACCATCCCTGACCTCAGTCGTAAGGCCTCAAACACCTTCAAAGGTGGAGAGAGCTAGCGGGGAATGAGGTTAGGGAGGAAGAGGAAGAAGAAACATTCATATGAGAAAGAAATAGTTCATCACTTATCATCACTCTTCTTGCTTAGCATAATGTAATAGCATAATAATGAAGATGAAGAAGATGGCAAGCGTAAGCATTGAAGCATGGCTCTTGGTTGGATTTGCATTCCATAGCCAAGAGTGTTGGTGTAGGCTCTCAACTTCTCAACAAGCTTGGAGAAGGAGATGGAGCTCTTGCACTTTGCACTTCACACAAGGAGAGAGAGAGAGAGAGAGAGAGAGAGAGAGAGAGAGAGAGAGAGAGAGAGAGAGAGAGAGAGAGAGTGGGGGGGGGGAGGGGGGGGGAGAGAGAGTATACCCCCCAAGCTAGCCCCTAGCTTCCTTGGTCGACCCCCCCTTGTAGCTCATGCTAGAAGTTGATTGGACCCCTACAAGCCTAGCCAATCACATGCAGAGTGCATATCAAGCAACCATGCTATCCTTAGGACACGTGTCCCCCTTTCCCCTTTGAGAGAGAGGACTTGATAAATGCATAAACAATTAATTAAATTAGCTAAATTATCATTGGACACCTTGAGAGGCCAACCAATAGGCTTTAGGCACCTTATGAGAGAAACATGGAGAGGAACTTGACATGTGTCCCTATTGCTTCTTTAGGCAAGGCTTTACTTGTGTGAGGGTGTGTGTTTTCTCTCTCTTTCCCCTACTTGTAGCGATTGCCCCCTCCTTGTAGGGATCCTTGTTGACTTTTGAACCACCTTAAGCCCTTCATGCTTGGAGCAGGTTTCCACCTCAAGCACAACCCTATCAAGCTTGGAGAAGGTCCCACCTTAAGCTCAACCCTAGCACCTCAAGCACGACAAGCACCTCAAGCACCTTAGTCATCAAGAACGACAAGCACCTCAAGCACCTCAGTCATCAAGCATGAGAAGCACCTTAGTCAGCAAGCACGACAAGCACCTAAAGCTTGGGCCGGTTCCCACCTCAAGCACATCCCTAGCTTGCCTACGGTCTAAGTACTTTTAACACTAACCTTTGGAGGTCTTTAATGAAGCTAACCCTCAGGTCTTTCAAGCTCCATTAGCTAGCATTTCTCTTTGACAGACCATCTCTCATTTGGACCCATTGACTTTGGTCCCGTGTCGAGATAGATCCATAAGCACATGTCTATATTCTAACTCTTCTTCCCATTCATTCTCCCACATTAAATGATCAATGTAATATGAGAAAATCATTAGGGTTAGTTAGATATTAGAATTTATGACAACACCTCTCTCTTGAAATCATAGTCATCCTCGACTATGAGGTAGAGGAGATAAAGCCTTAGTTATTAGTTGATGTTTCTTCGCGGGTAGAGGATCCCTTTTTACCCTACAACATCATTCCAAGATGTATAACTAATCCATTTGGGGCTTGGGAGACTTAGCTGCCACAAGCATGCCTGCTCTTGAGTCCATTTCATTCTCCCAAAGTAGAGTGACAAATTCTACTTGGTGTTTGAGAGACGTGTTTCCTTAAAAAGCAAAAAGCCCAAGGCATACAAAATAAGCACACACATCAAAATTGAATCAATGTAAAAAAACTTTTGGGGGTCAAAGAAAAGGGAATAAGTTAGGTGATGATTTCATCAGCAATTCCTTTTATCGAAGCTTAGCTACAAGGTCTTCCAGGTATAGACTCTATTCAACCCTCGAACATGAAATACTTTGCTCTTGCAATTAAACAACTTAATTGACCAGAGAGAATTGAGAAGCTTGCCCATGGTATTAATAGTTGACCTCTAGTGCCTTTCGACCGTTAAATTAGCAACCCCAGACTTGTTTATTTTTTGACTTTTACAACTGCTTATGCGTTTGATTATGTTACATTTTAATGTTTTACTGCTAACAAATTGTTTAATATTCTGTTACCAATCAATTTGTGTTCTTACAATTGTATATGATTTTTAATTATATATGAGAATGCAATTATTGTGCCAAGTTTGGTTGATTTTGTAGTGATTGAAGAAGGCTAAGGACATTCAACCTCAGATGCTCTTCCACCTCGACGAACGAGCTTGATCTCAATAGCTTCCGAAGACGAAATCTACATCAAGAGGGGGGCATGTTAACCCTCACGTAGACCCTATCACCTTCGACAAATGCCTTATTATTTATTTGATTGAGTCATGGACCTGGCTTATTGGTCTAATAGGTGTGTAGGTGATCACCGATGAGAGACGCACCACTTATCTTATTTTTACAATAGTTTTGCAACGATCAGCCATGTGGGTGACCATGTGTGAATGGGTCAAACTCTTATAAAAGGTTTATTTTGACCTAAAATCCTCATTCTGGGATGTGTAAGCTAAGAAGTGGTCTTGCTCCATCTCTGTCTCCTTCTCCTTCGCGTGCTCACAGATGTGTGTGTGTGTGTGTGTGTGTGTGTGTAGCACAGGATCCTTCACGAAGGAAGCATTGAGCTATGAATGACACACCATTGTTTCTTTGAGCTTGCTAGGACTATCTAGTTGTGTGCTTGCAGCCTTTTGAGGCTCTCACACAATGCACAGGCAAGTTCCCAGCCTCCAACATGTGCGACAAAGCACTCATACCTCCAGCTTTGATGGATCCATACGGATACCATCTTGAGAGATAATATGACCTTGTATTGAATCTCTTGAAGGAACAATTCTCTTTCTTTTGATTCATAAAAAGCTTGCTCTCCCTCAAAGCTTGAAAAATTACATGGAGATGTTGCTTGTGCCTCTCCAAGGGTTTGGAGTCTAGATGATGATATCATCAAAGAATACTCCAATGCGGTAGGATCATATTTTCTCCATCGATCGATTGAATGTGGTCAGTGCATTAGTCAAGCCAGAAGGCAGACTAGATATTCATAAAGACCAAACGTTGTACGGAATGCGGTCTTTAGCATATCTTCATTCACTATCCTTTTTTTATGATAGCCACTTTTAACGTCAATCCTACTGAAGTAGATCGAACCTTGTAGCTTATCAAATAGATCCTCTACCCACGATACGGGAAATCTGTTTTTGATAGTAATATGGTTTAGCGCTTGATAGTCCACACACATGCGGTATGCACCATCTTTCTTTTGCACTAAAAGGACTGGAGAGCATAAGGGAGAAGAACTAGGCCTCACCATCCCTTTGTCTACCAATTCTTGTACTTGCCTCATGATCTCCTCTTGTTGAGCTAGGGACACTCGATAAGGTGGCTTGTTAGGCGGTGAGCTTCCTAGTAGGAGCTCAATTCGATGGTCATCATCCCCCCATTTTTGAGGTAAGTCCAAAGGGATATCATCGATAAAAACATCTTGGAATCCATTTAGAAATTTGACAAGTCTAACTCTTCTCATTTTCATTTGACAAAACCTTAGGACTTTTTATGGATTATGTGACAAAAATCATGTACAAAGAAACTGAGATTTTCATTGATTTGTCAAAAGTAGGAGAATTTACAAGGGTTATGGTATGACCAAGCTCATTAGCATCTATGTACATGTTCTTTTCCCTATACTTGAAGTACAACCTTCTTTCAGGGAACTTTACATTAACAACCATACGATCAAACCATGGTGCCCCTAAGATGACATCTTCATGCTTGAGAGGAAAGATGAATATATCTTCTTTGTCAACATAGCCTTGAACACGAAGCCTCAATTTCCCAATCAAGGGAGTAACCGCGACTTCTTGCCCCTTAAAGGCTCCATCGCCTACAACAATACCTCCCATCTCATGAGCTTGAATGCCTAATTTTGTGGATAACTCCATTGATATG
Source organism: Adiantum capillus-veneris (assembly GCF_014529385.1). Lineage (NCBI taxonomy): Eukaryota > Viridiplantae > Streptophyta > Polypodiopsida > Polypodiales > Pteridaceae > Adiantum > Adiantum capillus-veneris. The sequence continues at coordinate 137,292,553 of NC_140951.1, read as the reverse complement.
AAATTGTGAGTAGAGCCATGGTCAAACAGGATAAAGGCATCATGATCCCTTACCTTCCCCAAACCATAGGAGAGAGGTGATCCTTTGCAATGAGCATCCTCTTTTGGAGTTTCGCTCATTGAAGCTCTAGAAGTCTCATTGCGCGGGCATTTCTTTTGGGGCAAGAACGATAGCCATGTCCTTGCTCCCCACATTTGAAGCATTTGTGGTCCTTACAAAAATCTTCTAGCTCTTCAAGAGAGAGTTTATTTTTACCTTTGTAAACTCCCTTCTCCTTGGATCGATTGTTGTTGTTGGAATTGCCTTGGGAACATTGTTTTTTCCCTTTGTATCATTTTTGTCTTTGCTTTCCATGGGCTTGGCATTCCTTTTAGCCCCTTGTTGGAAATTCATGCACGAAGCAACCATACTGTGGTGGATTATTTTGATGATAGAACCAAGCCGTTGAGAGGTTAAATACTCAGCCATTTCTTCTGGTAATCCTGCACAGAATTGTTGCTTTTGCTCGGTGAAGTCTATCTTTTGAAAGACACTATCCTTGAGATGTAAATCCTAAAACTTGTCCACGTATTTGTGGATAGACTCATTGGAGAGCAGCTTCAAACTTTGCCATTTAATAAGCACTTTGTCCTTTGCATTTGCTTGCAAGGAATTGCTTCATGATGGAAACTCGTAGAGTTTTCCATGTCTTTGGGGCCTCGCCATTGCCATGAAGGCTAGCCCACCATTGACGAGCAGATTTCTGGAAGTGCATATCTACATGGCGTATCGTGGAGGACTCTATGAAGCCCTCGTCTCCAAAGGCCACATCAAATTGTTGGATGAAGAACAATACTTTGTCGGTAGCACCAAAGGTGCCATCATAGGTGAGTAAAGAGATACTCTTTCCTCCCTCTTTGAATTTCTTGAGCTTTTCGGACCTTCTCCATGCAAGGTAGGATTTGCAATGTCCTCTCCTCTTGTATTCTCTAGAAAAATATCCAATGCTTTCGTCTCAAAAGAGGAGGAAAGTGAAGAAGAAGGAAAGGAGGATGACCTTTTCTTGCCTTTTTCTTCATTTATTTCCTTTCTTCCCTTTCGGAATGATGAGGAGAAGGACTATAGGTTGACCGTTTCCTCTTGGGAGGAGTTGGCGAGCGTCGGGACCACCGTCTTCGTGGAGCCCTATCTTTAAAGTAACTTAGGGATTTGCTTCTTTCTTGTTATTTGGATTCCTCCTCTTCATGGGAGAGAGTCTTTTTTTGGGAGTCTCATCAAGAGGCCTCCTAAGCTCTCTCTCTCCTCTTAGAGAGGAAGGAAAATCCCATAAGCACGAAGTTGTTGAGTAACTTCGACTTGAAAAGCAGGGTTGCCCATAGCTTGATGCAACCTAGTAACAAGATAATTAACAAACATTGGGGCATCATCATTAGCAAAATAAAAGTTATTAATGTTCATTATACTCTCTTGGTTATTGTCAGCCATGCTAATTAAACTTATGTATAGATTACTTTGTGCTTTGGTACCCTCAAAAACCTTAGTCGCTACTCTTCTTTACCTTCGAAAATTAGTTCTCAAGCAGCTACACCCATGGTTTAGAGTCTGTTGATTGCAAAGTCTAGTGGAGAGGGTCTAACATTGTTCGGTTGATTATGGTTCCTTTTCAGCTTGCTTATAGCTCAATAATGGTTTAGCCAAAGGCAAGCCGCCTTGAGAGACTCCATTATTAAGAGTATAGTTCCCAACGGTGTACATCGAACTAAGTCCTTCTCAACCAAGATAATAGATCCATGCCCCACTTACCCTATTGCAATGAGCAGGTCCAACCTTTCATGGAAAACTTAAGGACCTCTCTTCTTAATCAAGAAAAGAGAATCCGATAGCTCTAATACCAATGTAATGGAAATGGCCTATGAACTTTTAGAATAGTGGAATTAAGAGAATTAGAGTTAGCATTTTCATGAGACTACTTTGAGAACATAGAGGGTGAACTTAATTAGCGGTAGCAACATAACTGTTATACTTAATTAACTTGGCATGAACAATACTTTTGCAAGAGAGAGAGTTAGAAAACTTGACAACATTTGAGGACCAAATTTATGTGGAGCCAGTCCCCCATCCAAATAGGCTTTTGTATTATAGATTCTCCCATCAAGAGAGACTTGGTATTTGTGTTCCTTGTGACCTAGGTGATGCAATGAAGATGGAAAGCTTCATGCATCACGAGCATAGCGCAAACTTTGTAAAAGCATTAACCATCCCCGGCCTCAGTCCCAAGGCCTCAAACACCTTCAAAGGTGGAGAGAGCTAGTGGGGAATGAGGGTAGGGAAGAGGAAGAAGAAACATTCATATGAGAAAGAAATAGTTCCTCACTTATCATCACTCTTCTTGCTTAGCATAGCATAATAGCATAGTAATGAAGATGAAGAAGATGGAAAGCTTAAGCATTGAAGCATGGCTCTTGGTTGGATTTTCATTACATAGCCAAGAGTGTTGGTGTAGGCTCTCAACTTCTCAACAAGCTTGGAGAAGGAAATGGAGCTCTTGCACTTTTCACTTCACACAATGAGAGAGAGAGAGATAGAGAGAGAGAGAGAGAGAGAGAGAGAGAGAGAGAGAGAGAGAGTGGGGGAGAGTATACACCCCAAGCTAGCCCCTAGCTTCCTTGGTCGACCCCCCCTTGTAGCTCATGCCGGAAGTTGATTGGATCCCTACAAGCCCAGTCAATCACAGATATGAGTGGGACAAGTGTCCCCCTTTCCCCTTTGAGAGAGAGGACTTGATAAGTGCATAAACAATTAGCTAAATTATCATTGGACCCCTTGAGAGGCTAACCAATAGGCTTTAGGCACCTTATGAGAGCAACATGGAGAGGAGCTTGACATGTGCCCCTGTTGCTTCTTTAGGCAAGGCTTGACTTGTGTGAGGGTGTGTGTGTTCTTTCTCTTGCCCCTACTTGTAGGTCTTGCCCCCTCCTTGTAGGGATCCTTGTTGACTTTTGGAACACCTTAAGCCCCTCGTGCTTGGAGAAGGTTCCACCTCAAGCACAACCCTATCAAGCTTGGAGAAGGTTCCCACCTTAAGCTCAGGCCTAGCACCTCAAGCACCTTAGTCATCAAGCACAACAAGCACCTTAGTCATCAAGCATGACAAGCACCTCAAACACCTCAGTCATCAAGTGCAATAGGCTATTTAGTTAGTAAGCATGTCAAGCACCTCAAGCTTGGGCCAGTTCCCACCTCAAGCACAACCCTAGCTTGCCTACATTCTAAGGACTTTTAACACTAACCTTTGGAGGTCTTTAATGAAGCTAACCCTAAGGTCTTTAAGCTCCATTAGTTAGATTTTCTCTTTGATAGACCATTTCTCATTTGGACCGTTTAACCTTGGTCTCGATGTTGAGATAGATCCATAGGCACATGTCTATATCCTAACCCTTGTTCCTGTTTATTCTCCCACATTAAATGATCAATTTAATATGGTCCATAAGCACTTGTTCCTGTTTATTCTCCCACATTAAATGATCCATAAGCACATGTCTATATCCTAACCCTTGTTCCTGTGTATTCTTCCACATTAAATGATCCATAAGCACACTTCTATATCCTAACCCTTGTTCCCATTTATTCTCCCACATCAAATGATCAATTTAATATGAGAAAATCATTTCGGTTGGTTAGATATTAGATTTTATGACATCAGCCTTTGGGGATTTTGAGGAATTTGAAAATCTTGGTTGGGAGACTGCAGCTTGTAGCCAACTTCGTAGTTCTTAGGTTGGAAGAATCTACTTTCTCTTATCCAATGATGTTGGGGAGGCCCTGGTTAAGAGCAGCAAGAGTAAAGTAGCTATGGGGAGCAGAGTCTATAGTGATCAAAAGAGGAAAGAAGAAAGTGAGAATGCAAATGGATGCAAAAAAGGTGATACCACCTGGTTTCAGGGCATTGCATGTAGAAGGACTGAATGTGGTAAAAGAAATTGGATATGATGTAGAGGAGGAATTTCTTAGAACTAATTCATCTATTGTACCTATTTTTAAAGTGGATGTGCAAAAGATAGCAACCAACTATGTGGTACAACCAGAAGATGATGGGATACAGTCAATAATTTAGAAACCAAAGAGTACTTAGGGGAGTAAGCAATCAACTAACAAGATGGGTAATGAGTTGTTGGATAACCTAAAGATTGAAAATAAAGAAGAGGAGGAAGTCAGTAAAGCAAGCAGAGAGAGCCTTTGAACATTAGACGGCAAGAACTGCTAGGGTGACTCAGGATGAATTACAAGAACTGAACCTAAACACTCAGGAGAAACCACAGACAGTGAAGATATCAATAGATATGGATTAGTAATTTACATTGAAATTGAAGGATTTGTTTTAAGAATTCAAAGATGTTTTTGCATGGAAATACACAGATATGAAAGGAGTAGATGCTAGCTTTTGTCAACACAAAATTAATTTGAAAGCAGATGCGGTTCTAATTATACAACAAAGGTATAAGATAAATTCTAATTATGCCAGACAGGTTAAATTGAAAAATTGTTGGCTGTAGGTTTCATTTATCCTTTGAAGGAAGTTACTTGGTTGTCACGAATAGTTATAGTTCCAAAGCAGAATGGAAAGATTAGGGTGTGTATGGATTACAGGAAACTGAATGCTGCTACAGTAATCGATCCATTTCCTTGACCTTTTTGTGATACACTACTGGATACAGTAGCTAGACATGAGATTTATAGTTTTCTGGATGGTTTTAGTGGTTACAACCAAATTTCATGGCACTTGAAGACATGAAAAAAACAACTTTTTGTGGATGAATGGGGACTTTATGCTAGCAATGTGATGACAAATGGCTTGAAAAATGCTCCACCAACATTTTGGAAAGCAGCACAACATGTGTTTTCTGAATTCCTTACAGCATTTATGAGGGTTTTCTTGGATGATTTTAGTGTGTTTGGAAAGAAGCAAGAGCATCTTGAACACTTGAGGTTGTGTTTTCAAAAATGCAAGAAATTCAGATTGTCATTAAACCCAGCCAAATGTGCATTTGCAGTTAAAAGAGGAGTTCTTTTAGGACATGTGATTTCTAAAGAAGGGTGTCTTTGATCCCAGAAAGGTGGAGGGTATTGGTAAGGCACCAGACTTAAGACCAATTAAACAATTGAGCAGATTTTTGGACCAAGTCAAGTGGCATAACACAATCCTGACGCATTTGGCTCATGGATGCACACCATTAACAAAGCTTACAAAGAAGGATGTTATATCTGAATGGGGAGAAGAACAAAGCAAGGCATTCAGGATTTTGAAGACATGTTGATTGTAGCACCAGTTTTGATTGTTCCTGATTGGGAGTTACCATTTCACATCTTTGTGGACGCATCTCATGTAGTAGTGTGTGCAGCATTAATGCAGGAAACCAGCAGAGGTTAGTTCAAACCTATTTACTATGCAAGTAGGGTACTGACACCTACAGAGAATAACTACACAGTTACTGAGAGGGAGTGCTTGTGAATGGTTTATGCACTGCAAAAGTTTAGACATTACCTATGGTAAATAGGGTAATTTTTCACGTGGATCACTAGGCATTGATTTACTTGGTGAATAAACCCCACCTTTTAGGTAGGTTGGCAAGATGGATACTACTTTTGCAGGAGTTTGATTATGTGGTGATACATACTCTAGGTAGACTTCATGTATTAGCCAATTATTTGAGTAGATTGGAAACAAGAGAGGAAGATTCTAGAGGAGTACCTGATCAGTTGCCTGATGCAAAGCTGTTTCTAGTTTAGGTGACTGATCAGTCAGGCGAATGGTCAATCACCTGACTGGTATGATGATATGCTTCAGTTCTTGACTGAAGGCGTGTTACCTAAAGCAATGACTAAGGATCAAAGGAAAAGATTAGCAATAAGAAGTAAACCTTTTACAATTTTTGCAGGAGTTTTGTACAAAAGAGTAATTGATCGAGTGATCAGGAGATGTGTTCCTGAGTTTGAACAAAGAGCAGTACTGGCAAAGGCTCATGCATGTAATTCAAGACGACGTTTTTCAAGCGATGTTATTGTAAGAAAAATATTTCAAGTTGGACTTTGGTGGCCAACTGTTATAAAGGATGCTCAGGAGTTCAATAAGAAGTGTTTGTTGTGCCAAAGAGAGGGAAAACCATTGAATGTAGATAGGATGCCATTGCAACCTATATTACCTTTAGAACCATTCCAAAAGTGGGGCTTAGATTCTTTGGTCTCATCAAGCCACGTGCAAGGTTTACACAGAATAGGTACATCTTGTTGCAACTGATTATTGCACAAAATGGGTTGAAGTTGTGGCTTTGAGAGATAACAAAGCAAGGAGTGTGGCAAAATTTTGTATAAAAATATTATGACCAGGTTTGGATGCCCTATTGAGTTGGTTTCTGATCAGGGAGAACATTTTATTAACAAAGTGATCAGTAAACTGACTGAACTGCATATGATATTGCACAAGAAATCAAATGTGTATTATCCTCAGGAAAATGGGTAAGCAGAGAGTACCAATAAGATCCTGATCAAGATAATCAGGAAGTTGGTGAATCAGAACAGAACAGATTGGGATAAGAAGTTAGATTCAGTACTTTGGGCTTTTAGGATAGTATTTAAGGTGACTACAGGCATGACACCATTCAAGTTGATGGATGGATTGGAAGTAGTAGTTCATATGGAGTTTCTAGTACCAAGCCTCAGGGTTGTAGTTCAGCAAAAATTGTTTCCTAAAGAGTCAGTCAATTGCTGAAAGGAAGCATTATCATTGGAAGAGGATAAAATTTGGAGCATGTATATTGTAGAGGTTATCCAACAAAGAAGGAAAGCTTGGATCAATAGGAATGTAAGTTCAACATTCTTTTAGCAGGAGATTGGGTGATGTTTTACAACAATAAGCTGAGCCCAAGACCTGACAAATTGAAACTGAGGTTTGTAGGACCATTCCAGATAGTTAGGTCTATGGGACCTAATATGTTTATTTTGGCCAATGAGTCGGGATAGATAATTGCTAAGCCAGTAAGTGGTTTTGACTTAAACCATTTTTTGGAGAAATAAAGGGTACTTAATGGTTTATTGAGAGAATATTTTTGCTGGTCAAGTCAGAGTATATAAGTAGGGAAAATTATGGTATATTGTTAGCAACTAAGACTGGCAGGCAGATTGGATGGGCAAACATCCTATTTTATAGGATCAAGTTTGAAATCTACACCAAATAGAAGACAAAGGATAAAACAACAAAATTGGGACCATATTTGACAACATTTTTTTAGTATGTGAATAACAAAAGTATTTTGCAAAGAAATTTTTTTCCAGTGCTAGGACAATTAATTGAAGATTTAGGATCTGCAAGGAAAGAAAAAAGACAAAAAATGCATCAAGAATAGATGACCCTGCAGATGACAAAGGATATGGAAAATTTGGTGTCTGGAATCTCTGGAAGCAGTCAAGAAAAATTAGGACAAGGAATTTGGGGACTTGTTTATTGAATCTGGAATGGAGCCAAGTGAGAAACCTGTAGAACCTTTGCTAGTCAAAACAGGTTTCAAAATCAAAAAGTTAAAAGGAAAACTTGCAAGAGAGGTACCTGTCATCACAGTTGGGGAATCTACTGATGAAAAGCCTAGCATACCTAAGGCTAGATTTTCAAATGTATCTTTCAATGAGGTGCAAAATGCAACAGCAGACAATGGATTTTACTTTAGTGAAGAGGGAGAATAAGAGACTGCACAATGAATTGGAGTAGATTAAGGAGGAAGCACTGAAGGAAAAGAAAGTTCGGACTGAAGAAGAAGTTTTTCAAAGTAAAGTTAAAGAGTTTACTGAAAGCCAAGAGCTAATGCAAAAGGAGTTAGCCTCATATAAGCAATTGGTAGTATACAGACAAAAAAGTTCAACTAGAATTTTTTAGTGGAAAGATTAGTGGCTTAATGTCTTGTAGGGTTAGTTGAATGCTACTTTGGAAATCAGTAACAGGGTTTTGTTGAACAGAGTTTTAGCATGTAGAAAAGTGGAAGAGAAGATTAGAGAAATGTCAGAGAAAGAGCTAGATGTGGAGGGTTGGTATCTGACTTCAGGTAATGTGGAGAAGATGAAGGCTCAAATGAGGGATTATATGAAATGTATTTGGGAGCAGATTAAAGTCAAAATGTATGATGTGGTCAGTAAACCATATCAAATCTTTGCAGCAGAAGAAGCAAATGCGGAGAATTTGTTTGTGTAGAGGCAATATGATGAATTGAAATAGCAGTATGAGGAATCGTAGAAGCAATTGAACCAGTAGAAACATTATCAATTGGAACAATTGCATGCTCAGGGTGATACTATAATGTTAGATAAAACTAAAACTGAAGTTCAAGTATAGCCAACTGAAGATGCAGTTACAATTAGAGTTACAGATGAAGAGGAAAATGATGCAAATGGCCAACATCGACTTAAAGATCTCATACTAATTATTTTTTTGGATATACTCAGTACAAAGAATACTGAGGTTACAAAGGAATCATCTGAAGCTGAAGTGGATGCAGGACTTGGTGGAGATGGCAAGACAACTATAACTAAAGGAGAAAGTACAAAGAAGCAGTAGACTGAAGTTAAATATCATGTTGATGTTGATAATTCTGATCAAGGGATGGGTTCTCACAATGTTTGATAAACATTTCCCACCATGTGTGCCAGGTGTTAGTGCTTGATGTGTCAGGGTACTTATCTTATTGGATTGTAACTAAGGTCTTAGTTTTAAACCTTAGGGACATGTTTACACAAGTGCCTAATGCTTAGGTAGTTTTGAATAACCAAATTGTCTTAGGGCATGTAGCAATTTTTGGATGTACCCAACGAGCAGTTTGCAGTCTTCATGTGACTAGTCGTACTGTTGCTTTGGGTCTGTAGTTTGATGATGATAGTGAACACATTTTGAGTCTTTCCAAGATCTACTAGTACATTAATAATGCTTCCACATAATCCATATTGACCATTGTATGTTAATTCACGTATTTTTGTAAATGGTACACACGGGGATATTAATCTTTCTTCTATTTTGTTCAATGTTTTGATAAGCTCAATCTCGTTGTTAAGACCCATTTCTTTCAGTGATTTGTATGAAATATTATGTTGTTTCTTTACTCGTTTACATACATTAAACATCCACGCACACCGTCGCCCCCGTTGGTGTTATCGGCTCCGTCAAGCATCCATCGGCACGTGCCATCCCATATCAGATTGTCGCTAATTTTTTTTCTTCTTTGAGAAGGAGAGTTGATATCTTGAAAGAAGTCGTTAACAAACTACACAGATATTTATACATATGTCTATGATTTCTTCAAAGTATGTCTGAGCAGAAGATGTCAAAAATTTATGGTTTTGTAATTGTCGATCAATTCATATATATTGTGTTTTTTCAAGCGCTTGATCTTTCTCATGATAGCAATTTTATTACGAGAGGTATCATTTCATATGTGCAAAAACTCTTCTGCAATACATTTGCAACTTTCATTAGAGCAGGTCTCTAATAAGTTCTTCAATATTTTCGTTTCTTCAAGAGTCCGTGCTTTGTATGCTTTTGAAGTGCATGATAATTTATTCCAAATATATAAATAAACATCCTTGTATCTTAAAAATTAAGATTTCTTTCATGGATGCTTTATGGCAAGAGTTTTTAGTAATCAAAGTTCTTTCTCTTGCACCATAGTGAGTGTATATCATTACTTTAAGAGGTTGTTTTTCCATGGCATAAAAGCATTCTAGAACTTGTATATTCAAGAGAAGTGAATTACAAGTTGTTTTTATTAGTGTTATTATTCTATTAAAATTTTGAAAGACATTCTATTTTGTGTCTCCAAGAAATGATTTTATGATCTTTATTGATGTCTATCTATGTTTAATCATGACAAGATATATAGACTCATATTATTGAGAAGTCCTATTGAAGAGCATGCCAAATTTAGTAAGAACCATAGAGCAATAAAAACATTATCATTTTCTAAACATGTGTCAAGAAATTTCTCGACAATGTTATGTTTGTGTTCTATAAATGCCATTTATTTAAAGTGATAGATTTTAAGAAATAGCTTTATTTTGGTAGATTCAATGGATTTTTGTGACTCAGATTGTGAATTTTGCAATTCACAATTTCAGCAAAGCATTGTAATAGTGAGAAACAATCAAGTTTATACTACTTGCATACGGAGAAAAAGAAAGCTAGCCATAACTCTTTATGTGTGTTGATATCACAATTTGAAAATTAAAAGATAAGAGTTAGACACAAGGGTAAAAAGAGAAAGACAAAAAAAGAAGGAGAGAGAGAGAGAATGGTAGTGTGCATTTCTCACAACATAAACAACACTCTAAAGAACATGGGAGATGCATGTAGACCACTGTTTATAACGTGAAAGATTTAAATGTCAGCTACATGATCAAAAATAATGTAAAGACTATCCAAAATATCATACAATTCACAAAGTCCAAAAAGCACACATAGCAACGATTACATCAACTACTTTCTAGATAACATTATTGTCTTCGTCCGCGCCACATATGGATCCTCATTAAAACATTCATAAAACTTCATATAGATATATGCAAGCTCATTTGTCATCACTGTTGCTTTTGGTTCTATTCTCTCGAGCTTTCTTCAATCTAGTTCATAAGATAACAATAAATCAAGCCCCATTTTATAATCCATCTCACTTTCTATTCTGTAATTTTTGAAATCTAAAAGATTTTTTAATCTTTTGGAAGTTTATCTATGTAGTAATCAATATTGTGTATTCACTTTCAGCTTATTTTGATGTGTCATCTTTGTTGTTCTTCTCTGCTTGTATTTCTTCTTTATGTATGTCTGACTTTGCTTTTACTATTTTGATGATATTTCTTGAAGAGTCTTCTTTCATGTTGTTGTTTGCTTGTTCTTGTTCATTCTCAGCTCTCTGTTTCAACTCCCTCTCTCTCTCTCTCTCTCTCTCTCTCTCTCTCTCTCTCTCTCTCTCTCTCTCTCTCTCTCTCATGAGCAGTTAGAAAAAACCAAGGACATAACAATTAAAAATGGATGATAAGCCCAATAATATTGGTCACATATTTTGTCTATCTTTTCTTTTATTGTCTTGATGATATTTCTTGAAGAGGTTTCTTTTAAGTTATTGTTTGTTTTGTTCTTGTTCATTCTTAACTCTTTGTTTCGAGTCTCTCTCTCTCTCTCTCTCTCTCTCTCTCTCTCTCTCTCTCTCTCTCTCTCTCTCTCTCTCTCTCTCTCTCTCTCTCTCTCTCTCTCTCTCTCTCTCTCTCTCTCTCTCTCACAGTAAGAACAAAATGAGGAAATAACATTTGAAAATATATGATAAACTCAATAATATTGACCATACAATTTTTTTTAAAGACAAGTTTTTATGAAATAACAAAGTGATAAGAAGAAAATAGCACAGTTGTTCCGTTGTTCTAAGTATTCTATGTACATACCTCCATGTGTGAAGGACACGCTCTGTCAACTTTATCTTTTTACAATGTACATCCTTTTCTTATCATGAACGTTCTATTGAATTTTATTTATGTGCAAAGTGAAGGCATTCTTTTTTTTCCCTCCTCCTTTAGTTCTTCAATTGTTCAATGAAAGCCACTGTCACGCCTACAAGGTTGATCTTAAACTTTCTAGTATGAGAGGCTGAAGCAAGTATCTCCCTTGGGTGAAAGCATGTATAGGTGGTCCAAAAAGGGTTGTCTTGGACACTCCTTTTTAAAGTAGTTTTTGGGAACTTTTGAGTCTGCATTTTATTTTTGGGGTTCTTGGACATGTTGGACATACGAGCACCCCCTTTGTCTCCTTCTCTGTGTGCGGGTTCTACACAAAGCTACATGTTTAGGGTATTCTCTGCGTATGGTTTTGCCATAGAGCAGAGTGCCTTTCTCTCCTTCTCTGTGTGGTGTTTTTGTGGTGCATTCCCTTTCTTTCCTCTGTGCGTGGTTCTCTGTTGTGTGTGCTTAGTTCTTCATCTCTCTCTCTCTCTCTCTCTCTCTCTCTCTCTCTCTCTCTCTCTCTCTCTCTCTCTCTCTCTCTCTCTCTCTACAGATAGGATGGAGCCTTCTTGCCAGTTAGGTGTGTGTGAGTGTCTGTGACATGTTTGGTCTTGTTGATGCCTGGGCTCTTCGTGATGTATGTTTGGTTTTCTTGATCCGGCTCCATGCCCACTAGTACATAGTCGAGAAGAGTTTCTCGAGCAGTTCACAGGCTACTTACGCAATTACTGGGCGCAAAAGAAAAGGGAACAAAGAGAGAGGTAAAGGCAGTAGACTCTCTGTGTTGAAAAGTAAAACAATGTCCCGCTTGATGAGAAGCAGAAAAGGAAGATTCTTCATGCCATGTCAAGGTGCTGGAAAGAGCAGACTCAAGGATTGATAGCCAAACTCCAAGGAGAGATTTTTGAACAGTTACTTCAGCAAACCAATATTTTGCATCCTATAGAACTCGGCACATTCTATACAGAGAGTAGTGCTTTCCAACATTCGCAAAACCTTGTCAGAAGTCAAGGTCCCGCACTCAACCATGGAAATGCTTTTCAAGAGGGCAATAGTGATGGCATGCATTAATTTGAGGGACGAAGTAGATGCACATCCCTTTATAAATAGAGCACTTGCAAAGTCATCGGGCATACACAGAAGAAACATCAATTTTGCAAATGCACAACTCCATTTAGAGGATGAGAACATGCCTTTTCCAGTCTTAGCATTTCAACAACAAGCTCATCGTTCTACAAACATCACAGAGGAAATTAAGGAGCTTGTGTTTGGTTTCTGGACAGCAGAGACTCGAGTCTCTCCGAACAAGAAGGACATATGCCAAAGGCATATCAGAGAAAGGTTGTTCTTAAGCATCCATTGCATTTGTTGGATCAACCTCAGGTATTATGAGCTATGCACTAATACTTTGTCAAACTATAACAACTATCAAACTATAAAAACCACTTTGAATTAGTATATTGACCCCTATTCACCACTATCAAACTATAAAAAACCACTTCCAGGTAGTATATTGACCAATGTTCACCACTGTCAAGCTGTCACAACCACAATCAAACTATAAAAAACCACTATCAAGTAGTATAGTGACCATTGTTCACCACTTTCAAGCTGTCAGAACACCGTTAACCTGTAAAAAAACCTCTGAGAACTGAGAAAATAATCAGAAAGTGATGTAATCCCCCTTCAAGTACTTTGCAAAGGAGTTAAAGTATTGATAGTGATTTAAAGTACCTAAAATACTGCTTTCAACCCCCTTTAAGTGGAAGCTTGTACTCTACAAAGTGGTAAAATAGTTTGTCACCACTCTAAAGTATTTTAATAACCACTTACAATTTGCCAATTTCAATCTGCCAAGTGCTCAGGTGAGCACCTAAGTAAGCACTTTGTAGTTTACAAACCACCTGAAGGTGATTAAAAGTGAAAAACAAACTACTTGAAAGCGGTTTAATGACCACTTTCAATCTTTTTTAGGTGGTTTTAAGTGCTTCAGGTGGTTTGAAATCTGCCAAGTACTTGGGTGAGAACCTTGAAGATTTCAAACCACCTGAATATTGAAAGTGGTTTGATGGCCCTTGTCAATCACCTTTAGGTGGTTTTAAGTGCTTCCGGTGGTTTGAAATCTGCCAAGTGCTTAGGTGAGAACCTATGTAAGCACTTGGAAGATTTCAAACCACCTGAAGGTTATTGAAAGTGGTTTGATGAAATTTTGCAATCACCCTAAAGTGGTATAAAGTGCTTCAAGTGGTTTCAAGTAGTTCAAAGCCACTTTCAAACATGCAAAACCACTTCTAAGAAGTAAATGTTCCTTTTGAGTGCTTTTACAAACCCGAGATTTGGGTGTTATCTACCTGAAGGTGTTTGAAAGTGGTAAACAAACCACTTGAAAGTGGTTAAATGACCACTTTCAATCACCTATAGGTGGTTTAAAGTGCATAGGTGAGAACCTATGTAAGCACTTGGAAGATTTCAAACCACATGAAGGTGATTAAAAGTGGTTTGATGACCTTTTTCAAACACCTATAGGTGGTTTAGAGTGCTTCAGGTGGTTTCAAGAAGTTGAAAGCCCCTTCCAAATATGCAAAACAACTTCTAAATGGTAAATGTTCCTCTTACATGCTTTCACAAACACGAGAGTGGGTGTTATAACTTGTGGGTGATGGTACTAGCCATTTTGGTTATTTGTTCTCACATTATCTCTTAATTGCTCCTTTTTTGTTCGGGTGGAATTTTACAGGTGGTTTCAAGAAATGCATCCGACAATGCAATTCCATGTTTCCTTTACACATCTGATTGATGGGAAAATACAATTAGTGCGTTGCCAAACAACTCAGATGTTGTCCTCTTGAAGTACACAACGACAACTTTCAGGTGGCTGCAAAGGGTTTTGTTGGTGTGGAGACACAATCTGTAATTGAAGATGGCCAGCACCACAAAAGGAAAGATCTTGTTATTCAGCAGATTGGGTGCTCCACTTTCATTTCATTCATGAAAGACAAGCTAACCAAGTTTATCAAGCATAACTAAATCTACAGATGGTAGGCCAACCAATTCAAAGAGTGTCTACAGAGTTTTCCAAGTGATGTCGTTGTCTCTGTCATGGACTTTGCAAAAAATTACACTTTTAAAATTCAGAATGAGATCCAAGCCATGCATTGGTATTCTAGTCAGGGGAGCATTTTGGTCCACATCTGCTATGTACGCTCGACGATGGGTGACATCATAAAAATTCTCCACTTTTATATATCCGATGACATTGTGCATGACACATTGTTCATTCAACACTGCTTTCTTTTGCATGAACAGTGGTTGAAGGACCGGGGTTTTTGTTTAAAGCGACACTGAGTATGGTCTGATGGTGCAATATCACAATTCAAAGCACGATGGACTTTCTTCTTTGTTGCAAGGTTTTCTCAACTTACTGGGCTTGAGATGATGCACAACTATTTTGGGTCAGGTCATGGAAAAGGATAACATGATGGTGTTGAAACAGTCATAAAGAGGACATTAACCCATGAGCAATTGGAGGTGGATGGACACCCCGTGGTAATGTAGTAATAGTGGTCAATTACCTCACCCTAATGAACAATAGGAAAGACTGTTGGTCATCCGCAAACAAGGTTGATAGGGTCTTCTGGGAAATCAAGGTGGGTGATGTGCTGAGAGGTATAGAATAGGATTGCAAGAAAATCAATGAATCACATTCGAAGCATTGTGTGAATGGCACCACCTAGCTTAAAATGCAGCTAGGACGCAATGACAATACTATACAACAGACCATACACCATGTCACGCAGCTGAACATGTTATGAATTGTGGTACGAGGTGGTAGAGAAAGAAGTGGAGATAGATAGTGTGAGTTGTGAATGTAGGTGTGTGGACTACTATTCACACAAGAGGTGGCGGACACGCACACCAATACATGCAAATCAAGAACAAAACAACCCTAAGGTGGCGAACCCGCACACCTCTATATACAACACAAAAGAAATAAACAACTATGTGACATACTCACAAATCCAGCACAATAGAAAGAATGACATAACAAAAAGAGTAGATTATTTGTGGGGAGAGATAATGGATACAGAGGAAGGAGGATACCATGGGTGCCTCGTCGATGGGTGGAGATGATGTCAAGGAGTGGTGTGAGGGTAACCTTCACTCTTGTCGAATGTTGAATCCTCCACTTCAAATTGCACCAAGGCGTAGCGGTTGATGATGATGGAGGTGGAATATGTGTTGATGAGTAGCTTGTGTGTGCATAACCTCCTTACCATTATGGTGTGATGGTGTCTCCCAATGCTCTTTTACATGGACTAATACTTCTAGCTATATTAGAAGTGTGGAGGCATGGTGCCTACGCCTCAAAATGCTCATAGCTTCTAATAACGTAGAGCTTGTGTTGTGGTGAGAGCGTTCGTTTGTTTGGTGATAGAGACCCCTCCTTATATAGGAAAAGAGGGTGGAATTTTTCTATATTTTATTGGGACGTGACCCACACCATGTGACCGTGGGTCGCCATGTCTGATGCAATGATGCTTGTGATAGAGGTCCACATAGAGAAAATAGTAGGGGAAGAGAGAGATGGAGGGGAAAAGAGGGTAGAGGAATGGGGTTTTTACAAGGTATGCTAGTCGTAGCTAGCTTATTTGAGAGAGGAGAGAGGGTTTTTTACAAAAGGTTGTCGAAGGTGGTTTTGTCGTTGGAAAATATACATTCGTCTTTGGCCAAGAATTCATTTATTGTGGCTTTGTTTCTCTCACTCATGCCGTAGATTTCAAATCTAGAGTAAAAAATATACAATGATTTTGTGTTAACACACAAAAGAGTGATTATGAGGGCGTAGGTGGAGTAAAAGGTGATTACAAGGTTGAAGTTGTCGTTTGTAATTGATGAACGTAGGCATGGCCCACCTAATTGGAGCTTTCGTAACTTGATGCTGCGCTTGGACAAGCCTCCCTTGCGTCGTGTCGTTTTTAGTGGTCGTAGTCGAATGCCTTTGCGGTTGTCACAATGGTCGTCACTTCATTGAAGCCGTTGGCACGAAGCGCGTATAGACGAGAGCATGTGTATGTGTGCAAATTGATGGTGGATGTAGCTTGACTATTTTGGGCCTATGGGCTAATTTATGAGAGTGTTTGGCGGTGATTACGAGAGTGGGGTGCGTGTTGATGGTAACTTGTGTGTGTGTATGTGTGTGTGTGTGTGTGTATGGCTGAAAAAACAGCAATTTTCAGCTATGGAGAGCTTGGGAAAGACATGAGAGTGAGAGAGAAGAGTGTGTGTGTGTGTGTGTGTGTGTGTGTGTGTGCATGTACTCTATGTGTGCTGAAAATTGGCTGTTTTCAGCTTTGTGTGTGTGTGTGTGCGTGTGGAGGGAGATTAAGTTTTTTTTGTTGGTCAAAGAGAGAGAGAGAGAGAGAGAGAGAGAGAGAGAGAGAGAGAGAGAGAGAGAGAGAGAGAGAGAGAGAAGGGACAAAAAAGTAAAAATTTCAGCAAAGAGAGAGAGGGAGAGGGAGAGAGAAGACAAGGAGAGGGAGGGCTCCATGGATGGAAGAGGATAAGGTGGAAAGAGGTGATAATGAGGAGGAAGCCCCCTTTATTTGCTTTTGCAAGAAGGTGGTGGCCATGGTTGTACAAACCATTGAGTGCCCTCTTATTTACTAATATATTATCAATTATTTTGAAAGTGGAGGCCTTTGAGGAGAAAATAAAAGAGGGAGAAAAATGATTACCCGTGGCTCCGCCATTACTTGAGGACAAAAGCTCCTTACCATGCAAGATTTTCTGCTTCGGTGAAAGCTTTTACTGGAGATTTTGTTTATCTTGATTCTCAAGTGGTTGTTCACACGCCCTGTGCTTGAGATTTTTTTTATTTTTTTAGAAGGGAGGGGGTTTCCATAGAGAGAGGTGGGTGGATTTCAAAAGGTGGCCCTCATTAGCCCTCCCCTTTAAGCTAGAGACATTTATGCCTCTAGCTTCGTGCTTGATCCTTCTTCATCTGAAGTGGAGGAGTCTCCCTCCTCAGGAATATCCATCATAGGTACTTGATCAAACCTTAAAAAGTACTTCTTTAACCTCCATCCATTGACACGTGTTTTGTGAAGCCTACCATCTGCATCCATCAGTCGATAACTGCCATTGTCGTAGCGCTTTCTAATGACGAATGGCCCTCCCATCTGGGTGAAAACTTTTTATCTTTCCTAGTGTCAAACCTGTTATCATACCTTAGTACCAACATGCCTTTCTTGAGACCTTTCTCCTTGAGCCTTTTGTTGAAGGTGAGGCGTCGTTTCTCTACTTGAGTTGCATAGTAGTTGATAGCCTCTTCTCTGTCTAGTTGGAGCCTCTCTAGATCCAGAATGTGGTTGTGGAGATGAGCATTAGGGCGTTCCATGTGCCTAGCTAGCACTATGAGGCTAGCCAATTGAACTTCTATGGATAAAATGGCCTCCTAACCATACACCAAGTGATATGGTGTGAATCCAAGGAATGTGCAAAATGAAGTGCGATAAGCCCAAAGTGCAACCATAAGGTGCTTATCCAAATCACTTTTGTGATTGTTTACATGTTTAGTGATGATCTTGCAAATCATACCATTTATCTTTTCCACCAAACCATTGCATTGTGGGTAGTAGGGAGTTGAGTGGCGTCGTGAAATGCCCAGCTTTTCCATCAACTCTCCTACTAGGTCTCCTCTAAAACCTGGTCCTCTATCGAAAATTATCTCAAGAAGAGTTCCAAAACGGCAGCAAATATTTTCAAATACAAACTTTGCTACTTCCTTAGTTGTAATTCGAGTGGTAGCTATTGCTTCAGCCTACCTGGTCATGTAGTCTACACCCATGATGATATACAATTTACCTGATTGAGACCTTGGCAAAGGCCCAATAGCATCAATTCCTCATTTCTTGAATGGACCATAAGAGATTATAGGAGTCTGTGGCTCATAGGTGAGCCTCCTATCCCCTGCTTTTTGACATTCCTTGCATGTTTTACACCAATGGTGCACATCCCTCTGTAGACTAGGCCATACAAACCCGGCTTGTAGAATCTTTCTACTAGTGATGTCAAGTGCAAAGTGTCCTCCGCAAACACCATCATGGAAACTTGAAATGATTTCAGTGATCTCTCTAGAGAGAGGTACACGCCTAAGAATTTGATCCTTACCCTTGCAGTAGAGGTCATCATTGATAAGGCGGTATTTTGTTGCCTTACGCACAAGTTACTGCTTTGGCCTTTAGTAAGATCTATAGGAAACTCTCCTGTGTCCAAGAAACTCATGATGTCAGGCATAGCATCGCTACCTTGGAAGAGAGGCAACTTCAACTTAATAGCACCCACCACTGGAACATCTTGTAGCTTCTCTCTAGCTAGAGCATCTGCTTCTTGATTTTCTGCTCGAGGGACATGATGTAATTGTACAATTTGAAACTTCCCCAAAAGTTCCTTAACCTTGCGCAAATGGCCTAGCAAGCTTTGTTTTTTACAAGCCCAAGTTCCTTGTATTTCTTTTATTAAAAGCATGGCATCACCAAAAACATTTAATCGTTGAATACCTTGTGTCACACACCACTCTAACCCAAGAGTTAAGGCTACATATCTGCCTCATTGTTGGAGTGAGAATCCAAGAGATGCCCAATGGAGAAAACCTTATCCCCTTGCTCGTTGAAGATGACAATGCCAGCTGCAGCTTTGTCCGCTGTCCCCTTGTAGGCTCCATCAAAGTAAAGAGAGTGAGCCTCCTCTAGCTTTGTTACCTCGAACACAAGTGTAGTCTCTTGATCATTTGGCTTTATCTTTAGCTTCTTTTCATAGTGGCGATGAGTGAGAATACCTCCTAGACTGGCCCTTGTGGAGTTCTCCACTTGCATTGTGTAGTCAAACTCTTGTACCTTGTGAGCCATTTGGAAATCCTAGAAGAAACATCCATGTGCTGCATTACATAAGGAAATAATTCTTCCATTGTTAAGATTATGAATGGTCTAGACAATAAATAAGAGCGAAACTTGGTGGTAGCAAACATTAATGCAAGCACCATGTGCTTCACTGCTGTGTATCCCTTCTCTAATGGAGTCATCATGCGACTAGAGAAGTAGATAAGACACATGAAAGAAGTTTGAGGATCCTTTTGCATCAATACTGCCCCAAGTGTGTCATTGCCCACACTAGGATTAACATAAAATGGCTCATCCCACTTTGGAGGTGCAATGGTGGGTAGTGAGGCTAAGATTTGTTTTACCTCATTGAATTGTTGTTCATTTTCTTCACTCCAAGTAAAGATCTCTTGATGGGTAACTTGTTGTAAAGGAAGAATCACTAGGGAGAGCAAGTGAATGAACCTTCTCAAATACCTTACCTTTTGAAGGACTGAGACCAACTGCTTGGTCGTAGTGGGTGATGGTAAAGACACCAAAGCTTGAACTTTTCTTGGGTCAGCTTCAATACCTTTGGTCGAGATTACATGGCCAAGAAGAGTAACCTTGATTTCACCAATGTGGCATTTCTCCACGTTGAGTTGGCCACCCAAAGCTTGTAACCTAGCTAGACCTTCATAGACTTTGTCCAAATGAAGAGAACGAGAGCTATAGATACAAAAGTCATCAATGAAAACACGAATTGATTTGCCAAAGAATGGCTGAAAAACAAATGTCACATAGCGCTGAAAAGTGGCTGGAGCATTGGTGAGACCAAAAGGCACAACTCTATAAGCAAAACATCCCCACGGTGTGATGAAAGTTGTCTTCTTTTGATCTTCTTCAGCGATGCTAATTTGGAAGTATCCTGAGTAGCCATCACATACTGTGTAGCGCTCATGTCCTACTACCTCATTGAGAATTTCATCTTGAAAAGGGAGAGGAAAATGGTCCCTCTTTGTGGCTGCATTAAGGGGCTTGTAATCAACACAAACCCTCCACTTACCATTCTTCTTTGGTGTGACTACCACTAGAGAAACCCACTCCGAGTCTTCAACAGGATAGATGAAACCTGCTTCTAACAATTTTCTCACCTCCTTGAGCAAGGCCTCTTGTTGAGTTACTCCTAGCCGTCTAAGCTTCTGCACTACAGGTTTACTTCCCTCCTTGAGCTTGATTTGATGTTGAACTACTGTGATGCCAGTGATTTTATCATAGTCATCAATGAACAATGTGGTAAAATTACTTAGCATCAAAACATAATCTTCACGCTCCTTCCCACACAACTCACTCGAGAGCATTCGATGTAGCTTACTTGCTTCTACGAGAGGTTGTATACCTGGTTTCTCCCCTTGGTTTGATGATGATGCATCAGGTTGCTCCATCTTCTTAGGGTCCTTGAGAATGATCCCCATCACCTCAATGCTACTGTCGCTTTCTTCGGTGATAGTTGACTCCTCCTCTGAAGTGGTTGAAGAGTCACTAGAAACTCATCCTCCGAGGTTTCTAGATCCATGTCGCGTTGTTGACCTATCTTCATGTCGTAAAGTATTGGCCTCCCTTTTGCATCCTTCATCTGGATTATGCTAGTGTCCCAGTCTTGTTTAGCTTTCATAGCCATAAGCCAAGGCCTCCCTAGAATGATAGGATAGCCCTCCCCTTTATGTGGCATGACAAAGATGTCCACATCCACCTCGGTGTTGAACGCCTTTACCCTAACTGCATTCACAATGCCAACACATTGAAATTTTACATTATTTGCCATTTTGGCTCGGCATGGTGCCAGCCTACTCACTTGTAAGCCTAAACGATGCATCATTCTTTCACTCATGACACATATTTGTGCGCCACCATCGATGTAGATATTGGAGATGTGCTGCCCTTGATGTGAGCATCCATCACTGGTAGTATGTCATCTAGATTCCTCCCAGAGATAGCCCCAGCTATCTTTGTCTTTGGTCATCTTGTACTAACCATCTTTGTCCATTGTCTCCTCACCCTAGGTGCAAGGTGAAGTAATTGAGGCCAAGTGATCTTTGGGCCCTGCATAGAGACATCTTGAGCCAAATCATACGGTTTAGAACATTCACCCAAAGAGAAATCTACAATGTCAATTTTACGTCGTGACTTGGACGGCTTTTTGCCAGATTCCCCCTTGGATTTCATCTTTTCTTCCTTTTGGGAAGATTCACTATGCCTAGCACGCTTTACCCCCATGGCATCTACTCCTTTAACCTTGGTCTTACCTTTTGCCACTCCCTTGATATCCTCCTCCACTTTCACCTTTCTTTTACCTTCAAGGCTGATAACACTCACCGCTTGGTTGTTGGCTGGTTGTGGAGGTAAGGGTGGAATGAGAGGTTGTTGTGGTGGAGGGTGTGGTTGAACTGGTGGTTGTAGAATTTGCACTGGTGGTGCTTGTTGTGGTGCTCTCGGTGGTGGTGGTCTTGCTCTTGGTGGTGAAACTTGGTTTTGCCTTGCTCCTCTATTAAAATTTTGTCTCCTTGGGAGTGGGCAGTAATACATACCATGGCCATCTTCTCCACAATTGTAGCAGTGGTATTCTTGGTTCTGTCTTCTTTTTCCTCTCCCTTGATCTTGGTTGCGATTGTGTGCATGTCCTTGTTGCACCAAATGGACTGAGAGATTCTCAAGCTGGCTGGTGATTCGGTTGAGCAGGTCTTGTTGATCTTCAATTGGTTCTTGTGGTTGAATCCTCTGGGTGGCTGTTGTAGGTGATGCTAGAGGTGGTCGGGTCCTAACAACTTCCTCTTCATCGGCATTCCTGGCTTGTAGGTGCAACTTCTTGTCTTTAAGGCGGGCCACTTCAACTGCTAGCTCATACGTAGTAAGAAACATTCCCTTCACCTTCTCTTTAAGAGTTGGCCATAACCCAGCCGCAAACCAATCCTTCTTTAGGAAATCACGTGCCCCCTCATCCTCTATTAGCGATGCAACCCATCGCCCCCATAGATCTACAAACTTTGACTCGTATGATGCGTACTCTAGCATGCTACCTTGCTTCAACTCCATCAACAATTTCCATAGCTTCTCTGATGTTGTGCCCTCTCCAAAACGCTTGACAAAGGCTGCTCTTAATAAGTCCCACCATTCCTTGGTTGCTTGTGCCAAGGCATTGTACCATGACCTTCCTCCACCTTCATTAAAAGTGGCAAGATGCGCAAGCGCGAAGCATCATCATCTCTCCCAGAGATGACACATGCTATTTCCAAGTTGTCTAGAAAGTTTGTAGCATCCTCACCCACCTTACCAGTAAAGGTTGGAAATGCTACACTTGCCATTGTGAGAGAGAAAATTAACTCGACTAAATCTCTTCCTTTTTTTTTCCCCTTTAAAGATTCAATACGTGGATGCTTGGTAGATGGAAAACATACTATACAAGGATGAAAATAACTACATCAAAAGATACTTCATGGTTAATCATAGGAAGGATAAAGGGTAGAGAAGAGGTGTTTATCTCTTGCAGTCGTTCTATGCCAAACATGGTTGTAATGAGCTGCTCTGATAAAACATCTTTTGTTCCAAGATTACTTTGATTGATTGAATTCGTTGTGGTGCATAAGTCTGGTCCCTTGCAAAAGGTTGATGTGTTGGATCCATCACATGATAATGCCGAAAGGCTCCCTCTTTTGTGGTGGAAGGTTATAGTCGGAGGTCAAATTTATAGTACCATAGGACAAGGTTGTCTTCGTCTTCTAGCTCTAGGACTGTTCCTCTAGAAATCTCTTGAAAAAACTTGAACTCTCTCTCTTTGAGCAACTTCACTTTCCTGCAAGATAGAGTGCCATACAGTGCATACACAGGTGTGATGAGGTAGGTGGTGAGTCTTACCACTTGTATTAATCCAAGAAGCTGAATTGATACATAGCAAGTTGTAAAGTCGTCATCATAGCCTTGATCCACAAGTAACACTCCTTGAAGGTGGAGGGTCTTGTCTTTCCGCCAAGCAAACCCCGTGTCAAAGACCTTGTCGATGACAAGCTCTGCCACTTCACTTGGTAGATGACGTAGAATCCATGCTGATGTCTCTAGTTCCTGGCTCATGAGATGAGAGTGAGGTATAAAAAGACTTTGGAGGATTTACCCTTTTGTTTTGAAGACTCGGTGATTGTCGGTGTTGGAATACCCATGAACCTTTTGGTGCAAGGGAGAGGGAGGGACCACGCGTTCATAGTAGCTTCCTCAAGTTGCAAAGGCTTGTTGTGAGAGTAGGTGGAATAGGTGGCAAAGATGGGGGCGTAGGTGTAGAAAAGCCTGGTGCTACTTGAAAGCCTATTGAAGTAAGAATCCCGTGCGTATGTTGAGGGAGAAAATGATGGCCTTTTCTTCACTTTGGGCTGCACTCATGTTGGAGGTGTGGTTTTTGGCAGCAATGTGAGCATGATGCGGATTGTGCCTTTCTTTTACGCTTGCGGGGATGATGAGAAATGTAAACAGTTTGAGTAGGAAAAGAGGGTCTTACTACCTCTTTTATGCTAACAATACAACACCCTGGCAAGAGTGTCTTGATGACTTGCATCAAGCTTACTTGAAGCTCCTCCTCTTCGGTGGTCCAGTTGGAGATTCAAGAAGCCACTCATCCATAAAGAGAAGTAAACATGTCAGTATTGTAAACTGAAGGTTTCAAGATCCCTCCTCAGTGGCGGCACCAAATGAGAGGTGGATTTGCAAGATAGACCCGATGGCCTCAACACAAGGGCTAACACATGACGGCCTCACCATGAAAGGCAAACAATAGGGACACCACCTAGCTTGAAATACAGCTAGGACGCAATGACAATATTATACAGCAGACCATACACCATGTCACGCAGCTAAACATGTTATGAATTGTGGTACGAGGTGGTAGAGAAAGAAGTGGAGATAGATAGTGTGAGTTGTGAATGTAGGTGTGTGGACTACTATTCACACAAGAGGTGGAAAACACGCACACCAATACATGCAAATCAAGAACAAAATGACCCTAAGGTGGCGAACCCACACACCTCTATATACAACACAAAAGAAATAAACAACTATGTGACATACTCACAAATCCAGCACAATAGAAAGAATGACATAACAAAAAGAGTAGATTATTTGTGGGGAGAGATAATGGATAGAGAGGAAGGAGGAGACCATGGGTGCCTCGTCGATGGGTGGAGATGATGTCAAGGAGTGGTGTGAGGGTAACCTTCACTCTTGTTGAATGCTAAATCCTCCATTTCAAATTGCAGCAAGGCGTAGCAGTTGATGATGACGGAGGTGGAATATGTGTTGATGAGTAGCTTGTGTGTGTATAACCTCCTTACCATTATGGTGTGATGGTGTCTCCCAATGCTCTTTTACATGGACTATATTAGAAGTGTGGAGGCATGGTGCCTACGCCTCAAAATGCTCATAACTTCTAATAACGTAGAGCTTGTGTTGTGGTGAGAGCGTTCGTTTGTTTGGTGATAGAGACCCCTCCTTATATAGGAAAAGAGGGTGGAATTTTTTTATATTTTATTGGGACGTGACCCACACCATGTGACCGTCGGTCGCCATGTCTGATGCAATGATGCTTGTGATAGAGGTCCACATAGAAAAAATAGTAGGGGAAGAGAGAGATGGAGGGGAAAAGAGCGTAGAGGAATGGGGTTTTTACAAGGTATGCTAGTCGTAGCTAGCTTATTTGAGAGAGGAGAGAGGGTTTTTTACAAGAGGTTGTCAAAGGTGGTTTTGTCGTTGGAGAAGATACATCCATCTTTGGCCAAGAATTCATTTATTGTGGCTTTGTTTCTCTCACTCATGCCGTAGATTTCAAATCTAGAGTAAAAAATATACAATGATTTTGTGTTAACACACAAAAGAGTGATTATGAGGGCGTAGGCGGAGTAAAGGGTGATTACAAGGTTGATGTTGTCGTTTGTAATTGATGAACGTAGGCATGGCCCACCTAATTGGCGCTTTCGTAACTTGATACTTCGCTTGGACAAGCCTCCCTTGCGTCGTGTCGTTTTTAGTGGTCGTAGTCGAATGCCTTTGCGGTTGTCACAATGGTCGTCACTTCATTGAAGCCGTTGGCACGAAGCGCGTATAGACGAGAGCATGTGTATGTGTGCGAATTGATGGTGGATGTAGCTTGACTATTTTGGGCCTATGGACTGATTTGTGAGAGTGTTTGGCAGTGATTACGAGAGTGGGGTGCGTGTTGATGGTAACTTGTGTGTGTGTGTGTGTGTGTGTGTGTGGCTGAAAAAACAGCAATTTTCAGCTATGGAGAGCTTGGGAAAGACATGAGAGTGAGAGAGAAGAGTGTGTGTGTGTGTGCATGTACTCTATGTGTGCTGAAAATTGGCTGTTTTCAGCTTTGTGTGTGTGTGTGCGTGTGGAGATAAAGTTTTTTTGTTGGTCAAAGAGAGAGAGAGAGAGAGAGAGAGAGAGAGAGAGAGAGAGGGAGAGAGAAAAGGGACAAAAAAGTGAAAATTTCAGCAAAGAGAGAGAGTGAGAGGGAGAGAGAAGACAAGGAGAGGGAGGGCTCCATGGATGGAAGAGGACAAGGTGGAAAGAGGTGATAATGAGAAGGAGGCCCCCTTTATTTGCTTTTGTAAGAAGGTGGTGGCCATGGTTGTACAAACCATAGAGTGCCCTCTTATTTACTAATATAGTTATCAATTATTTTGAAAGTGGAGCCCTTTGAGGAGAAAATAAAAGAGGGAGGAAAATGATTACCCGTGGCTCCGCCAGTACTTGAGGACAAAGGCTCCTTACCATGCAAGATTTTCTACTTCGGTGAAAGCTTTTACTGGAGATTTTGTTTATCTTGATTCTCAAGTGGTCATTCACACGCCCTGTGCTTGAGATTTTTTTTATTTTTTTAGAAGGGAGGGGGTTTCCATAGAGAGAGGTGGGTTGATTTCAAAAGGCGGCCCTCACCACCCAAAAGTTGTCAAGACACCCTTATATACGTAGTTTCGATATCATTGACCACCTACAAGTGCTATCTAAACCACTAAGCAAGTGGTCCAGAACCTTTTCCAAACCACTTTCAAAGCACTTGCAAGTGGAGGAGAAGACCTAGCAAGTGATCTAGAAGGCCTTTACAAGTGCTTTAAAACCACTTGCTTGTATACGTAGTTTCGATCTCATAGACCACCTGCAAGTGCTATCCAAACCACTAGCAAGTGGTTCTGAACCACTATCAAGTGCTACCTTAACCACTAGCAATTGGTTTTGAACCACTAGCAAGTGCTATCTTAACCACTACAAGTGGTTCAAAACCACCTGCGAGTGCTTTCTAAACCACTAGCAATTGGTTTTGAACCACTAGCAAGTGCTATCTTAACCACTGAAAAAAGGCTATTTAACCACTGCAAGTGGTTCTTAACCATTGGCAAGTGCTATCTTAACCACTAGAAAAAGGTTCAAAACCACTATAAGTGGTTCAGAATCACCGGCAAGTGCTATCTTAACCACTAGCAAGTGGTTCAGAACCACTTTCAAAGTGCTTGTAAGTGGAATAGAAGACCTAGCAAGTGGTCCAGAAGGCCTTTGCAAGTGGTTCATAACCTCTTTCAAGTGGTTCTTAACCACTTGCTAGTGGCTAGCAGTTTACATAATGCAAATGGTTTTCAACCACTTGCATGTGGCCCACAGTTCACAAGTGGTATAGCTTGCACTTCTGCCCACTAACCGCTGACTTTTATCTTCTACAAAAACCCTAAAAAAATGCTAAAACAATTTAAAATCAACTTATAATAAGACATATTGCAAGGCACACAACAAAATGGTCGATTGAATAGCAAATCATGTTTCTACATTAGAAATCGGTATAGAATTCCGCAATACAATGTCTTTTTTTTTTAATTTTACAAAACAAAAGAAGTCCTCATCATGAGTTACACTATCAAACTCATCATGGGTATCTACATTCATGATCACACGTACACAACTCTTAAGATTTTTGTTGAGACCGGAGATCAAAAGGCATCCTTTTATAACGTGGTAGAGGAGGTGGTGGAGGCAGCACTTTGCCTTGGCCGCTTGATAATTTATCCCTCACAGATTTAGCATCCCGAAGTTTCTGCCACATACTTCTTCTAGCATCCAGTTTACAAGCAATGATCGGCTTTGATCAATTTTCTGCTTTCTTCCACTCATAGACAAATGGCCAAACTTCATGATGCATAAAATTCTCCCATTGGTCTTCTATCTGGTCCTCTAGAGAAGGCAAGATAATATAAAAGTCTTCGTCGTTCACGCAGCACCTGGGATATTTGTCATCTGGCAGGAGGGTGTTATCTTTGTTGAATTGTGGAAACTCTTTCCAAAAAGTGCCCAAGACTAGAAAGAGCATATGTTCCCCTTGATTGTGAAGCCATGAGCTTCTACTGCATGCCTCCTTTACAATCCACGCATTCAAGCACCTGCAGGCCTAAGGTCAGCACACTTCTAACCTCTTTTCCAAGTCTCGGTAGCGGCTTGTGTTCCAAACGTACACTTCAACAATCTGACTAGCACCAAGAACAAACCACTTTGCAAAATGGTGCACATAGTGGTTCAGATTATTGTCATGCTTCACCTTTCGAAAGTGCAGCATGTCCACGTTAGGCGGGCTTGGTCCCTCTCTCTTGTCATGAGTGAAAATAAGCAGATCATTAATATCAATGATCAAGGCATACCTATTATCCACTGAAAGGTGAGGGACGCAAAACTGAGTTACTAGGGGTGTCTCCCAATAAAAGTGCCCCAGGTCTTCTTGAGAACAATGTTGGTACCCAACATTACCAATCACTTGCATTTTTATTACAGTGCCCAAAAAACCACACCCAATAAATTGTAGTGAAGATTGACACCATGAGACAAAAAGTATATCTTATATTCAAAATAAGTAAATAGCACAAAAACCACATGGAACTTAAAGTTTTCGATCTGCGCGGGTTTTGGGGGGGTCTTGATTAGTACTTTTCTTTGGATCTAGATGATGCACTCCTTCCTCTTGTTGTCACTTGTGTTTCTTCCTCAGGGTATCTGTAATTACTGGTAATGTCTCCACATCCTATACGTATTCTGCTTTATCCATGGTTTCCAATTCTGGGATCACAATAAAATTTAGGGGAAAAAAACCAAAATCTGCTCGAACAAAAATGAAACACTACATATATGCACTTCATTACCTTCATGGTTGTCCGTTGAGAGCTTGCTGGAGTCATGTCCAATGGTTTCCTTGCCATGGTTCTCAACCACGAAGGGTTCAGCCTCGTGATCCTCCACTCTATCCCACTTTTTACAACAACCTTGCCATGTTGAAAAACCCTCAGATAGCTTTATGTTGTTCTCGTCAAGTTCAAACAATTATGTATTGTTCTCGTCAAGTTCAAGCAGACGAGAACTTTTGTCAGCATTGGTTTCCATGAAGAAAAAACATCATGTTAAGGGACTTATCACATGACAAGTGGATTTAAGCTCTGTGTACGCAATTTCGAGTGCCCAGCACTTGGCAATTTTTGGAATCTTTACTGTGCACAATGGGTGAATGCGCTCTACCATAGTGCCGCATAGGACTGCAAAGCAAAATGGGTGATATTTGGGTTGACATTCTAGAGAGAAGACCCCTGCCATGTGGTAGCTAAGAAGGGTTTCCCACATGCAACACAGTCACCCCCAATACACACAAATGGTTTCAAAACAGAGGCTTTAGTCAGCGGCGGTAAAGGGACAATGATGCCTCTACCCTTTTCCTAGATATATTGGATGGTTGTATCAATAAATGATCTTCGAGACGTCAAGGCTTCTAATTCAAATTGCAAAGCCATATTCCTTTGCTACCAACCATAGCATAAACAATAGCGGAGAGTAAGATCATTTCATGCTTGGATGAACTTAAGTGCACAAGCTTGAATGCTTCTATTCAACTTCTTCTAACGAATTCAAAGCAAATTGAAAAATGCTTGAAAAATCTTATCTAAACGCTTTTTAGGCATTTCTAAGCACTTTCTAGCCACTTGTTTAGCACTTTTTAACCACCTATTGAGCACTTCAAAGCACTTTCTAACCACCTGGTCACCACTTTCTAAGTACCTAGTTACCACTTTCTTGGCAACATAAAGCATTTCAAATCACTTTCTAGCAACCTATTTAGCAACATTGAGCACTCCAAAGCACTTTCTTACCACCAAGTCACCACTTTGTACTCCTTGTGAGCAAAGAAAGTGCTTCAGAGTGCAGATTGGTTCCTTGAAATCACTTTGAAGTGCTTTCTAAGCACCATTCAGCATTGTGGAGCACTTCAAAGTAGATTGTTCACTCAATCCTTTCCACTTGGTCTAAACTTCATAACCACCTAGTAAGCGGTTAAGAGCTATGTCAAAGTACTTTAAATTACTTTCAAGGACCCTTTCAGCACTTTATCACCACTTTTTGACCACCTATTAAGCCCTTTCAAGCATATTATAGGCACCATTGAGCACTTCATAGCACTTTCTAAGCACTTGGTTATCACTTTCTTGGCACCATAAAGCATTTCAAATCACTTTCTAACCACCTATTGAGCAACAGTGAGTACTTCAAAGCACTTTCTTATCACCTAGTCACCACTTTTACTCCTTGTGAGCAGTTAAAGTGCTTCAGATTGCAGATTGGTTCCTTGAAAGCACTTTGAAGTACTTTCTAAGCACCATTCCAGTATTGTGGAGCACTTCAAAGCAGTCTCTTCACTTAATCCTTTCCACTTGGTCAAAACTTTATAACCACCTAGTAAATAGTATAGAGTTATGTCAAAGTACTTCAAAGTACATTCAAGGATCCTTTCAACACTTTCAAGCACTTTCCCATCACTTTCTCACCACATGTTAAGCACTTTCCAGCATATTGTAAGCATCATTGAGTATTTCAGAGCACTTTCTGACCACCTGGTTACCACTTTCTTTGCACCATAAATCATTTCAAATCACTTTCTGACCACCTACTAAGCAACATTGAGCACTTCAAAGCACTTTCTTACCACTTAGTCACCACTATGTGCTCCTTCTGATGAGTTTAAGTGCTTCAAAGTGCCGACTGCTTCCTTGAAAGCACTTTGAAGTACTTTCTAAGCACCATTCAACATTGTGGAGCACTTCAAAGCAATCTCTTCACTCAATCCTTACCACTTGGTCAAAACTTCATAACCACCTAGTAAGTAGTATAGAGCTATATCAAAGCACTTCAAAGTGAAGGACACTTTCAGCACTTTGAAACACTTTCTTACCACCTATCAAGCATTTTCAAGCATATTGTAGGCACCATTGAGCACTTCAAAGCACTTTTGGGTGCTTGTAAGGAATTTGTAAGCACTTTCTAGTCACCAGTGAGCACTATGAAGCTTTTTCTAACCACTTGGTTAGCACTTCCTACTCCAAGTAAGCAGTTTAGACCTATCTCAAAGCACTTCATGACATGAAGCACTTCTAGTCTGAAGTCTGGCCACTTGGTCAGCACATTCTACTTATCTATTGAGCAATTTGAATTTATCACAAAGCACCTCTAGGCATTTTTAGCAACAAGCTTACCTGCAAGGAGTCCAAATATTCTTTAACCCCCCCAAATCAATAGTGGCACCTACCTTGGACAACATCTTGGTGATAGCTGTGACCTCTACCTCTTTGCGGTCTACCTCTCGTGGATCTAAATCGCGTGAGGTCTTGACCACCTCCAGCTCCTTGTTTAGTTGGTCCAATTCCCTGTAGAAGTCTCTGTAAGCAAAAAAAAAAATCCCTCCATTTCTAAGCCACAGATCCCTCTTTTCCTGTAGAGCTGCACTTTCACCTTGCCCAACAGCCTTTTTTGCTCATTCTCCTGGCCACTAAGTCCCTCTGCCATGCTAAGCACTAGCTGAATATACATTGACCTCTCTATTGCCAAAAAGAGCTGAAGCTAGCTTGCCAACATTATCATTATTGATGACAAGGCATCGTCACAGATAGATGCTTCTTTTTGAATGACACTTGTCAAGCCATAATCGGTGCGGAACTTGTTGATCTTCCGCTCCAAAGCCCCTTTTTGCATCTTGCAGTTTTCAAGGACATTGCCACCAAACCTTGCCCATGCAATCCGATGTCCAGCCGGATCACTCATTGTTGTTGGACACCTCTCATACACGAAACCTCATGCAAATTTTGCTAGCAGCTCACCATTGGATGGGGTTGCTTGATATACCTTCTGGGACAAAAGCCGGCACTCGTCAATGAACTCATCCCTCACATGGTTGAGAAATAGCTTTGTGCTTTTCTTGTGCAGGCACTTGAAGACACTCAGCCACTCCTCATCGGGGATATCTTTATCTATGAGCTCTTTAGGCAGTTTCCCCTCTATGTTGAGCCCGTACTCCTCATGCAGTCCCTCGGCCAAGAAGAAAAATCTTGATAGTCGCGGATACTCCAATGTTGCAAGCACCAGAAAAGCCCATCTTTGCAAACACTGAAGCAATGAAAAAAAACAATGCAAAACATGCACATGCATACCTTTTGATGACTTTGTTGACAGGTTCGAGTTGGATGAAATGCATTCCAAAGTTGCAGGCACATCCTTTTTCTCCACTTTTGATGGACTGCTTCATGTTGCTTGCTCATTGGGTGGGGTTTGATCGTTGAAGTTCAAGTTCAGACATTGTGCCCTTCCCGGTCTTGTGCCTTGGTAAACCGTGTGCAGGTGACTTCATCTTGCAGCCTACAGCTTGACTATACATTAAAGAGGATGAGCTTATGAGCATGGAGAGAAAGACTAATGCCTATAGCTCAAAGTGCTACAGTATGATGCATGAAAATCTTGACTTTGGTAAAGTAGACAGGCAAAACGGGACATGCAGACATGTGAGCCTCGGCAGTTCAAAATTGTTTATGAGCACGGCTGGCAACCTCTGTTTGTGGAAAGGATGCATGTCTTATGAGCACAAGGAGAAAGACTAATGCATGCATACAGCTCCAAGTGCTACAGTATTCATGATGCATGCAAAGCTTCACTTCAAAAGCAGCAGGAAAAAAGGCACATGCAGACATGGAAACCTCATCAGTTCAAAACGGCAGTAGGGTTTACCTTCTCAGTCTGGCAGAGTAGAGGCAAGAGTGAATGAGACAAATGCAATAGTTCCCATATAATTCTTCAGGCTAGAACTTGTTGCTTCCTTCATAAAAGCTTTGAATTTAATCTCAGAATAGAAGCTCAAGTTGACAAAGAAAGGCGTACTACCAGTAACAACTAACAAGCTATCTAAACACAAAGAAAGTGATGAATCGCCTCCATCCTTTCTATTCTTCTGTCTCACAGAAGCACCCTCTATGCGTACAAATTTACCAAATTTCAATTTGTCAAGGAAAAGATTTATGAGCAAGGCTCCTATAACAACTGTGATGATGTTTTGAGTTGTGTAAATCTACAATGTCCACATTGAAATATTTGTTGTTAAATGCTTCATGAATCTTGTGTGTATTGTAGTTTGTTTAACAAAAATCTTTCTATAGCAAATCGAGATGTCATATCACAAAGATAAAAAATGTGAAGCAACAAAAGTGAAATTTCTACTTATGGACTTGTTTGATACGTGATCACTTCATCATCATCGTTGTCATTGCCATCAAGATTGAATACATCAATCTTTTGAGGACTAGAGATCATGTTTTTAGACAAATATTGTGCACCTTGTGCACGCTTGACATATTGATTTGTTGCATTGTTATGCAACAGTTTTGGACCACTAGATTGATGAACATTTTGTGCACCTATCAAGAAGTATCTATTTTAAGTTACATTTTAACAAGAGTCAATCCGCAGAAAACAATGCTCAATGCGAGGCTGTTCTTTGCTCTTTGGAAAGGATGATTCAACAATAAAAACACGTTCATTTTCTACAGTTCTTTTTTGTCCCTTGGTAGGGGAGCTCACATATGTTTCACTAAGCTCGATCGGAGCGCTACTTCTCTTTGAATATGCGCTTTTCCCTTTGATTAGAACATCATTACATTATGCTTGGTTTTTTTTGCTTGGTTCTATGAAGCAAACAAAAGTTGAAATCTCACTATATATTGTATAATAACAGGAAGAAATTATGCACTATGGAAAGCAGTAGAAGATGCTACCAAAAATGTCCATATTTTATGCATTGTAAGAATAAAAAGCCATATCTTGATCTTCTGCAATATAGTTGTTAATGCGAGACATGATTGAAGAAAAATATGGGCAAAGAAGGTGCAACTATGAGCATCTTTCAAAACAAAGAGAATAATAGATTGGTTCAGTATCATGCATAATTCATTTTAAGTTTATCGAAATGTTTTCAAGATAAGAGGAGATGAGGAGAGAGAGAGAGAGAGAGAGAGAGAGAGAGAGAGAGAGAGAGAGAGAGAGAGAGAGAGAAGGGAGGGGAGACACACACACACAGAAAGAAGTCAGTTATCAGTCTTTAATTAATTATCTCTAGTTCTTGTCAATATTCTCCTTATGTATTTATCTCCTCAACTTAGTTTTAGAATACTTTTTTAACAATATTTTTAGAGAGACACTTCTCAAGATGTAATTGTTCAAAGCATATAAAATTGCATCCAATTTTGATTTTGATTACAATTGTCACTCAAGGTTAAAGAGGTGATATTTGTGGCTCACAACAACCATTTCGACTTCCTTTTGAAGTGTTCCAAATTGCATCAATCATTTCAAGTTCCTTTGAAAGTGTATTGAATTTATTTTTTGCTGTTATGATCTTTCGCTGCATATCTTCCACGAGCTTAATTGTCAAGTGAAAAAATCATTTCGAACAATAGTACAACACAAACGATCTGACCGTCCGCATTTATTTTTGAATAAAAAATGAGACATAGTTTTGAGTCACGTAATATATTTGAATTGTAGCATTATTTGGTTTTTTAAAAATATCATGAATGATATCTAAACAATGTTGATTTTTTCAACATGTGTAGTAAAATGGAACCTATAGTTTATAAAGATCAAGATTGATTGAAAATTATAATATCCTTTTATTGGGTATATTCATGAATATATTAAACTTTTCATTACACAAATGCTAATATACTGCTCGTAACAATTTATTAGATACATATAAAGAAGATTTATGTCCACAATTCCTTGAAACATTAGGTGTTTGATGATCAAGGGTGGCAAAATCATAACTCTAAGTAGTGTTATGGGCCATGAAGCTTATTTTCAGGCATAAGAGGGCTCTAGTTGTGAGCTTAGCATTAATTTTTTTTATATCAAATTGTTAAAAACACGTCTCACTTGTTAAGAAGATCAAACTGTGTGAATTTCAAATCGTGCAATATTAAGTCAAATAGTTTTTAAATTATGTTAAAGCGAATGTCAAATGAAATTTTTTCCTCTATATATACAAAAAAACAATGTACAGTCATGTTGTTTTCAATTTAATGTTCTCAAAATGCACTTAGTATTCAAGAGCAAAGAAATCGCATGATTTGCGAATCCAAGAAGCGAAAAGAGGAGAGAGTACTACTATTGAGCACTTTTTGATAATGAGGAAACTACGTGTGTGTGTGTGTGTGTATATATATATATATATTGAGTCAATCATGATGTAACATCTCAGAAATAGGTTGTAGGCACTTTTCATATTTCAAGTCAA
The DNA here is from genome assembly GCF_014529385.1 of Adiantum capillus-veneris. Classification (NCBI taxonomy): domain Eukaryota; kingdom Viridiplantae; phylum Streptophyta; class Polypodiopsida; order Polypodiales; family Pteridaceae; genus Adiantum; species Adiantum capillus-veneris. The sequence goes on along the minus strand of NC_140951.1, from coordinate 137,257,528 downwards.
GCTTATGTAATGTCTCTAAAAGATCCATTGTTGTCTTTCTATTTTTTGGCACAGTACACTTATATACTATCATCCACTCTTTAATGACTCCACTATTTATTTCTGAACGTCCATTCCATTTGATTTTGTAGAAGTGGCTAAACTCATCACAAAAGATTGTGAGCATTTATATCAACCAAGTTAAAGCGTACATATCAGTCTCTTTTGTCCAAGGATAGGGAGAAGCAATATTCAATAGCTCAGGAGCTCTCCATGGTCTTGCATCATGATCATCTTTTGTTGCGATATTGGGGGTCTTTGTTCAATCCCATCTCTCAAAGCCAAACCCCAATCAATCAATCCTATTTGAGGCATTCCCTTCTTGGTGAAATCAAACATAACATTCCATGGATGAAGATCATTGTGGAGAATTTCTTCATTGTGTGTTGCATATACTGTAGCTACTAATGTCATGATTACAGATGGTGCATTATTAATTAAGCTAGTAGGTCTTGCAATTTCTTTGTCCTGTGGTAGTTGTCTCGGTTTCTTTTTCTTTCTATTTTTCTTGTCTTCTCTCTCATTCGACAAATCAAATTTCAACATGCCCACAAAAGTTCCATAAGAGCTTGGTAGGTTTTGCATGATAGTACCAATAGACAATTGATTTTATTTGAGCAAGAGAATGCGCAAGACGATGCTCACTACAATAGAGGAAAGCAACAAAGGAGGATTTGCACATGTGCATAGATTAGAGGGCGTTGCTGCCAAGAGAATTTATTTATTACGTACTATATATAATACGTTGTCAGGAGTTTTTTGGAAGAAGTGATTGCACATATGTACATACACGTGCATGGTGCATCAAATAAATGATTGCCCATTTTCCAGAGCCAGGTGGTTACGTGGGGCCCACATGTGTACAAGTAGGACAATATGTACATAGTGCATCGATTTTCATTATCACCAGTACCAATGTGTTTTTTCTATCATATTGAGGAGTTGATAGCGCACAAAACTTCTCAAGGAAGCTATCCGCGGGCCGACGACATGAGATAAATAGGCGCATCAGATGGCATCCAGTGGCGTCAGGAGGTCGAATGGGATCAAGATTTGCACGTGGATAAGTACGGACACAACGTGGGTGTTTTTGGTGATGAATTATGCAGAAAGGTTATCATGAGGACTATATTTGGGGGCCACTTCATGTGGTTGAGGGATGCATTATTGGAAAAAGTTGAGGGCCAAGTGTGCGGATGGATGTAGAAGGGTGACAAAAATGTATTGCGTGGCCAGTTTTTGGCCTGTTCGAGGTCCGTTTGAGGTCAACTAAAAGGCCAAAGGTTCCCAAAGGATAAAGTGAAGTGTGGACACTAAAAAACCTAAGAAAAAGACCAGCAAAACGTAGAGAGAAGAGGAAGAACAACTGCAACTCAATTTTTGTTGTTTTTGGAGCCTGTTTTGGCCATAAACTGCTCATCCGAGGTCGGATTTGAGCGCTCTGATATTGTAGACCGGGGTTTTGGGCCGCTCCAGATGCACTGGAGCTGTCCATTTTGCCAAATTCCTCACTATTTTTCTTTTTTTTTTTGACTGTGTAAGTTTCTCCTGTGATGAGCGAAGTCTTTGCTCCAATTTGTGATTGTATCTGGCATATTTCATCCATATTGTGTGAGCTATTTGCCCCATTGGTGTTGGCCCAAGATCAATTGTATCTAAACATCAGAAATCTTCCTCTTTTGAGCTGAGTTTTTTGGGTGTGTATATGTGTGTGTGTGTCTGTGTGTTGAGTGGGCAAATGGAAAGTCTCTCTCACTCTATCAGTGTGTTCCTTGTCTCGGCCAGGTGGATTGTGTAAGCCGAGTGGTGCTCCATAGTGTGTGTAAGTATCATCCCAAGAGTGTGTGTCGGGTGATTATAGAGGCGTTGTGTGTGTTTCCATCCCGCTCACATTCTTTTGGCGCCCCCACGGAAGATCTTCTTCGAGTACCTTCAGTTTCGGGATTACAAGTTGTAGATTACAGGTTACAGGTCTAGATACAGGTGATTCACACAAGTACAGGTAGCTGGAGTAGAGTGATACACTGGCAAGTGGGAGTCACTTGCAGTTGCCGTGGGTATGCATCATTTGGCGCCTGTTTGAGCGCATTGTTTGGTATTGTACGTTACTTGTGGAAACTGCCATTGTACGCCTTTGTGGAGCCATACTTGGTTTTATTTGGCAGTCCCAGTCATTTCTGAGACTTGGTCTGGAAGATACTCATTTTTTAGACTTGACTATACGAGATTCATATAAGCTTTCGTGAGAGGGTCGATAGCGTGAGGTTTTATTGAGCTGGGGGATTCTCAAATGTGAGATCCTTTCGGTGATACAAGTGGCTGGAGCACCTTTTTTGTGACCTCGCCATAGGCTATGTAGTATTGATTCCTACTTGATGCTCGAGTTCTATTGTTGGCAGGTTATGCATACATATACAGTCCATATTTTGGGTTCTTACTGCTCTACTTCTGGGGAAACTCTACCAAAATTTTTCCAAGTTGTGATGGCTAGTTTTTGGTCTTTTGAGCCATTTATGATGTTATGCTACTGAAATTATGACAAAATCAAAGGATAAGTCAGGTGTGTCTTCTTGGGAGTTGCATGGTTGGCTTTAATGGATGATCAAAACAGACCTCAATTCACTCCTTTTTATTTAACACAAAGAATCCAAATAAATGTTCATGTGTCCAGGAAGATTTTTTGCTAGCAGCGCATAGTCTTTATGTTCGGGCCAAGAAGATTAAGAGAGATACTGGAATGTCCTTTGCCTGTTTGTAGTTCCGATGATTAACTATGAAAATTCATTTGATGTGCATGTGTTTGTCCTTATCTAAAGTTGAGCTCCATTGAAGTTTCTGGGGATTGAGTCAGTAAAAAGTTTGGGTTCTTGCACGTGTGTTCGAAGAGGTTCTCAAAGCATTGAAACTTGGGTAGCCATGGCTTTCTCTTATCCGGAATTTCATGGAAGAAGTGATGAAGATGTGGAAGACTTTTTGGAAAAGATGGAGGTTGCCTGCATTAGCAATCAGATTCACGATCCTGCACAAATGTTACATCTTCTCCAAATCTCTTTGAAGAGTGATGCACGAGTTTGGTCCAAAGCATTTGAAGAGGAGTTGTGTGCGGCAGATCCACCTGTGAGATTAAGTTGGGGCAATCTAAGACATGGATTGGAAGTGGAGTTTGTGAAGATAGAAGATTGTGACAAAGTGTGGCAAGAAGTACAGGGTTTGTTGCAAAGGGAAGGTGAGCCAGTAGATGCATACATACGTGAGTTTCAATGGCATGGGAGAGGATGTGCAAGGCCTTAGCACCACAGGTACCCCCACCTGACATGATGAAGAAGGACAAGTTCTTGGCTGGTCTTTGGGAGAATATACGTTGGAGAGTGGAGCTAAAGAAGCCTAGCACATATGAAGATGCACTAGAGGTAGCAAGGAACAAAGAGTGGAAGCTGAGAAGAATGAGTCAACTAGGAGTAGAATCTTTGCCAATGAGGTCTGAATTTCAGCCTATGGATTCTTTGCAAGGTCGCATGTCAGGGGTTCATCATGAACCAGTGATTTCTGTTACTCCTCAGGTTATTCCATCAATGGTCACTACAACAGTGCAAGATGATGGGCTAAGGCAAGACATGAGGCAAAAGGTAGATTCAATGAAGAATCTCAGCCTAAATATGCTAGGTAATGTGGGAAATAATCGAGAATGGGAGAGGTTTGCAAACCAGGAGGTGAAGAAAGACCTAGGAATGGTGTTGGATAAAGCAATGGTAGAGTCTGAAGGCAGACGCCCACATGTTATAATTGCAAAGAGTTGGGCCACATCAGTCCCGCAATGTGATAAGCCACCAAGGATGGGGGGAGACATGTATCCATTGCCAAGATAGGTGCTAACTAGGTCAAATGATTATGGCATCGAAATTACGGGAGAAGAAGGAACCAGTGGATTAACCTAGGAGAAAAAGGGAAAGACAAAAGTGATAAGTGTAGCCACCTTGGAGAAGGCAGCAAAGCTAGAGGATACAGTAGTGATGCCTATTGGGAAGAGGACCACATAGGATAAGGAAGGAAGAAGTGCCCCAGGTCCTAGTAAGAAAAAGGGAAAGAGTCATGAAGGCGAAAGATGTCAAGGCCAAGAGGAAAAGAAGGGCTCGTCGCAAGTTTCATGTTTCAAATTTTCCACTAGGGGATGCGCAATTAAGCTATGACTTGAAGGAGGATCTAACAAGCAAGAAAACAGATGTTACTTTTTGGCAGCTTATAGAGATGGTGCCTAAGCTAAAGCGACAGTGGAAGAGGATGGTTAACCCAATGGAGAAAGAACCAGAGAGAGGTTCAGTGAAGGTTTTGGCAATGGATGAGCTACCAGACATTTGCCCAATAGTCGATGTGTGACACAAAAGAAAAAATATGGGACAAGGTTATGTTGATGGCGGAAGCCAAATATGTGTCATTTTCATTACACCATGGGGTTGTTATTGCTACACGGTATTGCCATTTGGGTTAACAAATGGACCATCTTTCTATCAAGAGAGAGAAAATTGGGTATTGGAACCATTCATTGGTAGTTGTGTTAAAGCTTTTATGGACGACTTCTGTGTCTACAACAGTAGGGCTGAACACCATGAGAAGCTGCCGACAGTATTGGCTCGATATGATGAATGTGGAGGACAACTAAATCCAAAGAAATGTCGTCGGCATTGAGACTGATCCAGACAAGGTTAAGTCTATTATTCTTCTTCCATCACCTACGAGACGAAGCAATTAGCAACCTTTATACACACAGTGAAGTACATGGCGCGGTTTATTCCATTGTCTTCACATCTCCTTTATCCATTACAACAAGTGGCAAAGCATGATCCATTGCAATGGGATGACAAGTGTGAAGAAGTGTTTCCAGAGGTGAAAGAGGTGTTAGGGGGGTTGTCAGCCATGCAGGCTCCTGATTGGGAGCAAGCATTTTATGTAAATCCATCAGTAGGGGATGATGCCATTGGAGCCATGCTATTGCAAAAGGGGAAGGGCATCCATTATATGAGGCCAGTGTATTGTGCAAGCCGAGTGACGTTGGTAGCAGAGAGAAAATTCTCAGAAGTAGAGCTAGTGATGGCCCGTGTAATATTTGCTTGTCGACGATTTCGTCATTACTTGCTACCACGACCTTTTGTTTTTCTTAACAAGATGCCTTTTTGCCACAGTTAATTAATGGCACTAACATGTCAAATGTGGTCAAGAAATGGGTAATTGAGCTACAAGAGTTCAAATTCTCTTTTCTAGTGGAAGACAGTACAAGAGCTACCCTAGCTGATTTGTTGACTTACAAGGAGAATCCCCTCCTTGTTAAGGAAGAGGTGGTGAGAAGGGTAGTTGAAGAAGTGCCACAGATCATAAATGCACATGTGTTGTTCTTTGATGGCTCATACAAAAAGAGCCATGATGCGGCTTCAGGGGGTATAGCACTTTATGATCCAGAGGGGAAGCTAGTATGCAAGAGAGGGTTCAAATTGGATGCTCATAGTAACAAGGAGGCTAAATATGCTACTTAAGCCGGATTACACATTTGTTTGAAGCATGGGATTAGAAGGTTGAGCATAAAAGGTGATGCCTTGTTAATTGTGAAGCAAGTGTTGGGTGTGTGGAAGAGCAAGAACACCTAATTGAAGGAAATGTGTTTCAAAATTAAGGCATGTTAAAAAAGTTCGAAGCATGGAGCATCAAATACATTGAACGTGCTCTAAATGGAGAGGCACATGAAGCAGCTCAAAGCATGATTGGGGAGCTATTTGTGTTGAGGACCAACTTACCTCTTTATCATGGCCGGGAAAGTTTGGCTCAAGAAGAGGATTTTTTGCTAACAGGAATCATTCCAAAGGACATTCACAAGTCTAAGAAGTATGGTTTTGTGCATAGAGCATCCAGGTACAAATTGATTGGTGATGTCTTATACATGAAAGGGGCTGATCTCGTGTTGAGACGTGTACCTTGGCGGGAGGAGCTTTATAGAGTGTTGGAAGAGAATCATGAAGGCGCATGTGGTGGACATTTTGCTCTAAAGATCACCTTGCATAAGATCTTGCAAGAGGGGTATGTATGGCCTAGTTTGCACAAGGATGTTCACCATTGGTGTAGGTCTTGTAATAGGTGTCGAGCATTTGGGAAGAGAGTGTTGAAGCCAGAGCTACGAAAAACCATTATGGCATTTGATGTGTTTGAAAAGTGGGGGATTGATGCAATAGGCCCGTTACCTATCACAAGCAGAGGCAAAAGCTATATTTTAATTGCAGTGGACTATCTCTCTAGATGGGCAGAGGCTATAGCAGTAAAAGAAATCACTACAAAGGATGTGGCAAAATTTTTGTATGATGAAATATGTTGCAAGTTTGGGGTGTCATTGGAGCTACTTTCAGATAAGGGGCTAGGATTTAGGGCTAAACTGCTAGACTTTTTATGCGCGGAGATGAAGATTAGGCACCAGCATACCACTCCTTATTATCCACAATGTAATGGCTTAAATGAAAGATTCAATAGTGAGTTGGTACAAATTCTTTTGAAAGTGACAGAGCACCAAGGAAAGAATTGGGATTTGGAATTGCCTAGTGCATTATGGGCTTACCGTACCTCGGTGAAGACAGGTACAGGGTTTAGTCCATTTCATTTGGTATATAGAAAGGAAGCACTATTGCCTATGGAAGTAGAGTTTCTTGCGGTCAAGATGTTAGAAAAGTTGCTTGGGGAGTCTAGTGATGCATTCAAAGAGAGGCTCTTACAATTACAAGAGGTTCAGCTGGATAGGATGAGCACATTGGAGCATTATGGACAGATGCAAGATAAGGCTTTATAAAAGATAAATGAAAATGTCAAAAGTAAGGGTATCAAGAAACATGACTTGGTTTTGTGCTACAACAGTAAGCTGGACAAAACATTCCAAAAGAAGTTTCAAATTAAGTGGAAAGGCCCTTTCAAGGTAGTGGAGTGTTTTCCAAATGGTACATATCAGCTGGCTAACCCGGATGGGATTTTACATAAGTCAAGGTTAAATGGATTGCGTCTTAAACTGTATCATGCTAGATTGATGATGGTGGAGTAAGATGAGCTGTCTGCAGAACAAGTAATGTATGTGAGGGATGAGGAGACCTGTGACGTGACGAGTCTCATATCTCTTTTTGCTGCTACGAGCATGAATGCTCTAGCAGGCTAGGGGATGGAATTATGTCAGGAGTTTTTTGGAAGAAGTGATTGGACATATGTACATACACATGTATGGTGCATCAAATAAAGGATTGCCCATTTTCCAAAGCCAGGTGGTTACGTGGGGCCCACATATGTACAGGTAGGACAACATGTACATAATGCATCGATTTTCACTATCACCAGTACCATTGTGTTTTTTCTATAATAATGAGGAGATGGTAGCACGTAGAACTTCTCAAGGAAGCTATCCGCAGGCCGATGACATGAGGTAAGTAGGCGCATTAGATGGCATCCAGTGGCGTCAGGAGGTCGAATGGGATCAAGACTTGCACGTAGATAAGTACGGACACGACATGGGTGTTTTTGGTGATGAAATATGCAGAAAAGTCATCATGAGGACTATATTTGGGGGCAGTTGAGGAATGCATTATTGGAAAAAGTTGAGTGCCAGGTGTGCGGATGGATGTAGAAGGATGACAAAAATGCACCGCGTGGCCAGTTTTTGGCATGTTCGGGGTCCGTTTGAGGTCAACTAAAAGACCAAAGGTGTCCAAAGGATAAAGTGAAGTGTGAACACTGAAAAACCTGAGAAAAAGACCAGTAAAACATGGAGAGAAGAGGAAGAATAGCCGCAACTCAGTTTTTGCTGTTTTTGGAGCCTGTTTTGGCCATAAACTGCTCATCCAAGGTCGGATTTGAGCGCTTTGATATTGTAGACCGGGGTTTTGGGCCGCTCCATATGTAATGGTGCTATCAAATTCCTCACTATTTTTCTGTTATTTTGGTTGTGTAAGTTTCTCCTGTGAGCAAAGTCTTTGCTCCAATTTGTGATTGTATCTGGCATATTTCATCCATATTGTGTGAGCTATTTGCCCCATTGGTGTTGGCCCACGATCAATCGTATCTAAACATCAAAAATCTTCCTCTTTTGAGCTGAGTTTTTTGGGTGAGTGTGTGTGTGTGTGTCTCTGTGTTGAGTGGGCAAATGGATAGTCTCTCTCCTCTCACTCCAACCATGTGTTCCGTGTCTCGGTCAGGTGGATTGTGTAAGCCAAGTGGTGCCCCACAGTGTATGTGAGTATCATTCCAAGAGTGTGTCGGGTGATTATAGGGGCATAAATTGTATACTACGACTTTTGAATGCAATGTTCAAGGTGTCTCGTACATTCCAGCATCCATTAAATACTGTGCTAAACAATTTACCAAAAGTCGTACAAGAATATACAGAGCTTTTGCACATGAAGCAGCGATCAATTTGGCTCATCCAGGAATAGTTCAAGCTCTCGGTGAAGTGATCAATTTTCATTGGGTCCACCTTTGTTGGAAGATCTTTGTTGAGATCATGAGCACACTTGGAAAAATTGCCGGTTATGCTAAGCAAAAAATGCCTTATGCTTTCTCCATATACGCCTGGGAATTTTGTTTCTATTGATCTAACAACCTCTTGCATAAGATTATAGAACTTTACTTCATTTGCAAAATGATTGCATCTATATGTCTCGTAGACATTGAGGATATCACTAGCAGGATCTGACATCGAACTCTTTTCTTCACATCTGAATAAACAATCTTAGTCGACATCTTTTCTAGCAAACATGTATGGCAATCGAAGTAATGACCATCTATTGACATCTTTTCGGATAAATAGGTAAATGGGACAAAAATATGGTGCATGAGCTTAAATGCAAGAAAAGTGACGTGCTATACAACGATTAATTCAATTTGATGAGAGACAACATTATCAAAGAAAGATAAGTTTGTGTGCAACAAAAATTGTATACACACAATGATTGGTCTACTAGAAAAGGAAAGATCTAGTCAAGTGCTACAACTATCTGTCAAACAAGATAATAAATTATGCTAGATTTAAGCTCTATTATCTCATCAACGGTACATCATATCACATTTGATTTCAAAGTTAACTTTAAAATCAAGTGAGCAATACTGTCACACTTTAAATGCACATAGTCTATGCTTTTTTTAATTCGAGGACACTACACCAGAAGACAACCATCATGTATGTCAATAATCCGATAAATCCCTAATTCAAGAATATTGTTTTCTTATAAAGATTTTGAAGAGATTAAGTCTTTGTGCAATCTGAAAACATTGAATATTATGAAAAAGACAGATCTATCTATGATGAGGATGTCACGAATGCAATAACAGGTCAACCCAAAACAATAGACTTAGTCAAATCACACAATCATTTCTTGAGCAGGGCAACAAATTAAAACTCTCATGATTTCACAATAATATATATATAGTCAATTGAATGATTGTCTAGAACTCAAATATACCACAACCAAAAGAACGATCCAAAAAAATACATAGGTTTTGTGTTGATTAGCTACACACACACACACACATGCACACTTCATGGATTTATCTTCAAAAGATGCCAACGTTGAAACCTCTCATTTTGGGATAGAGAATTTCAAGCCAAGGAGACTCCACAGACTGTCCAATAAATGACTTCCAAACTCCTTGCATGGCTCGCGAGAACTTTGGCATCATCATGCATTCACACAAGATCAAAAGAAATAAAGGAGAGACTCTCCATTGGGAGCTCAGTTCTCTAGAGACCACTATTGACACTGCCTTTCAACAAGAAGCAAGGGTATATGCCAAGTAGATTTCAGCACATGTGCTAGGAAACTTCATATATTTGTTTTTTTATAGTTTAAACGAGAGCACAAAAAAATGGTCATTTATTGACTTTCTTTGACAAGCGATCTCCAAACTCCAATGTTATTTGTGCACAGCTAGCAAGCTTAAAGATAAGAGTTGTGCAATTTTGTAGGTTGGGTCTCTCTCTCTCTCTCTCTCTCTCTCTCTCTCTCTCTCTCTCTCTCTCTCTCTCTCTCTCTCTCTCTCTCTCTCTCTCTCTCTCTCTCTCTCTCTCTCTCTCTCTCAACAGGTCTTGAGTTCACTCTCCTCGTCGGATAGATCTTTCAAGTCTCTTGCAATAGTTTCCTGCGACGTTAAAATTCTCTTCTTCTTGGGTGTGTGTGTGTGTGGGTGGGTGGGTGGGTGTGTGTGTGTGTGTGTGTGTGTGTGTGTGTGCGCGCGCGCTAATAAGGAGAGGAAAATGGTATAACCTTTCTATCACCCAAGTGTGGTAGATTGGTTATGCCAATTCCCTCTTGAATAACACGTCTTGAGTTCACTCTCCTCATCGGATAAATCTTTCAGGTCTCTTGGGATAGTTTCCTACAACGTTAAAATTCTCTTCTTCTTCTCTCTCTCTCTCTCTCTCTCTCTCTCTCTCTCTCTCTCTCTCTCTCTCTCTCTCTCTCTATATATATATATATATATATATATATATATATATATATATATATATTTCTCTCTTGCATTCAAAGAAGAACACTCTTTGCACCTTACGTATTCTCATGATTGTGAGTTGCTCTCATCTAATAGCAACATTGGAGTATGAGACCAATCTAACACCCCTCAATGTGACAATAGTTTGCTAAGTGACTCTTACAAACTATTTTTGAGCTTACTAAGAGGTTGCAGGAGAACCTAAACAAGATGCTAGACATTAGAACTTTTGAGACTGGCAGCAGATTCTCTCCTCTATGCACATGTGGTCATTAGCACCATGTTTGGACATGCTCCTCAACCTCTTCTTCAAAAGTTTCTCAATGTCTACAATTTTCTTGCTCGCACATTGATGGCATTCATTATCAAAGTTGAGTAATTGCTTCCACATCTACAATTCACCGTTGAATGCCCGTTGACCTTGACTGAGAGTAGTTAGTAAATTTTCTTAGGCGATATTTTTTGGGGAGATTGGTGCAAAATCTAGAAAACCAAGATGGAGGATTGTACTTAGAGTGTAAGAAGGCTGGGGAACTTCATTAGCCACAACAAATTAGCAATTGCTAGTGAGTCCCACAGCCTGAGAAATACACTAGCCATGCGGTGGGTGCTTGGAAACTTTGGAGGTATAGGAGGCGTGTGAAGCTAGAGTCGACGAAATACACCAGTCATGTGGTGGGTGACTTGGAGACTTTGGGGTTATAGGAGGCGTCTGAAGCTGGAGTCGGTGAAACGATGTTTACTTTCTTAAGCAAGTACAAAAAGTTGGGAGCAAGAAAGTTTTGAAGCATGTTTGCTTGCGCTGCTTTAAAAAAGATAGTGCGTCAGAGTAGCAACAAGATGAGATGTTGCAATGGCAAAAAAATAGTGAGATTTTGTGCCTTGAAACTAGAAACACGAACATGACTGCGATAGCCAATCTACAATACGTCTTGAAAGGCAAAGTTGAGAAGCCATCATTTTCATAGGATTTGGGAGTGCAAGCAGCAATCCTTTTGCAATTTTTTGTAGAAGTTGCAGTCTACCAACACTGTTTTGCTTCCAAATCAGCCCTAGCATTTTCAGGCCAAATTAGCCTTAGTATTTCTGTTCCACGATGACAAATCAACCCTAACGCTAGTCCATACAGCAGACAACCTCACTGTTTTCAAATTTCAACCCTTTCTATCACTGAAGACCGCGGCTCAAATCTTCGTTTATGATACCTTTGTTGCCATCTGGTACTTCAGCAGCCCATTGAACCTCTCTTCAGCCATTTCCTCAATGGCATCAAGTGCTCTCATTATTGTCCATCGTTGACATCATCGAGGTTTGCAATTTCCGCCCTTCATTTCTTTAACATTGGGAGTGCAAATCAACCCCAGATCTACCTCTTGGTGTCCAAAAGAATCCAAACGTACAGCAAAACAACCTCGGAGCTGCCTTGTCTTTAGGAGTCACCGTAGCGACATTCACCATCCGAGTCATTAGAGTCTCGAGTTGAGGCATGTACATTCCATTCACACTGTCTGAAGCAAATACTATATCGGCAATGGTGAGAGGGGTCCTTGAGAGGTTGGTTTGGATCCCATTGTGTGTCGTTCTCTCTCTCTCTCTCTCTCTCTCTCTCTCTCTCTCTCTCTTTACACATCTCTACCGCTCTCGCTCATTCCTTGTCTTAGGGAAAGCGAGAGGAACTATCATTCACTTAAAAAAATCCACAACAGGATAACCCCCAAATGGAGAATTTGCTTACAGATACCATTGCATATCATAGATCCGTCACAATGAGCGTCCGTACAAATCCACATTGAGAAGACGGAACAACAGTTCTTCAAGCAGAAAAGTTGATCTCTTTCAAGGATATGGTTATCATCTTCATGAGGCACTTGAGTTTAGTGTACGTTGTTTTCTATTCTGTCTTTATTACTTTAAAGGAAATCACTTGATATGGGAGGAGCTTGTCACATTTGGAGGACCAACTATAGAGTCAAATCCAAAGGAGACTCAAAGCCCCTTATTGGATAGTCATCCATAGAAGAAAGACAAAAGCAAAAGAATAATAATTTTTTGATGTATTTTGACATGGTATCACAACGTACGCTTGTCAACGCCTAGTGGATCTAGAAGATGAGGAGAAATTGTCGATAGGTCCTTGGTATTTTTTCATCTATTGTATCCGAGTTTTCCAGTGATCTCGGGACTGAGATTTGCTATTGATTTTCAGCAAAGAATTGAATGAAGTCTTGGCTGCATTTTTGTAAGCTAAAGGCATCTCGACTACAATAGCTCATGTTGAGTGTCTTTATAGATTTTCAACCAGTCTATCAAAGTGTTTTCTATGGAACAAAAGAACAATTCTACAATATACGTAACAAATTTTGGTCCTTTCCATAATCAAAAACCGGCCTAGACCTACTTTGGCAATCTCTTCTTTGCAACCTGGTAATTTGGCAACTCACCAAGCCTTTCTTCGGTCACTCCCTCACTGGCATCAAGTGCTTTTGTTAAGATCCATCATTGATATCGTAAGATTTTCATTTTCAACCCCTGATTTCTCTAGCATTGAGAGTGCAGATCAGCCCCCGATCTACCCCTTGGTGTCCAAAAGAAGCTAAAGATGCATCAAAAAAGCCCTGAAGCTGTCTTGACTTCAAACGTCACTGTGGTGACATTCACCGTTTAAGTCTATTTGAGGTATTTCATGTATGTACATTCCATTTACACAATGTAAAGCACAACAAATTTGCAATTGCTAGTGAGTCTCACGGCCTAAGAAATACACCAACCATGCGGTGGGTGACTTAACGACTTTGTGATTATAGAAGACGTGAGAAGCTGCAGTTAGTGAAACAACGTTTACTTTCCTAAGCAAGTACAAAAAGTTGGGAGAAAGTAATCTTTGAAGCATGTTTGCTTGTGCTGCTTAGAGAAAGGCAGTGTCTCAAGGCTACAACAAGACGAGACGTTGCAATGGTAAAAAAACTAGTGAGATTTTGTGCCTTGAAACTAGAAACATTAACACGGCTGAATTAGCCAATCTACAATACGTCTCGAAAGGCCAGGTTGCGAAGTCATCATTTCCACACAGAAGATTTGGGAGCACCAACAGCAAACCTTTTGCAATGTTTTTGCAGAACTTGCAGTCTGCCAACGTTTTTTGCTTCCAGATCAAGATCAGCCCTAGTGTTTCCATTCCACGACAACAAATCAGTCCTAAAGCTAGTCTATACAGCGGATCAACTTCACTAATCTCCAATTTCAGCCCTTTCCATCACTGAAGACTGGCTTAGATATGCTTTTATGATCTCTTTTTTTACGGTCAAGTACTTCAATAGCCCACTGAGCCTCTCTCCAGTCGTTTCCTCATTGACATCCTTGTTACTATCCATCATCAACATCGTTGAGATTTGCAATTTTAGCCCTTCATTTCTCTAAGATTGGGAGTGCAGATCAGTCCCAGATCTATCCCTTGGTGTCCAAAAGAATCCAAAGGTACATCAAAACAGTCCCCCAAGCTACCCTGTCTTTAGGAGTCACCGCGACGACATTCACCGTTCAAGTCAACAGAATCTCCAGTTGAGGTGTTGCATGTATGTACATTCCATCCACACTCTCTAAAGCAACTACTATATCGACAATGGTGCAAGAGGCCCTTGAGAGGGTTGGTTCGGACCTCCCTCTCTCTCTCTCTCTCTCTCTCTCTCTCTCTCTCTCTCTCTCTCTCTCTCTCTCTCTCTCTCTCTCTCCCCCCCCCTTGTCCGCAGGGAAAGTGAAAGCCATTATCACTCATGTTAAAAGCAATCATCAATGCAAGGAACGAAGCAAACATCTGTGGAAGTACAAAGCCTAGATCTTCACTATTTCAATTCCACTCTAGTTGACACCAATGCTCTAGTTGACACTCTAGTTGACACCAATGCTCGATATATCTTAAATCCAGTTGAAGAAACCCACAACAGGATAACGCCCATAGAGAGAATTTGCTTACAGATACAATTGCATACCATATATCCTTCACAATGAGCGTCCGTACAGAACCACATTGAGAAGACGGCACAATGGTTTTTCAAGCAAAAAAGTTAATCTCTTTCAAGGGTAGAATTCCAAACAAGTTGGAGTAACCACCTTACCCAAGGGATTTTGATGTCCCACGGACGTTCGCATGTATATCAAAAAAAACCACTTCACATCAGCTCATACTTGCAGCTCTTAACCCCAGCCCACCCTTTCCTCAACTGCTCCCTGCTCGCCTAATGCATCTGCCTTTGCTGGCATCTAATGTTTGTTTTTTTTTTTTTTTACGAACACCTTCTTCGGCATCTACTGAAGATTCGCCTCAATTCAGATTTTTCTAAAATTGTCAAGACATACCTTGATTACTTTAAAGGAAATCACTAATTTGATCTAGGAGACGCTTGTCAAATCTGAAGGACCAACTAAGGAGTCAAATCCAAAAGAGACTCAAAGCCCCCGATTGTATAGTCATACACAAAAGAAAGGCAAAAGCAAAAGAAGAATACTTTTTCGATGTATTTTGACATGGTATCACAACGTACTCTTGTCAACACCTAGTGGATCTAGAAGATGAGGAGAAATTGTCGATAGATCTCTGCTATTTTTTCATCTATTGTAGATGGGTTTTTCAGTGATCTCAACACCCAAGATTTGTTGTTAATTTTCAACAAAGAAGCAAATGACTTCTTGGCTGCATTTTTGTAAGCTGAAGGCATCTCGAATATGCAACAGTTCATGCTGGCTGTCTTTATAGATTTTCATCCAGCCAATCAAAGTATTTTTCGTGGCATAGAATACCAATTCTTGCATTAGCCTTAACAAATTTCAATCCTTTCCATAAATCAAAAATCAGCTTAGGTCTACTTTCACGATCTCTTTTTGGGGCCCGGTAATTTGGCAACCCATCGAGCCTCTCTTCGGCCACTCCCTCGCTCGCATTGAGTGATTTTGTTATTGTCCATCATCGATATCGTCAAGATTTGCGCTTTCAGCCCTTCATTTCTCTGACATTGCGAGTGCAAATCAATCCCAGATCTACCCCTTGGTGTCCAAAAGAATCTTAAGATGCATTAAAACAGCCCCGAAGTTGTCTTGTCTTCAAAAGTCACCGTGCCGACATTTACCATTTAAGTCTACTCTAGGTATTGCATAGAGTGCTAATAACATCAAGCTCATATTCACTTTAGCAGAATAAGGAAGAAAAGTTAACACTGTTAAGGTCATATTCTCACTCTTGTTGTCAGATGACAGGAAACAAAACTTGCTATTGACAGTCCCCGAAAGCACAAGCATGAGGCTTGCGAGAAACTTATTTGCCTTATTATAGGGGTGCTAGCTTGTTAGGACTGCTTACAATGTGTTAGTAAGTATTTTCTTTCACACAATATCTAGTTATATGGTGTCTTTGAAACACTTTCGGCTGCACCTATTTGTCTAGGTTCAGCAATTGTGATGCTTGAATGCTAGATTTCTGGGGCTGCACCTAAGCCTAGGCTGATTTCACTGGATCTGACGAGTATTGCAACTCTTTCATGTCTAGCTCTCAATTGAATATGTGCGCATGTTTTGTGACAGGCATCTTAAAGCAGACCAAGATAATCATGGAGGAGTTGCTGCCAATGATCAAGGGAGTTAGAGTTCTCTACAAAGTTATACATCATTTGGTTTTTTTTTTAAGATCGTGCTTTCAATTTCTGAGAAGAGCTATCATTTCACCTTGGAGGACGATGAGATAGATAGCAATGCCGTAGACATTAAAGACCAGATAATCCAAAAGTGAGATCTGACTATGAATCATAGAGCAGGCCTGGAGCTGGCCAGAGAAAGATTTTAGCGGGCAGCAGGCAGTGTGTTGAAGATGCTTGACCTGACAGCTCCTATGCTGCAAATTACGATACGCACAATGGGATCATAGTTGCATTGCCAAGTCCAATGTCCATGCGGTTCTTCAGTTATTAATACAATATGCACTGGCTGGTTATACCAAGGCCAAATTCTCTCAGTTCAACAGCACGTTCGTACTCCATATATTTGTTGGAGATAAAAATGGAACAATTTTGCATATTCTTTGCCGAGCATTTACATAACCCTGTTTTGTTAGTTTTGCATCCTCCAAAAATCCAATATTCCAATCTCCAAAATCTTCACAAATTTCATAAGCTGAAAAACCGAGAACAATTCACGCACCCGAGAGAGAGAGAGAGAGAGAGAGAGAGAGAGAGAGAGAAATTGAAATTGAAATGTTATATTAACGCCAGAGTGACCTATGAGACCAAACTGATACAAAAGTGGTGAATCTGTTACAATGTCTGGGTACCTTAGTACTAAAGTACTCAGTGTGAAAGTGTGAAAATAAATGCGAAAAACTAAATACAAAGTATTAGATAAACTTCTTAGGAGCATTCTGGGTGTCTGGCTAGAATGCTTCTAATCCTTCGTTGTAGTCTCCTCCGGTGAAGTGTGCTTCTGCATCTCGGTCGTGGTCGTCTCGATTTCCTAAGCTCAATCGCCCTGTCAATTAGGGTGCCTTTGGTATGAATGTGGGTACTCCTTTGTGCTCGCTGCTGGCCTCTTGCTTCTCCTTCCATTCCTGCTTCTCTCGATCCGAAGAAATCTGTGATCTGCCTCTGAGGCTGTAGTGCTCTTTTGTCTTCTCATTAGATTATCCCTGTGGCGATGTAGTTCCAGTAGGTACAGGCCTAAGCATCTTTGATCCTAGTATTGCATGACTCTATCTAGAGGTCCAAAGCCTTCTTTAAATAGTCAATGGAAACGCCCACGTATCTCATAGTATACGGTGCAATGGCATAAGTGTAATTCTGTCTCCAGCTCCATTCCGCATAACTTGCAAATTCTGCTCTCAAGTGGGATTCCCCTAAATCTACCAAATTCAATTTCCAGCTGGTGTGAGGATGTACGAATCTGACCAATAGTACATCTGAAACCATGAGACAGGTGGGTATCCATGTAGCTCGGGCGAATCACAAAAGCATCTTCAGATAGCTGTCGGAAGTTTTCTTTGTAGTTGGCCATCTTCGTGCCCAATTCTTGTGTAGGGTCTACCCATGTCCTCTTAATGTCCAACTGTATAAGATCCTGGCGGATGATTTTATTAATCTCCGTTCGTGTGATTGCCAGTGATGGAGCCTCAAGAGAGTATTGGAAGGGGGGTAATCTTTCCATACTGAACCCGTGTCTCTGAAACCACAAGGACAATTGCGCATACCAACATGATGTATCTCCTCTCATTGCTAACCGTCGAGAGGATTCGAGGGCCAATCTAGTATATCGGCAATTATTTGTATCCCACAAACCATGTATAAAGGACACTGATCTAGTAAGAGCTTCAATTTCTATCGGAGGGGCAGCTAGTTCCGCTCGGGTAATCGCATGTGGTACGGAGGCCTTGGCTCTAATCATTCGGGAAATCATAGATACCAAAGGTCTTTCCATTGACTTCCAATTATCCTGATCCACAGGTGGTCCCCAAATCTGGACCCCATAAAGCATAGTTGAAGCCACCACAGTATCAAAGAGCCAAAGTTTTGTTCGTGGTTCCTGAAACTGCACTTGTGAACACATCCTCTCCAACCATCCCAAGGCCGCAGAGGCTCTAGACAATCTAGCATCCACTGCTTTCTTAAGAGTAAACTTCAATCCTGTAAATACCACACCAAGGTATGTGTATGCATCTGTGTACTCTACTATATCCTGGCCATATGCAAATGTAGGTGTCGATCTCCTAACCCACTGTGGTGTGGTGTTAAACACCATAACTTTGGTTTTACCCAAATTTACCGACAGTCCGCTGTCCTCCGCGAATTTATGTAATGCATCTAACTGCCCTTGCATTCCATCTGGTGATTTTGCTATCAATACAATATCATCTGCATACAACAACAAAGGGATCCATGACCCTGCAAGTTGAGCACCTCTGTCACCCTCTCTATCAATGTAATTTGATACCTCATCTATATACATACCAAATAAAGTAAGGGACAGTGGGCATCCCTGCTTTACTCCAACGGTGGAATGAACAATGTCGGAATCCCCTTCTGGAGTACGTACATAACCAGTTACTGACCCGTATAAGGCCATGATCCCCCAGATAATCTCTTTGGGGACCCCTAACTCTTGCATTCTGCGCATCAATCTGGCCCTTGGTACTGTATCAAAAGCTTTCCGAAAATCCACAAAGCAACAATACATCCTTTTTCCGCTTGCTCTTCCTTCCTCAATAATGGCTTTGAGCGTAAGAATATGGTCTAAAGTGGAATAACCCCTCCTGAATCCAGCTTGTCCTGTTGCCCTTATGCCCTCATTCTCTGCCCATCTACTCAATTTTTGTTCCAGAATGGATGCGTACAGTCAGGTCAGTGTGTGACCCACCATAATGGTACGGTAGTTCCCGAGTATCATAGGATCCCCTGACTTGAAAATAGGTACGATAGTAGATAATTTCCAAGATTCAGGTAATCCTTCACACATGACCCGATTAAACAGACGAGCAAGGACTTCTGAAAGTAGATCCCTTGCATGGATCAGATGTTCTGCTACTAAACCCTCATGATCATATGCTCTTCTTGTCTTCATCTTGTCAATGGCTTTTTTCACCATTTCCGTAGTAAAGAAAGTACTAGTAGCAGGGCATGGCTCTAGCGGATCTGGTAATGGAGGCTGTCCAGATACCATATATAATGAGGTTACATATTGACCCCAAATCTCAGGAGAAGTAATTGTCGGAGGCAATGAGTGCTCGTGAAATAAACACCAGGCCTCATGTGAGTCCTGACTCAAGAAGAGCTGATATAAATCCTTCTCCAGTTTGGCTAAAAATGCCCTTTTCTTGCGACGTACTATACGCCGAAGAGCAATCCGAGACTGCTTATATGTGATGATCCCAAGTGTAAGCTCTTTCTAGACGTGGGTTCTCGTCTCTCTGCATTCCTCGTCGTACCAATTGTTTTGAGGCATGTTCCCAGATCCTCTCTTTTGATCAGGCTGAGTATGTGGGTATGCCTCTTGTGCTGCTCCGTGTAGTATCTCTGTTAGCTGAGAAGTAATCTCCTCTTTAGTATATACTAGCTCGGCTGCCACATCCTATTATAAATCTTTTCCACATAGATTGAATCAGTCTCTGGCGTGAAAGTATATCTTGTGTGTGTCTTCTTCCTTTGTACTTGAGAGGCATTGTATTGGAAGGAGATTGATAAGGTCAAGAGAGCATGATCCACTGCAATCCCAACCGGTCTGGGTCCCACCTTAAAGTCCTCGATACTAGAAATAGAGCTTGGTGAAGTCATGACATAATCCATTGTACTGGCCCCATGCCTATGCGGGAAGCATGTGAATCCCCCAGATAAAGGGAAATTCTCTAGACCATTAAGTATGGCCAAACCATGTGTAGTTGCCATCTCCATGAGATGTCTCCCATATTCAGTGTGTTCTTTATCCTGTGAGTTTCTAGTAAGCCCCTCCTGTGATAAATCCACTTCTCTGAGCATTTCCTCAGAAGTATCATAGAATACTGCTTGAGAGTTGGCCGTTCTGGCATTAAAGTCTCCTAAGAGAACGATGTCTCCATCTCTAGAGAACTCCCATAAGTCATTATTCAATATGGAGAAAGGGGAATGTCCTTTAGGTGAGGAGTAGACTGATGTACTTGGAGGGAAGTAGCATATAGCGATATATAGAAATCTACCTGTCTCGGCTCTCATATACCTTGCTTGTTCATCTTTCCTGATAATCTGTAGTAGTGGTTTCAGCTCCTCTTTAAATAAGATTGCTACTCCTCCTAAACCCCGGCTACCTCGTAGAGATCTCGTTTGGTCGACCAACTGTTTCCCATAAATACCCCTTCACATGTGGCATAAGCTGTCCCGGTATCTGGTGTGTCTCTAAGTAGAAAACTATGTCTCTGTCGCTAAAGCTGTCTTCAAAGGCACCTACATCTAGCCTATATGATCCATTACAACTCCACGCCGCTATCCGGAGCGTCGCCCCATAGGTCTCGCACCGTCATGATGAGCGCTTTTCCAGAACCACTACTTTCCCTCCTCTATAAAAGGCGATTTTCCCCTTTTCTCTTGCAACCCTGATCTCTGGCATCAACTCTTGCATGTGTGCCACTTGTGCCAATGTAAGGTCATCTCCCAAGAAAATACCGGTTTTCTTAAGAGTTGGTCTCTTCTTTAGAAATTCTTTCCTTATTTCTATATTCGGGAAGCGGAGAATAAGTGCCCTATCCTTTACATTTCCCTTCTCATCGATTCCTTTCTTGTCCACTCTCCATGCACTTGTGTGAGTAGGCTCTGTGATGCCCATGCGTTGTAGCAGTTCCCTCACTTCTTCATCTACATTCTCTTTGTCTTTGACTCCTGTGACCCACACATGCAGAGCCCGATTCTTCCTTTTCTGCTCTTCCTCAATGGTCATATTAATAATGGTGGAGGTAGGTGTGGTCTCAGGCATCTGGGCCTTCCCTTTCTTCGCATCCTCAATCCATTTCTCTGCTTCATCAAACTTTTCTTGTGTCTTACAAAGACGTTCCACCTATGAAGATGCCGCTTTCGATTTCTGTTCATCTCCTTCCCGTAGAGCTTTCATCTAATCCTTCATGTCCTCGAGCTCCTTCAGCACCGAAGGTTGGTCGTCTCCCTTCTCCTTAGTTGCAGATTTGCAAGCCGCAAGTTCTCCTTTTAGCTCCTTGATTTTTGCATCTTTTTCCCCCATGTGCTTTTCCATATTTGTTCTCCATGCTTCAAAACTTGCTACTGCCTCATCGAGTTTCTTTTGCATAACGCATTCTATTACATTTACTTCGGCCTTGATTAAGTTTCGTAATTCCGTTTTCGCGATCTGAATTTCCTCATTCTGTATCCCCCGGATCTCTCTCCTTAGTTCTCTCATCATCTCTCCATACATGGAGTTCCTGTAGCTCTCAACGTTCGCGTGCATTTCCTTCCTGATATCATCCCTCATATAGTTTAGCTCTGATTTGAGCATCACCTGGACCTTCTCCATCATTAGCTCATCATGTATCCTGGAGGTTTTCCCAACTCGTAAGGATCCTGGTGATAGTACAGTATCTCTGTTTCTCCGTTTGAGAGTAGCCGTTGTTTTTTTTGGGGTGGTGTAGCTATCTACACCCGGCCCTTCCCCTTCGGTAGGCGGATCCATCAAACCCGGGCCACAAATGTGGGGTAGGGTACTAGGGTGGGGGACTGAGAATAGGGCAAGACTGAAAATTTAACTTAAACTTAAAAAGGCTTTATCTGGGGCGCGCATAGGACAAGACTTTCTACGTGTAGAAAGTCTTTCTACACGTAGAAGAGCTTGCAGAGCGGTTCACGCTCCCTGCTCAGCCTTGTGCGCTCTGCACTCGCCTCGTGTGCCTTGGCTTCTGCCTTGCGTTGCCTATGCTGCCCAGGCCTCACCAGCCCTACGAGCCTCATTGCTCACGCTGCTTGCCTTACATGCTTCAGTTGCTGCCCTTGCAGAGTTTGGTACCCTACGGCCTGCAAGAGACCTCGCGTGACGCGTAGGAGACCAGCTCGCATAGGAGGACCTGTTCGCGTAGGACCAGCTCGCGTAGGAGATACTATAGGGCAAACTTAAAAATTTAAAAATATACCTTAGGCTTAAAAATATCTTTAAACTTGAGCTTTTGACTCCTACGCGTAGATGAAGGTACGCGTAGTAGATGAAGGTACGCGTAGGGGGCTTGCTACGCGTAGGACTGCTGGGGCCGAACTTGGTTTGCACAGAGTCTGCACGCTTTTCCAGAATCTGCCCTGCCTGCGCTGCTCAGAATCTGCACTCTCTACAGATTCCAGGACTGCAGCGCTAACCACCTTGCAGCCCTGCACCCCCTGCGCAAAGTGTGACACCTGCAGGACTGCAGCGCGAGAGACTGTCGACCTTTGCAGCGCGCGCGCGAGAGAGAGAGAGAGAGAGAGAGAGCTCATGCGACAGACCTAGTCGGATGGCTCGACCACCTGTCGAACAGGATATCATCAGATCAGGCCAACGTGAAATCCTACCATTTCTTAGACAGTAAATCCAGTCGATTCAACAACCATTTGTCGAAAGGAAACACCAGGGGTTCACACATCTTCGCACAGTCTGATCAACAACAGTAAAACTTTCCATCAAGCCAGCATCCACGAGAAATGAAAGCAACATAACTCGCTTGTCTTGAAACTACTAGGCAAGCATTAGGCCAGCAGAGATTACAGATGCCCAAACTTGACATACCATCAAACACCATGAGGTTCCCCGAGGGTGCAAGCCAACAAACAAAATGAATAAATGGCAATAAAAAGACAGAACATGCTGCGTCAGAGTTGCATGGGTGGCTTTAATAAACACAGGAACATGCTAATTGCAGAAACCAGGACCATGTAAGAGCTTTTAACAGAGATATAGTGTGATGAAGACACGTGAGGCATATCCACCATAACCAAGGAAATGCAAAACTAAGAAAGAAGCAAAAGACACCCAGAAGCAGGTCAAGTGTCTCTCTAAACACTGGACCATGAATCTTGCAGACCTGGGTGTCAAGATCGCGAATGTGCTTTTCTTGGGACTATCGGGCACACCCCTTTGGATTGGTCTGACTGCTTCGTGGAGACGTCTTGGAAAAGGACCTTTATGCGTGCGTGCTGATGTTCTCAGCCTAGCACAAAGGCTACAATCAAACGAGGATGCTGTTGTGCATTTCAATCTACCAACAAGAGCCTTTCAACACGAGCTCTATAACGTCAGGAATGTTGGCATACTCCGTAATGTACTCTCATCCATATGTGCCATCATCCATATGTGCCACAGATGAATCTTATGCACGAGTAGCATCATTCACTTTCTTTCGCAAAGATCATGCTTTCAATTGCTGAGAAAACCATCATTTTGCCTCGAGAACCAGTCAGGTAAATCCTTGAGGGCCAGTCAGATAGAAAGCAATGCTCTAAATATTAAAGGCCAGATAAACCAAAAATGAGACCTGGCTGTGAATTTTAGAGCACACCTCAAGCAAACCAGAGAAGAATTTCAGCAGGCAGCAAACAATGCATTGAAAATGCTTGACCTCATAACTAAGGATTTTAGAGCACATCTCGAACAAACCAGAGAAAGACTTCAGTAGGCAACAAGCAGTGCGTTGAAAATGCTTGACCTCACAGCTCGTATTGATAAGCACAATGAAATCATAGGTAAATCAACAAGCCTAATGCCCATGCAATTCTTCAATTGTTGATATGGCATGCACTGACTCATTGTCGCAAAGCTGATTTCTCTCAATCCAACAGCATATTCCTACTCTATACACGCGATGAAGATGAAAAAAGAGACAATTTTACTCAATTCCTTCCCGAGCATTTACATCGTTCTGTTTTGTTGGTTTCACATTTTGCTAGAGTCTGGTAAAACTGTCATACGAGCCACTCCTCGACAGTTTCTCACGTGTGCAAAACCTTCTACAGGTAGAAATAGCTACCAATGGGCAAGAAACGGTCTACCGACAGCACAATGGCCTAAGAAATGGACCCCTAGCATTTTTCTGACGGCAAACACGGTCGATTCAATGACCATTTGTCGAAAGGAAACAACAGCAGTTCGTACATCTTCACACAGTCTAACCAACAAGAGTAAAACTTTCCACCAAGCCAAGCCAATAAACAAAATGAAGAAACAACGATTAAAAAGACAGCATACTGCGTCAAAGATGCATTGGTGGCTTACAGATGAGTCTTAGAGATGAGTACTCTCATCCATATGTGCCACATATGAATCTTATGCACAAGCAGCATCATTTAGTTTCTTTTGCAAAGATCATGCTTACAATTGCTGAGAAGAGCTATCATTCCACCTTGGGGCCAGTGAGATAAATAGCAATGCTGTGGACATCAAAGGCCAGATAATCCAAAGAGAGACCTCGCTACGGATTGTAGAGCATGCCTCGAGCAGACCAGAAAAAGATTCCAGCAGACAGCAAGGAGTGTCTTGGAAATGCTTGGCCTCACAGCTGATCCCATGCTTGTGATGAGGGTTACAAATTACGATGAGTAAAATGAGATCATGGTTGCATTAACAAGTCCAATGCCCATAACACTTCATTGACCAGTGGGTGGGTGGATGCGCTCTCCGACCCTCGGGTGACACATGAAGTCCGAAACATCTGCCTGCTTTACTTATCATCCTATACAATATCTTGCTCGTATTTTACACTCCCGTCTTTTTCTACAGGCTGAGATCGTTGGGACAGAAGGCTGGAATGCGCCTGAATGTGAAAACAAACATGTGATTTGATCTTGGGCCTCAGAAAGGCTCAGATGTGTTCAAGTCTTAGTTGTAGCAGGACGTTCTTGGAGATGTAGTTTATTGAGATAAAGTCATACATTTGTACACCCTATGGTTAGGGACTTGGACTTAAGTGTCTCAATAAAAGACATGATGGAAGTTATTTTGTATTCAAGCGAACAAAATGGGACTGTAAGCTTCCCTGCTCTCTCTCGACCGAGCATTGGAGCTACAGAGATACAGACGACCGCGACTGAGGAGAGGAGCTACACAGCATCGACGGAGACTACAACAGAAGATTCGAGCCATACTCTCTCGACATCCAGAGTGCAGATGAGGATGGATCCTCACCATTTCTTCCATCTTTGTTTCACACACTGTTACATCCAGTTTACCGGGTACCTATTGTATCAGCTGCTACACCCACGTAGTTTTAGATTGTAGTAGTAGTAGTAGTATTTTGTTCCACTTCTAGTTCTTTTCTAGTTCTTTTGTACCCAGACATGGTATTAGATTCACTATTTTGTAACTGATTGGTCTCATAGGTCATTTTGGCCTTTTGAAGACGTTAATATAACATTTCATTTCATTTCTCTCTCTCTCTCTCTCTCTCTCTCTCTCTCTCTCTCTCTCTCTCTCTCTCTCTCTCTCTCTGCAACTTGTTTGGTCTATGTACCTATCCATCATCATGAGTCTTTGATTTTGAAGCATTATCACTCTCTGTGTTTGGTCTATGTATAAGAGATGACATGGTATTTCACTGAAAACCAGGAGCATTTCTGCATGAATAAAGGATGTATATGCTAGGCACTCGCAAAACAAAGAACAATTCACACAGCAAGGAGGTGGGGGGAGAAGAGAGAGAGAGAGAGAGAGAGAAATGAAATGTTATATTTACGTCTTCAAGAGGCCAAAGTGACCTATGAGACCAAAAGTTACAATTGGTGAATCTAATACAGTGTTTGAGTACAAAAAGTACAAAATCCTGAAAGACAGAAACTGAAACCAAATAGGTGGGGAGGGCTAATGGGGTGAGGGCTAATATAATGGGTTAGCTGATACAAATCTGAAACAAAGATGGATCAAATGAGATACAAATTAGCAGATGAGATCCCTCATCCATCGTTGCCGAATCTCATCAATATCCTCCATGGTCAATACTCTGATTGGTCGTCTCACATGTCGAGCTAGGATGGTCTAGATCCTCTGCTGCCACCTCCGTCAATGATGAGAGGCCCCCCGTGGTCGTGGGTGCCTAGATCTACCTAGTTCAATGGCTCGATCGATTCGTGTACCTATGGTGTGGGTGGATCTAAGATCTGCTGTGATGACTGCTCCTCTGGCTGTCCCCTGGTTGGTGTGAAAAAATCTGTGATCTATCTCTGAGGCTGGCTCACCCGTGAAGTCCTCAGCAAGCTCTCTCTATGTCTGCACAGCTCTAGTAGAAACAATCCAAGACATCTCTGATCTTCGTATCTCATGAATCTAGAAAATAATCCAAAACCCTCTCTGAACAGACAATGATAGTGGCCTCGTATCTCATAGTATACCGAGAAGTGACATGTGTAGTGCAGCTCTTTTGCCTCTGGCTCTAGGCGACATAAATGACATATCCTAGCCTCTGCTAGTACCCCTCGAAATCGGCCAGTCCCAATCTGAAGGTGAGGTGAGGATGTGCGTATCTGCCCAATAGCACATCGTATCCCATGAGATAAGTGTGTATCCATGTATGCAAGCCTAGTCACAAAATCGTCCTCCGTGAGTTGGAGAAAATGCTCTCTATAGAAATCCATCTTCGTACCCAACTCCTGTGTCCGCTGTATCCATTTGCTCTTGGTATCTAGCTGAATCAGATCCTGACGTATGAGTCTGGTGATCTTTGTCCGTGTGAGAGATAGGGAGGGTGCATCCAAGGAGTACTGGAACGAAGGCAATCTATCCATACTGAAACCATGTGACTCAACCATGATGTCATCTACCCATACCAACATGTTGTGTCACCCTGCAGTGGTAGCTGTCGAGATGACTCCAAGGCTAGCCGAGCATATCTGTCTCTAAGGAGGTCCCATACAATGTGTATAAAGGATATTGATCTAGTCATGCCTCGACCACAAGGGGTGGGGCGGCTAGCTCGGCTCGGATAATCTCATGCAGCACTGAGGCTTTAGCCCAAATCATCCTAGAAATCATAGAGACCAGAGGCCTCTCCATACATACTATGGTGGTCTACTGAGGGTCCCTCCGTAAAGCACAGCTGAAGCCACTAGAGTGTCAAAAAGCCAGAGCTTTGTTCGTCGTTCCTGAAACAATATCTGCAAACACATCCTCTCTAATCCTCCCAAGGCGGCATAAGCTCTCGTCAATCTAGTCTCTGCTGCTCTCCTCAAAGAAAACACCGGTCCACTAAAGACTACCCCAAGATAAGTGTATGCATTTGTGTACCCCACTGTCTCCTGACCATACGTGAATGTGGGTGCTCACCTCCTGACACACTGTGATGTGGTGTTGAACACCATAAGCTTGGTTTTCACAGAAAATCCACTATCATGAGCAAATGTGTGCAAAGCATCCAAATGGCTTTGCATCCCCTCTAGAGAGTCAGAAATCAACACTATATAATCAGCGTATAATAGCATAGGAATCCATGTCCCTGCTAGCTAGCACCCCTGTCTCCCTCTCATTCTACATAGTTGAAAACTCATCCACATACATCCCAAAAAGAGTCGGAGATAGGGGGCATCCCTACTTCACCCCAATAGTGGAGTGGACCATGTCAGACATACCCTCATTAGTGCGTACCCGCCCTACTATTGTCCTGTATAAAGCCAAGATCCCCCAAATCATCTCTATGGGCACACCAATGTCCTATAGTCGGCATATAAGTCTTGCTCTCAGCACTGTATCAAAAGCTTTGCGGAAATCCACAAAGCTACAGTAGATCCTCCTGCCATGGTGTCTATCCTCCTCAATCATAGCTCTAAGTGTCAGAATCTGGTCGAGTGCATGCCTTGATGCTCGTATGCCCTTTCTCTCTGCCCATTTACTCAGCTCCCTCTCAAGAATAGATGCATACAGCCTAGCCAATGTGTGACCAACAATGATGGTGCGATAATTTCCGGGAATCATGGGATCTCCTGATTTGAAAATAGGTACGATCGTGGACATACTCCAAGTCTCAGGAAAACCCTTATACATGGCTCGATTAAACATCATAGCAAGAAGCTCTGCAAGCATATCTCTAGCATGGATGAAGTGCTCTGCTACCAGACCGTCATGGTCATGTGCTCTCCCTGTCTTCATCTTGTCAATGGCTTTCCTTACCTTCTCAGCCGTAAAGAAAGTACATGTCTCAGGCACGTCTCCGGAGGGTCCTGCAAAGGTGGCTGCCCTGATGCTGTGTAGAGAGATGTGGCATATTTCCCCCATGTCTCTGTGGAGGTGATGGCTGGTCATGGTGAATGCTCATGGAGTTCTGGGGCATGCTCCCAGATCGTCTCCATATAGGCTGACTGTGGGGATATGCCTCTGATGCTGCATCATGGAGCAACTCTGTTAGTATCTGAGTGAGCTCATCTACTGGCCATCCTGGCTCCTGAGTGCATAGCTGCCTGTATATCTCATCCATGTACACGGAATCCGTCTCCCTCATGAAGGTATACTGAGTGAACCAGCAACCATGCCGAGTACACGTTATCACCAGAGGTCTGCCACAGGCTTGAATTGAATTTTTGAGAATACATGAGATCAAATTTTGAGTCTAAACAAGATCAATCCTATTTTAGAGAATACATGAGATCAAATTTTGAGTCTACACTTCACAAAGACCATAGGTCCCATAGGTCCTGCTTAAATAGTCACAAGTCTCCCATAGTCAGTCATTACCTGATTCCACGCTTCAATAACCTGCAGACTTTCATTTTCCCATAGTCAGTCATTACCTAATTCCACGCTTCAATAACCTGCAGACTTTCATCAATGTCCAACGATCAACCACCCAGTGCAGAACCAAAGGTTATCGGCAACAGGCAATCACGTCCTAAGCGCAAGGCTGAACGTTTCGGTATCAATCAGTGGGTAGCTCGAATGTAAGCAGAGGTGAAACCATCAACATATTATTTAATACTGCCAATCAAGATAACTAACAAGATATGCATATATATAAGAATTCATATATATTATCATTCCGTGCTCTCATAATGGCTATTCAAGTACAATGGTTATTGAATGTGCTCACATGGTTGAATGATACACTTCTGTCATCCTCAGTTGCATCTTCAGCAGCAGTTTCATGAATGTTTAATACAAAAATTATGAAACTTTGGCCACTCAGCACAATCTATCTTTCCTTGGGTCCTCCAATGATGAATAAATGAATTCAATCATACATACTGTACAAGAATGCATGTTCATTGCTTTCACTTGTCTCCAACCTACAACCATATCACTCCTGCACACAATGTGAAAACAGCCATAAATCCTTAGCAGCCCAAGGGAACCTCGCCAGTTGAAAACTTCAAATCTAGATATTATGCACTTCTTCAACCTCCTAAGAAATTTTGTGTAAAGCATGAGAAATCGGAATACAGCTCTTACCATCTAGATTGCAGCTTTGTAGCGCTGTGTTTCATACAGCTTCATGATATGCTGCATTAATAACAGTCACGTTACTCAACATTGTTGAACACCATTAAATCAGAATGAACAAGCAGACCTGAGACTATTTTCTTGCTTGTTCGGCTAGTCGCGAATTAGAAACAAGCTCTACATTCAATTAAATGGAAAGACAGAACAAAACCAACTGGTAATTCTCTTCGGGCAGAAAATAAACATTGGAGGAGCATTTAATCCACCCTCTGCTGTGATTCAGCCTAGAAAGGCCCATTTTCTGGCTGCCAAAGGTATCTAGAAAGTAATAGATGTTCTTGAAGGGCATATGCTTTGGGCTCAAAGGGCATATGATTTGGGTCATAATCATAGACTGCTATGGAAAAGAATTCAACAAATACTTCGGCCGTTTCAACCAATTCCTCCAATGAAAACATAAAAAAGGTATTTAGCAAGTAAATGATGTTCTAGAACCTCATGATTATAAAATGGCATTTTCTCTCACTCAAAGGGAATATGCTTTGGTTCATAATCATATACCACTATGGTGTAGAATTTGACAATACTTTTAACCTTTTCAGATGATTTCTCCAATAAAAACATAGAATAGGCTGAGAAATTGGTGCAATTTCATACCAAATTTAAGACTGCTGCAGACAAAAAAGGTCTAGATTCTGGCTGGTTTGGCATCGTACAGATTCTGCCATTACCTGGAAAAAGTATAGAATATGGGGCAGCAAAACTGCCCCTAGAGAAAACTTGAAAGAACATTCTTGCAGAGATGTTCTTCCATCGCGACCACTCCATTCTACAAGAATAGTTCAAGTATCTTATCACCATTGAAGGCAGCAATGGAGACCTCTCCATGTATCTTCTGGCTTTGTCTTGTTTCAAATGAGTTGATTTATCCAGTGTCCTCTTCTCTTTGACTTTGATTTTAATCTAGCAGCATCAACCAAACGCTCTGGATTTTGATTGCCTCCCTGTGCGACTGAAGCCTCGTGCCATTTTCTTTGCTTGGGTTAGATTCTGGCTCCTCTGGACCGTATGAAAACCAAGGAATGCTGCATTTTTTTAACATTCTTTTTTATGGTTGCACTTTCTTCCAAAGATCCTTGTACCAATCCCTATCTGACAGCCTTGTCGCTAAAGGGTTGGAAAGGCCTCAGTTTGATCTTTTTCTACAGTATTTCACTTGATGCCTGGAACGCTCCTTGAGTTCAGCAAGTAGAGCATTAAGCCATTGCTTTTGCACACAAAAGTGTGTGTGTGCGTAGGTAGGTCCGTGTGTACATAGGTGCTATCATAGGTATGTATGTAGAGATGCACAACCACGCGCACACACACAGATGTAGCTGTATCTGTTGTTTTCTTGTATGTATGTCGGTGCACATGTATACATCGAAATATTTATATCTGTGCCTGATAATGTACAAGCGCACACAAATACTGCCACTCGCACACACACAGATGTAGCTGTATCTGTTGTTTTCTTGTATGTATGTCGGTGCACATGTATACATGGAAATGTTTATATCTTTGCCTGATAATGTACAAGCACACACAAATACTGCCACTTAGGAAGCAGGTGCACGACTTCACGTAGACAGCATCATGACAATCTCAGCATTCCAAGCATTAGACTCCAAAAAATAAAACTACTGCTTCGTAGCAGAGAGCACAACTTTGAAGTGTTGACATAGAAAAGGAACTTTATATACGCCCAGTTGCTCTTAGTTGAGGACCTCTCTAATAAAAACTCGTTAAAAGAGTAGCTTAAAATTTTGCAAAGGTGCAGATATATCTTATGCCAAGAAACAAGGACCAGGAGTCGGAGTTAAGGGGCTACATTCTAAAAACTTGCAACTTACTTTTCCTGCTGGTGTTTCTCTCAGCTGTTGAATGTTTTCTGCCATCTCCTTCGGACACATCTCAATTGTTGGCAGACGAGCTCCATATCTGCAACAGCAAATCCATCTCACAGCTCCTAACAAACATGGAAAATAAAACCACACGAGGGCTAACACTTACCCTTTGGGCAACACTGCAGGACCAGCCAGTGATGCAAACGTTACGTCAGCGGCTGTCAATGTATCTCCACAAATAAAGGGGCGTCCATCAGCAAGGGCTTCATCCACCTGCCAATTCTTTCTTAGACTCCATGGCAGGCTCATGAGTTTGCCCATGTGAATCAGGGCATCCTACCTTCTCAAAAACTGATGTGATCTTGCTGAAAGATATCTCCTTAGCATTTTGCTTCCCACAACCCATAAGTTTGAAAATAGCATGTTGAAACACTGGCAACAGAAGGAACCCAGCCACCTTTTCAAGCCGGGGAGCCCCTACAATTACCAGCAGCAAGTGATCAGCATATGAAACACCACCTACATGAAATCCATCAACTGCCAAAATCACATTTACCTTGACTGAGCAAGGCATATATGCCTTTATGATATAGCACATGACAATAAGCCCACCGTCGCACATGCGGTCCTAAAACATCATCAAACAAATCCTCTGCATGAAAACAGCACAACAGAATGATCACGCAATGCTCCAAAGATGACATAGGAGGCCATAGAAAAAGCAAGCTGAAGTACTGTGCTCACCCCACTCACAAATGGCCTCTTTTCTGTCTGCTGGGTATAGCTTTAAGCTTTCCTCTCCAATCAAGGTGTCTGTGAACACCAGAATATCTGAAGAATCATGTAGTACACGTGTTTCTTCCCCATTCCCAGTGATAATAAGCTTTGGTAGGCTTGTTCCTCCACCCAATTTCCTATTTAACAGAAAAGTCCGGCAATTCATCAAAAATTGAAACAAGTTATCACCGAAATAGAGTCAAGTGATGAAGTACTGTCACAAGACGGGCACCACGTGCCAATAGAAAAGAACAGGCTGAACAGACTTTTAGCACTTTAATAACAACTGAACTGAGAGAGAGAAATGAAATGAAATGAAATGTTACATTAAAGTCTTCAAAAGGCCAAAGTGACCTATGAGACCAGAAAGTTACAATGTGGTGGATCTGATACAAAGTCAAACTAACAAGATGACAAAATGGCAAAATGACAAAATAAAATACTATGGAATCCTAGACTGCTGGGTGTGGACTAAGCAACTAAAACAGCTAGCTGGGATAGCTAGATCACAGGAGATCCAGCATCGGTCGCTGGCGGATCTCATCAATCTCCTCCATGGTCAGTAGTCTGACCGGCCGTCGTGCATGTCGAGCCAAAGTGACCCGGATCCTTTGATGCAGCCTCTGTCGATGCTGTGTAGTCCTCCGCAGTCGTGGGCGTCTGGATCTCCCCAGCTCAGTCGCTCGGTCGATTAGTATGCCTATGGTGTAAAGCGACGAGCTCTGCTGTGGTAGTAACTCCTCCGGGTGTCCAGTGGCAGCTCTAAAGAAGTCTGTGATCTGTCTCTGAGACTGGCTAGTCTTTCCTCTCATCAAGCTCTCTCTCTGTGTCTGCGCAGCTTGAGCGAAAACAAACCCAGGCATCTATGATCCTCGTACCGCATGACTCTAGAGAATGGTCCAAAGCCCTCTCTGACAACGCGCGACACGGAGTGGCGGAATTCCACCCCAGAGAGTATTGGCCCCAAACCTTGGCGCCCCTTTCAGTATTTCTTTATATTGCATCTAAAAGTACAAGCCGGTACTCCATCCTCTGCACCTTCGTCTAGAAGCATGCCAGAGAATGAGCCCATGGCCTCATATTTAAAGGCCCTAGGCCCAAAAGCTATTTACATGAAAAGCCTTCAAACTCAAAAGCATCTGGTCCAAAAGCAATGCCCAAAAGCTGCCAGCGTAAATCACGGAAACCCGTACAACTGCCACGTCAGCAATCAGCACAAAACACGAAAATCCGTACAGTGTGCCACGTCATCATGTCATCGCAAATTACGGAGATCCGTATAGTTGTTACCACGTCATCAGCTCCATGCAACGCTTTGTGTGTGTGTGGATCCTGCTTTATTTATATGCCTTTATGTCACTTGGGCCCCATCGGACGGGGTCCCATGAGTTGATAGGACTTCTTCTGTTGTTGCTTGTTCTTCTTAGGGTTTAGGCCCCTCGGCCGGGATCTGCAAGTTGGCTCCGTTCTTCAATGAATTGGCACGTCAGCAATTTGTGACAAGTACCAGAATTGATATATTACTATCGTAGCATGTCAGAAACACTATTCAAAATCTTGATAAGAGATAGGCAAAGGTTGATATGACCCTCAAATTTAAGAAATGAGATTGAGCAAAAAGGCATAGAATAACTAATGTCAAATCAGTGATATGCCAATTGTTCAAGGCTGATTCGGAGTTTTCTTGTAGTAGATCCGAGATCCAAGTGGCTGCCCTTGATCTAGAGGAGTTAGCTCACGGTCGCAAACTTGATCGTCATTCAATTCACCTTTTCGGCTACACGTTTGACAGCCAAAATGTCGCCAAGGGAGAGCACCACTTATGAGACTACTTGTTGTCACAAAGTGATGATGTGGCATGGCCGCCTGGGCGTACTCCGGACAGAGGGAGGTCCAAACCCTAGTGAATGATTCAGATAAAGTTATAACAACTTGCAGAACCAATTTCGAGAGGCCAAAAATGAAAGATCCAAATTTTATAAGTTGTTCCAACTTATAGGGTTCTATTTGATGGGGCCCTGAGGACACAAGTGATGAGCGCGCAGCGGTGTGTGCAAGTGAAAGAGCACGCGAGGAAGTGCAGTGTGTGTGCAGAGAGGGGAGGCGAAGGCCAACAGGAGAGGAAGCGCTAGCAGAAGAGAGAGGGCACGCTACACGTGAGATGAGGGGAAATGATAAGTGAGTTAATTTACTCACTTGTTCCCTTTATTAGAAGTATAGGACCAATTTATAAGTTAGTGGCCAAGTTCAATGTGAACTTGGCCAAAGGTTAGTACCTTTAAAATATACATTAAAAGGGGGCCATTTGGGCCTTTAACCAAACAACCTCCCACTTAAAGGCATAAATGGCGCCTTTAAGCTACATGACTCCCACCATCTCTATGCATAGATGATGTTGTGCTTTGGGTAAGCACTTAGTGAGAGCATCGGCTGGATTTTGTGATGTATGGACCTTAACCAATGTAATAAGGCCATCCTCAAGCACTTCTCTTATGAAGTGATACGGCACATCAATATGCTTTGTGTCTGGCACTCTGGCTATCACAACCAAGCATAGGTGCCTTGGCAGGCAAACCAAACTCACTGCATAGGCGTGCTAACCAAATAGCTTCTTTGGAAGCCTCAGTGGCTGAAATATATTCAGCCTCTGTCGTAGACAATGCAACAACCTTTTGCAATGTAGAACACCATGAAACAGCACCTCCCGCAAGAGTAAATACATAGCCACTTGTGGACTTCCGTGTATCCACATCACCAGCCATGTCAGAGTCACAAAATCCCTTCAACTCCAATTGGTCCTTTACCATAGCAGAGGCATTTGTTTTTAGTCCCTTTGAAGTACCTCATAATGGACTTCACTGCATCCCAAAGCAACCTGCCTAGATTAGCCATAAACCGGCTCACAACTCCCACTGCATGGGCGGCTATGTCAGGCCTAGTAGCAACCATAGCATACATAAGTGAACCACAAGCTGAAGCATAAGGCACACTTTGCATGTCATTGGCTTCTTCCTTTGACTTGGGACAATCATCCTTGGAGATCTTGACATATGGCTGTAAGGGCACACCAAGAGACTTTGCTTCAGCCATGTTATGTCACGTGACACATCCCAACCCTATGTGTCCGTGGACAAGCTACACCACAGCAGGGTTCAGTCAGTCCAGTCAGTTTAGATTAGCAGTGATCTGGCACTTTTGTGAGTCTATTCGTAGACCGTGCATGCCCAGTCACTTAGCATAGATGCATATCCTCCAGTTGCACACAACATGATCATCAATATTCCCTTCAGGATCCATCAGATTCAGTCAGGGGAATTTTCCAATGCATTTAGCCTATTTTTCTATTTTTGGTTATTTTCACTTATTAATTTTAAGTGACTTTCCAACAAAAGTAGGTAGGGCAATTTTGCTAAGTTAATATATAAGCA
This sequence comes from Adiantum capillus-veneris, assembly GCF_014529385.1. NCBI lineage: Eukaryota > Viridiplantae > Streptophyta > Polypodiopsida > Polypodiales > Pteridaceae > Adiantum > Adiantum capillus-veneris. The sequence continues at coordinate 137,222,025 of NC_140951.1, read as the reverse complement.
AACCCAAGTTAGCACTTTCTGGCAGAAGAGGCAATAGGAGCTTCCCGCTCAACAGGCAACTTCTCAGCACTACCCCCTCAGACCCCCCTGGCGTTTTTGCATCTACACTCCAGCCTGGCGTTTTCTTTCCACAGTTTTAGCCATCGCCATTGGAGTTCCCCCTTCTCGCGTTAGTACCCCCGCAGATCAGCCTCAGCCTTAGCGTTTTTGAAGATCATTAGCATATCAGCCTTCAGCAATTTGTGGCGTTTGTTCCCATTGCAGATCCTTGGTGGTTTTGCTCTCAAACCCCTTGCCTTCTCAGCGTTTTACTAACGCTAGGTAGCTGCTGCAGATCAGTCGTTTTCAGCCCTTCCAGACCAGCATTTTCAGCTATTGAGAACCTGCTGTCCAGCGTTTTTTCAGCCAAGATAATCAACCCAAAAATGCAGCCTAAAGAGCAGCAACATCAGCGTTTTCATTCTCAGCATGACCCCCGACATAGCCGATCATTTTCAGCCACCAATACAGCAGTAAAACAGCCAGTTTCAGCCCCGAAAACAGTCCACAAATTCAGCCAAAGAAGATCACAGATTCAGCCATCTAGTCGTCGTCGTCATCGGCATAATCCAAGTTGCATCAGTCCATTGCATTCGCATTGTACACCTTTGTGCAATCAAAGTAGACCACTCTCGCCGACGAGAGTGGGGCCTTCGGAGGAGGGTTTTACAACCTCTCGGTGTCGTATCTCTTCTCTCTCCTTCTCTCAGTCTCATTCACTTGCACGCACAATATCCACTCACTTTGTTCGTGACCACAGCACTCTACAAGACAGAAGGGTCTCTCTTTCCCTAAGAACTAAAAGAAACCTTGAGCAATAAAGATCACTAATCTTGAGAAAATACAACATTCATTCCGCTGCACCTAATATTGGTATCAGAGCTTTGGAAGTGTTCTGCATTACTCAAGGGAAGAACCGCAAGATTTATTTTTTTTTGCTTGTTGCGGTCGCACGAACCCAAGTTCGCTTGGGCGTGGCGATTCCTAATCGTGTTTTGTTGAAGAGTGACAGGAATCCCAAGAAAGAAGGGCTTGTCCAGCCTCCCCTTGTGTCTCTTTTCACTCATTGAGAGCGGACCGCGCACTTAGCGGCCGGCCAATCGACGTGAGGTGGGAAAAATCAACCTTGGTGTGACCGCAAGGCCGCCAAGGGGTGCGCCCGCAGAAAAGAGTAGAACTCGAGTGAAGAGAAGATCCTCTCAACGCGATTTGCAAGCGAAAGAAAACCTCAAGAACCTCAAGAACCCAAGAACCCAAGACCCTCAAGACTCAAGAACCTCAAGAACCCAAGATTCCCATGAATCAAGGACCTCAAGAATCTCAAGACCCTCAAGAACCCAAGTTCCTCGCGAGCCTAAGACCCCAGATCATAGTGCATGGTCGTCACCCGAAGCGGAATGGATACTTCGCATACAGGTGATGAGCATGAGAGAGGCGACGAAGACTCATCCCCGCCCGGAGATGATTTCTTCAACCCTCCCCCTTCGCCATCTACGCCACCAAGTGCACCAGACCCTATGGAGGCAATGATGAAGCAGATGATGGCCATGATGGATAGACAGGAAGACAAGCGCCTTGCTTTAGAACGCGAGCGCGACGCAAGAAAAGAAAGAAAAGAACTAAGGAAGGAGGAAGCGGCAACAAGAAACGCGGCATTGGAGGCCGATCGTGCCGCTCATAGATTGGCTTTGGAGACCGAGCGTGAACCTCGACGAGAGCTACGCACTCAAGAATTGATTGCCCAAGTCCTAGCCTCGAAGACCGAACCACCCAAAGATCGTGGGAGATCATCAAGTGGCACAAGCCACGATGCGGATTCCAACCATCCAGTCACAGAAAAGTTGACTTTCAGTAAGTATGACGGTAAGGTTGATGCTACTGTTATTCATTCTTAGTTGCATCAATTTAATGCTTATTTTGCGACAACTAAGAAAACAGGCAATAGCAAAGTTTTGAAGATAGCTATGTGCCTTGCCGGTGATGCCATTAATTGGTACCAGGCATGGCAAGAGGCACAGCTAGCCGCGCACCTAGAGGCAGCCGACGATTTCACGCCCCTTTTTTTTAGTTGGGTTGATTTCCAAGACAAGCTCAAGGCGCGGTTTATGCCACCTCAGTACCTTGCACGATTGAAGGACGATTGGTGAGCTCTCAAGCAAAACGGTATGCCGGTTATGTCTTTTCTAATCGTGTTTTGCAACTCGGCACTCAATTACACAAATCGGATGCAAAGCAAAAGGAGGCATTTCTTTACGAATTGGACGAGTATATCGAGTATGATGTCGAGGTACTCGATCCAATCGATCTCAACAAAGCGGTAGCAATTGCTCTCGCCCACGAGATGAAGCACAACAAAGGAAAGCCTAAGGAGAACAAGACTTCCACAAGTACCTCGTAGACTTCTCAGAACCCTCAGAACGGTAAGAACGGTAAGAATGGTAAGAATGATAACTCTTCTAACCAATCTACCAACAGTATTTCCTCAAAGAATTCTTCGAATGAATCTAAGGGTAAGGCTAACACAACTGCTAAACCTAAGCTTACTCCAGATGAAAAGGTAGCACAAGGTTACATCACTTCGAAAGAACAAAGCACTTATTCTAAGGAAGGTCGTTGTTTTCATTGTCACATTAAGGGTCACATAAAAAGAACATGTCCTAAGCTTGAATCGAATGAATCTAAAGAACCCACAGCACCCACTACATATGTCAATGCAATGAATGATAACACGGTTATGCCCAGAGTTTCTCAAGACCCTCCCATTGATGATTCTCTCATTAAATGTTATGGTCGTACGTCGGGGCACCGTTTTGTCATATTGTTTGACCCAAGTAGTATGCATGATGTGATCAGTTCCTCTCTTGTTGAGAGAGCCCGCCTCGAAGTTAGTCCGAGAGCTCCTATCGAGGTCTTTGGCTTTCGTCCCGGTATGGATGCTCTCATCACGGAGGAGTGCCTTGATGTGTTGTTTGCAATTCAACAGACTGCCTTCACTAGAAGATTTGTTGTTTCTCCTCTCTCAGGATGTGATATGATTTTGGGTATTCGATGGTTTCGTGATAATGACGCTCTCATGAAATTTGCGGCTAACACTATAACTATCAATGCCGATAGTGATTCTCCTATTGTCTTTCATGGAGAGGATATTGCTCTCGAGCCTTGGTCCAAAGAGCCATCACAAGAAGTATTATGTGTTCGCATGATTGATACACACGCATTGTTCGAGTGTTTCATTCGTGAAGGTTTCCTGTATTTTAGTCAGCATCGTTATGTGATCCCTTTTCCTAGGCATGACATATTGTATGTTGAGCACGTTTCTCTCATGGATGAGCACGAATGTATGCGGATTGTTCATGAAAAGCTGAAAAGTTTGTATGTAAGAAAGTCACATTCCATGTCTCTTCCTTGGCATGGCACAGTTTCCAAACGAGCACATGATAGTATGAGCACCAAGCATGGGCATTTCCATTGTGATTTGCCACAGTTGATTGATTTCGATCAAACAGAAAAGATTCGATCTCATTGTTTGCATGTGTTTGATAAACGGGTTGTCACTCCGTCTCTATGTTCATCTACATTGCATACACAGTCTTTAGCGAAGACAAGATTTTTTTCCTTCACTTTACATGAAATGGGTATGTTCATGGTTTTGTGTTGGAGATGGTTTCAGGAATTTTCAGCCATGGAGATTCGTGAAGACGAAAGAAGCAGGTCTCTAGACGAAGTTGAAGCATCGAAGGAGCCACTGAAGACTTTGTGCGCTTTCGGCGCGGCCCAAAGAAGCAAGCGTTGCAGAACCTTTATAAACTTCAAGTACCGCTCGATCCACACATCAGAGTGGGCCGGCGAAGAGTCCCTTCCAGGATTCCAGATGCTATTGGCGATCTCCCTCGATGCCATACACTTCGGTACCAGTACCTCACTTTGAAAAGGAGGAGATGTCACGTGACACATCCCAACCCTATGTGTCCGTGGACAAGCTACACCACAGCAGGGTTCAGTCAGTCCAGTCAATTAGATTAGTAGTGATCTGGCACTTTTGTGAGTCTATTCGTAGACCGAGCATGCCCAGTCACTTAGCATAGATGCATATCCTCCGGTTGCACACAACATGATCATCAATATTCCCTTCAGGATCCATCAGATTCAGTCAGGGGAATTTTCCAGTGCATTTAGCCTATTTTCCTATTTTTGGTTATTTTCACTTATTAATTTTAAGTGACTTTCCAACAAAAGTAGGTAGGGCAATTTTGCTAAGTTAATATATAAGCAAACCCAAGTAGCACTTTCTCGCAAAAGAGGCAGCGGGAGCTTCCCGCTCAACAGGCAACTTCCAGACCAGCGTTTTCAGCTATTGAGAACCTGCTGTCCAACGTTTTTTCAGCCAGGATAATCAACCCAAAAACTCAGCCTAAAGAGCAGCAACATCAGCGTTTTCATTCTCAGCATGACCCCCGACATAGCCGATCATTTTCAGCCACCAATACAGCAGTAAAACAGCCAGTTTCAGCCCCGAAAACAGTCCACAAATTCAGCCAAAGAAGATCACAGATTCAGCCATCGAGTCGTCGTCGTCATCACCGTCGTCGTCATCGGCATAGTCCAAGTTGCATCAGTCCATTGCATTCGCATTGTACACCTTTGTGCAATCAAAGTAGACCACTCTCGCCGACGAGAGTGGGGCCTTCGGAGGAGGGTTTTACAACCTCTCGGTGTCGTATCTCTTCTCTCTCCTTCTCTCAGTCTCATTCACTTGCACACAATATCCACTCACTTTGTTCGTGACCACAGCACTATACAAGACAGAAGGCTCTCTCCTTCCCTAAGAACTAGAAGGAACCTTGAGCAATAAAGATCACTAATCTTGAGAAAATACAACATTCATTCCGCTGCACCTAACATGTTAAATCTGTCCAGCACCTTTTCAATGTACTTTTCTTGTGACAAATACAATAGGCGCTGGTCTCTTTGCCGTGTAACACGCACTCCAAGTATATGTTCAGCTGCCCCAAGATCTTTCATTGAAAATGTAGATTTCAGCTTCCCTTTAAGAGCATCAACAATGCTTCTTTTCTTTGCAAGCTATCAACATATCGTCTACATAGAGCACAAGAATGATAGGGCTGCCATCCTCATCACGTTTGGTATACAAACAATGGTCTGCATGGCTTCTTTTATAACCATGTTTAAGCATGAAGCGATCAAACTTCTTGTATCACTGTCTACATGATAGTTTCAGCCCATACAAGCTTCTTTTGAGCATACATACCAAATGTTCCTTGCCAGGGATGACAAAACCCTCGGGTTGCTTCATGTAAAGCTCTTCTTCCACATCACCATGCAAGAAAGCGGTATCTACATCCATTTGGTCCATTTCCAAATCAAGAGCAGCCACTATGGCAAACAGTACACGCAAAGTGGTCATCTTCACAACAGGAGAGAACACCTCCTGAAAGTCTATGCCCTTGGTTTGAACATATCCCTTTGCCACAAGCCTTGCCTTATACTTGGGTTTTGCATCAACAGTTTTGATTTTAAACACCCATTTGTTAGGAATAGCCTTCCTTCCTTTGGGCAATCCAACCAAATCTCAAGTATGATTAGCATGCAAAGCTTTAATCTCTTCCTGCATAGCAAGCTCCCACTTGTCGCTGTGCTCACATGTCTTTGCCTCTTTATACGTAAGAGGCTCTCCCTCATCTGTCAACATAATGTAATGCAAAGAGTGGTCATATCGACTCACAGGCCGTCTTTGACGAGTAGACCGCCTCACCCAATGATCCACATTATCCAGCAATGGGTTTACATCAAGTGGCACGACAAAATCATCAACAATGGGCTGCTGTATATCATTTTCAGCACCATTTTCAGCATTGTTTCTTGGCTGCAAATGCCCTTCAGGAGCCTCAATTTGCTGTCCAACATCATCTGGCTCAAACACCACTGGATCATTTACATTTTCAATCATTTGTGGTGCATGCTGAGGGTCAAAAATAGGCCTAACAGGTGGCTGGTCATGCTGAAATTTCACCCTTTTATGGTCATGCTTTGAGGCACAATTGTTTTGAAGCAGCCTTGCCTCATTAAAAACAACATCCCGGCTGCGTACAACCCTTTTGAGCTGAGGTAACCAAATCCTATAACCCATTTCGCCTTCTTCACCATATCCCATGAAGAGGCCTTTAATGGACTTCGCATCTAGTTTACTCCTCAACTCAGGTCTAACATGCACAAAAGCTTCGCAACCAAAAATGCGTAAGTGATCATATGAAGCAAGCTTGCCAGACCAAACCTCTTCAGGGATGTCACCTTTTAAAGACATGTGAGGATCGATTGCATACATGCACTACAGTTTTCAAAGCTTCTCCCCAAAATCCATGAGAGAGATTAGCTGTGGACAGCATGCATCTCACCCTCTCACAAAGTGTCCTATTGAATCTTTCAGCCACACCATTAGAAGAGGGGCTGTATGGCACAATAAGCTCCCTCTTAATGCCCAAATTTTCACAAAACTTGTTAAATTCAATACTTGTGTACTCCCCCCCATTGTCTGTACGCAAGCATTTTAGCTTTCTACTTGTTTGGGTGGTCACAAATGCATGAAATCTCTTAAACGCAACAAAGGCTTCATCCTTAGACTTAAGCAAATAAACCCAAATTTTCCTAGAATGATCATCAACAAAGGAGACAAAATAACATGCACCTCCCATAGACTTAGCAGACATGCTACATACATCACAATGTACAAGATCAAGCACACAAGATTTACGAGATACACCAGAGTAATAAGAACGCTTTACTTGCTTGCCATATTGACATTCATTACAAAAATCAAGCTTTGTGCCTTTAGCATCAAGCTTGTTCAAAGTACAAAGCTTAGAAAGACCCTTTTGGCTCATATGGCCAAGCCTCTTATGCCACAACTCCATATGAGAGTTAATTTCAGCCAATGCAATAAACTTGTCCAACACTGCCTTTCCATGCATGCAGTAAAGTGTCCCTTTCTTTATGCCCTTTACAATCAGCCTTGAGCCTTTGGTCATTTTCCATGATCCTCTCTTAAACAAGATACTGTAACCATGCATATCCATCTGACCAACAGAAAGCAAACTCTTCTTGATTCCCAACACATATCTAACATCATGCAAGACAAGCTCATTCGTGCCATCTATGGAGAGATGCACAGTACCAATACCCTCAATGGAACATGCATGATTGTTTCCAAGGTATACATGGCCACGCTTGCCTGCATCAAAAGTAGAGAAATACTCCTTGATACGAGTCACATGAAATAAAGCACCGGAATCAACAATCCAAGTCTGGGACAATGCATCATTGACAGTGAACAAAGCATCAATAAGGTCACTCTTGGTGATCTGCATGTCCTGTGAATGAACATTTAGAGAGGCATAAGGTCATAAGCATCATCATCTGACAAAGTGGCACACAAGATGTCCTCTACATCTGACAGCTCCTCAATCACGACACTAGAAACCACATTGGCCTTCTCTTTGTCGTTTGAGCTATCCTATGCATCTGTCTTGACTTCCTTCTTCTCTTTCTTTTTGTCTCCGCCATTCTTTTTCCTTTCTAACTCAGCTTTATAGTACCTGCAATCGGGTTTCTTGTGACCTTTCCTACCACATTGATAGCAAGTCACATCACCCTTGCCTTTGCTTGCATTTCCCCTTTCTTTACTCTTACTCTTACTCCTTTGTGCATAAGCATTCTTCTTTTCTGTTCTGCCCCTAACCATGTTGGCAGAGCTGCCTCCCTCTCCACTTGCTTTCCTCCTGATTTCTTCATTCAAGATAGAACCCCTAACACCATCAAAGGTCAAATTGGGGTTATTGGACAACTAAACCACCAAAGTTTCCCATGACTCAGATAAGGTCATAAGCAAGAAGATAGCTTTCAGCTTATCATCAAAAGGGGCAAGCCAGAAACTGCGACAAAGTACCTGCGAACAATGACAAGTGCTCTGCCGCGCCCTTGGACTCATCTAGTTACATGCCAACAAGTTTTCGCATCAAGTGCACCTGGTTGACAGGCGTTGTATTTTCATACATTCCCTTCAACTTCTCCCACACATCAAAAGCAGTTGTGAGGCCTTTCACATCAATGACGGTCTCATCGGTCATGGCCATTTTAATGTATGTAACGGCCTTCCTGTTCATGCGAACCCATGCTTCATCCGTCATGTTCTGTGGCTTTACCTGTTCAAGTGCCCCTTCGCAATCCTTAAGAAATAGGATTCCCTGAATCCTATCTTTCCAAAGATCAAAACCTGCTCCATCGAACCTCCTAATCTCGAAGAGGTTCTTCACATCCGAAGACGAAATAAGAGGGATAATACGCTGAATTTTTTGGCAAAATGCGCAAAAAACGGAGTATAGCCTCACAGAGATGTGCACTACAACTCCAAATGGTCACAGGAGCAATTTGAGGCAAAATAGGTCGATTTGGGCACAAAATTCAATTTCTGAAATTTATGCGCAGGAAATTTCAGCGAGCAAATTTGTGCTCGAAAACAACAAATTTAGTTGTTTTTACCCTCAAAAGACATACATAAGGCTAATACACGGCCTTTAGAAGCATGTAAGCGCAAAAGCCCCAATTTGTAGCATCAAAATTGCATGAAATTGAGCCACAAATGGTCATACATCGACAAAATTTGTCAAATGTGCGTAGATTGCATCAATTTGCACTTTCCCCAATGTAATCCCACCATAAAAACACTTGCAAAAACCTGCGTAAATCTGAAATTTGCTTAAAACACCTGTCTTAAGGCTTGTTTTTCGGCAATTTTAGGGTTTTTGGGTAGCGGGGACTTAGCAAAAGTATTCCCACACCTTAATACATCATTTGCAAAACCTGTATTTTGCTGTCATAACCTGTAATTTTCTGTTTTTGACCTAATTTCAGCCTGTTTTTGGTCAATTTGGGTTGCCAGGAGCTCTCTAGTGTCCGGGGACAGACGAAATTGCAAAATCTCGCGTGAAAGTTGACCTTCTTGGCTGAAATTCAGTGTTTGCAGGTTTGAGGGCAAACCCTAATCGGGCTCTGATACTAGTTGATGAGCGCGCGGCGGTGTGTGCAAGTGAAAGAGCACGCGAGGAAGTGCAGTGTGTGTGCAGAGAGGGGAGACGAAGGCCAACAGGAGAGGAAGCGCTAGCAGAAGAGAGAGGGCACGCTACACGTGAGATGAGGGGAAATGATAAGTGAGTTAATTTACTCACTTATTCCCTTTATTAAAAGTATAGGACCAATTTATAAGTTAGTGGCCAAGTTCAATGTGAACTTGACCAAAGGTTAGTACCTTTAAAATATACATTAAAAGGGGGCCATTTGGGCCTTTAACCCAACAACAAGAACCTTAAAATAAAGCAAGGACCTCAATTCTACGTTAAACACTGATGTGGCACTGCTATAGGGACATTCCGCGATTCGTGATGGCTGCTGACATGGCACTTGTACGGATTTCTACGATTTGCGCTAGCAGCTTTTGGCGCTAGGCATTGGGACCAGATGCTTTTAGACTTAAAGCTTTTCATGTAACTGCTTTTGGAAGGCCGAGGCGCGGCAAAGACGAGGACCCTCGGACATTGTACTTTGTGAAGCATCAATAATAAAGAAATACGGAAAGGGGCGCCAGTCTTCGAGGCCAATCTCCTGGGCGCGGAACTTCGTCGTGCCGTGTTGTCTCTCTCTCTCAGTTTTGTCCAGTTTGTTGAGTTGTTTTCAGTTTCTGTCACGTGTGTTGCATTAGATTCTTGGCTTGGGGAGCCCAAGTCTATTACAGTGGTATCAGAGCTCAGACGATTTTTCCTTCTACGGAGAATCCGATCCCTTTATTTGCAACACATGGATTCAGTTGACGAATCCCGCCAAGAGGAAACTGTTGCACCTGACCACTCAGGGTCAGAGGAAAACACTGAAGATTCGAACGGGTGTCGGCCACTTTTCATAGATTCGGAAGGAGAGTACGGGCCACCTCCGCCCACGGAGTATGAACTAATGGAGATGCAGCCTCAACAGCAAGTTGATGCCTGTGCCCATCGGAAGGTCCAGTATTCAAAAGATCCTCAGTATGTGAAATTTTTGATCAAGCACCCAATCGAATATCGGCAACACCTACTCAGAGGGTGTATTCTGAGGATGAATTCGAGGAAGCAATAGAAAGGCAAGTCAGTCGACTCGTGAAGACCAAGAAGCAGCCGAGCAGACAGAATCAAGCGACAGACTATCCTGGCTACTTGGGTTGGAAATCTTTTGAGAATGCATGAAAGATACAGAAGCGTGTGCGCTTTGAGGGTGTTTCCAGTTCATCCTCATCCTCTTCTAATAGCTCAGACAGTTCTTCCTCCTCCGACTCTAGTGACAAGGACAGAAAGAGCAGGAAGAGGAGAACGACTAGGGACATAGCAAAGGCAAGGCAAGAAGAAGGCAAAGAATAGCAGATCCCATGAGCAAATCCTCAAGAAAATCATACTGATCTGTTTATGAGCTTCTTGAGAAGGGTCTTATCCAGCCTAGTACTTCACCTTATCGTTCGCCTGTGTTACTAGTTCAAAAGAAAAATGGATCTTGGAGAATGTGCATTGACTACAGAGCTCTAAACAAAATCACCATCAAGAACAGATTTCCTATTCCTAGAATCGATGATATACTAGACAGACTTCAGGGTTCTACTTGCTTTACTATAATTCGTTTGAAGAGTGGTTATCATCAGGTCCGAAATGCTCCTGGGGGTGTCTACAAGATAACTTCTAGGACGTCTTTTGGTTTCTATGAGTATTTAGTGATGCCTTTTGATCTCATAAATGCTCTTGCTACATTCAACCGCATGATGGACAAGATTTTTAGAGACTATAGATCATTTATGGGCACCTTTTTTCGATGACAACATCATTTTCTCCAAGAGTGAGGCAAAGCACAGACACCATGTGTTACACGTTTTCCAGGCTCTACCACAACATCAATTGGTAGTAAATGGGAAAAATGTCACGATTGTGACTATGTTGCAGTCACACCCCTTCGCTCTACGAGTGCGACTCTTCACCCAATGGTTGCAGCTCTTCGCCGAAAGGATGTGTCTTTACGTCTAAAGTCATGTCTCTTCACTAGGAAAAGTGTTTTTTCATTTGTGTCTCTTCATCTCCTATATAAGGAGCCTATTGTACTCACTTTCAAGCAATCATTCAATCAATCAAACACAGAGTCTTCTGAGTCTTGTTTCTGAGTTCACTTTAAGTTTCTTAAGTCTTAATCACGAGTTTAAATACTTAATTAAGGATTAGCACCTAGAATCCTTAATAAAAAGAGTAAGTTTTTCTTGCCAAAGATACACTTTTGGGACACATAGTCTCAGTAGAAGATGTAAAGATGGACCCGGCCAAGGTTGAGGCCATTCGTGACTGCCAGATTTGAAAAATGTACATGAAGTTCGAAGCTATTTGGTTTTTGTCGTAAGGTGCAGCGAAAGTGAATGTTGCACTTTGCTCAAGATGAGTGCTCCGAACTGTGCTCAAGGTTCCTTTTACTTAGGGAAGGAAGAGCCTTCCGTTCCTTTAGCGAGAGAGTGCAATGGACACAAATAAAGTGGATAAACACTGTGAATGAAGGTGCTGAGACTGAGAGATAGAGAGAGAATAATACAACATCAGAATGTTGTCAAAACCCTCCTCCGAAGGCCCCACTCTCTATGGCGAGAGCGGTCTACTATTGATTGCACAAATCTCTACAATGCTTGGACTTGCTGACGATGTCGACGACAATGAGGATGACGACGAGACGGGCTGAAATCTGCAAATCTTTATCTGCTAAATTCTAACTCTCTGACGGTGACGATGTCGATGATGACGGTACGACGACGACGCGCTGAAAACGCAGATGCTGAAATCTGCGTTTTCCGGGCTGAAACTGTAAACTTCCATGGATCTTACCGTGCAGCGAGGATCTGTTGCAGGAAGGTGAGATCTGCGAGGTTCGGGACTTCTTTTGCAATGTCTGACTGCTACAAACTGAAAACGCTGGTTCCTCTTGTGTTTCTGTCACGAAGATCTGCAAAAACGCTAGGTCTCTGGCTGACCCAAAACGCTAGGCTGATTTGGGGTTCTGCGGTGGAAATCTGCTAACGCTAGGGCTGATCTATATTCTGCTGCAAAAACACTAAGGGTCCTGCTGTCTTGCGGTAGCCGAGGCTGATCTGCTGAACAAAAAAGCCAGGCTGATCTTGATCAAAAAACGCTAGGTGTTGCAGTTTGCAAACGCTAGGTCTTTTGATGGGGTTCTGCTGAGAAGTTGCCTGTTGAACCTTGGTTCCTGTTGCCTCTTCTGCCAGAAAGTGCTAGCGCTGAATTTCCATATATACAAACTTAGCAAAATTGCCCTACCTAGTTTCCAACAAAAGTCACTTAATAAATAAGTGAAAAATGTCAAAAATAGGGAAAATAGGTCTATGCACTGTAAAAATGCTCCTGATGGCATCTGATGATCATGCTGTGTGCAACCAGGGGAAAGCATAGCAATGAACTTTATTTTTTATCTACTCAAAACTCAAAGTGGGCATGATGGCATTTGGACAGTCATCGACAGATTCAATAGACAGGCTCACTTCATTCCAATAAAGAAGACAATTAAGCCCGACCATTTGGCGAAAGTGTTTCTCTCGCAGGATTTTCGATTACATGGTATGCCTGAGTCTATTGTTTCACACAGAGATCCCCCATTTACAAGTTTGTTTTGGAGGTCAATTTGGGAGAACATTGGCATGCGGTTTGCAGTTCTCATCCTCATTCCACCCTCAGACTGACGGGCGATCTGAGATAGCCAATTCAGTGGTTTTGGACTTATTGAAGTCTTTTATTTCAAATTAGAAGGCTCAATGGAAAAAGTATTTACCCTTGGTGGAGTTTGCCTACAACAACACAATTCATACGTCTACAGGGAAGGCACCATTTGAGATTATCGAGGGTATTAAGAAGGTTCCTCCTTTTCTAGGCACTAAGGATAAGATTTTTGAAGCAAATCAATACACTCGGGATCTGGACGCTACTTTTGCTAAGGTGCACGAGGCTCTTGAGAGGTCTCAAGCACGGCATAAGAAGGAAGCAGACAACGATGTGACTTGCAACTAAAGGCGAATAATTGGGTGCTTTTACGGTTTGAGAAGGCACGCTTACGAAAACGAAAGGGTAAGGAGCGACTTTTTCCAAAGCTAAGTATACGATACTATGGCCCTTTCTAGATTTAACAAAAGATCAATGATGTATCCTTCAAATTGACGTTGCCACCAATACTTGGAAGATTCACAATGCATTTTCATGTGAGTTTATTGAAACCTTTCAAAGGTGAGGTGTCAGTGGACAGGGCACATGAGGAGCAACCTGAAGTGGAAGAAACTGAGGAGATTCTTATTCCAGAACGGATACTAGCTCACAAGGACAAGAAAGTGAAAGGTAAAGTGATAGGCCAGTATTTAGTCAAGTTTAAGAACTATCCGGCATTGGATGCGAAACGGCCGGAGGAGGACGACCTAGCAGATACTCCTCAAATTTTGGAACTTTACCTTGAGGCTTTTGGTCTAGTTTCAACTATTCCAAGAGTTCCCAATGATCAGCGGCTTGAATCTGGTGTAACCAGGACTGCCCAAGAGGGGGGTTACTCCGCTCCTTTATCACAGATTATTACCCAGATGGAATAAAGTCACTGATTTCTTTTGTGATTTCAGGGATACTGACACAAGGATACTAATAAGCTGACAGTGTCTGTTGGATGACTTTATGAAAAGAAGTACTTTGAAATAGGAATTCCTAAAATGAATTTGTTATATGTGCTCTCTCATGTGTGCATTGTTGGACTGCATGTTTGAGAGACGAAATTCTTGCAGCATTTCCATGTTGTTCACCTGAGAGGTGATGTGGATATGATCAAGAGTTGATGACTCAATATCATGCCTACTCAACTAGTGGCACACGGCATAAAGCTCGGACCCACACCCATTATTGAAGACCTTGAACCTGTAAAGATGTAAACTGCACACACTACTTGCCAAGTTTTCCACCATGAAATGACTCCATGCATCTGCTGCCGTTGATAAAGTATGCAGTGATCAAAGGTTTTCAAAACACACCAAACAACACTGAGTCTATTTTACATGCCGTTGATTCAAAAACGAAAAATTAAGGATAAGAAGGATGCAAAGAGTAGAGATAGGCTACTCACTTGACGCGGGGCACATGGAAACCCGGGTAATGTCTCTCTTCTGAGAAAGAGGAAACACATCTCTGCAATGCCCATCTCGCCTGTGGTTAATGCAAGCTAATTAGCTCTCTCTCTCTCTCTCTCTCTCTCTCTCTCTCTCTCTCTACCTGCCTACCTTTTCGCAGTAGTGAGACGGACCCAGAGAAATGAGCTGGAACTCGGGCATTGCAGCTAAAGCACACACAAAGAATGCTAAGGTAGTTGCTAAGCACAAGGAGTGGACGAACACTCACTCGTTTGTGCAGAGCAAACGAGAATGTGAAGGCAGCTTGAAGGACGTAGAAGTACCCGAAAAGCTGGATGAGGTCATCCGCTACGTAGTGCCGAGTCGTGCTATCTCTGTCTCTTGCGTTCACGGGGGCCTTCCCACCATATTGGCACAAACCAGCGCATAGCTGCATTAAATAAATTATTAGTTATTAATAATAATAACAAGAGGGAAAAAAGTGATAAAATCACAAGGCCTACCGAGATGAGATGAACATAAATAGGTTGACCTGAGAAAAGCTCAAGTTGCTACTACAATTTCAAATGTTCACTCCCAAAAAATAGGCTAGAAGTGAGTACTGGTAGGCATTTGCAATGTATCATCATTGTGAACAATAAACCAACGTACATTTTTAGTGCAAAATTGATGTAGCTACAATAACTCTCTCTCTCTCTCCCTCCCCCATTCTTCCACTGCAATCCAAGTGTGCTTTGGAGTCTCGAAATCTATTCTCTCTTGAACGGGGTCAGTCTCAAATTAAGGGCAGCCTGATATTGTTAATCTGTAGAGTCGGATCTTGGCTTCCCACTTCCACGCTAAACTAGGTCAAGCATAAAACATGAACCCACGTCTCTATAGGCAATACTAACCAGATTGCATGCATGCTCGCACAAACGAAGGGGACAACGGTGGCCTCCATTACAAACAAGAAATGTGGCCCCTTTATCGTCTGCAACCACAAGTTAAGAACGAAGCGCGACTAGAACACCCACAGCCGCACAAAGCAAGAAGCACCCCTTTGTCATCTGCAATGACGAGTGGAGAGTGAGCTGAAAGCGTGACAAGAACAACCACAACCGATTCCCACCAAGCAAGGAGCACCCCATAGTATAAGTGCCAATAGCAGCTACTCTATGTCTCTGTGGAGCCATAGCTAGGTGCAAGGTGGGCATACCTATGCAACGTGCTTGAAGCACAGATCTCCACATACTCTCAGATGAGCCTTGCCCTACACTGTCACCTGACCTTTAAGAAGGTAACACATCTTCCTATCGGAATAAATTTTCTAGGAGGGAAGCCCTCCAAACCAGCAAGCCCATGCCAGGTGCGGGCTCGTCAAAGGGCTTGTGACCAGACACACTGCGAGTCATGAAGGGTCTCTCTCTCTCTCTCTCTCTCTCTCTCTCTCTCTCTCTCTCTCTCTCTCTCTCTCTCTCTCTCTCTCTCTCTCTCTCTCTCTCTCTCTCTCTCTCTCCACATAGTACTGAACCCACGTTGTAGGCTACTTTCTCCCGTTATGTGACCCCTGAGAGATTGAGGAGGTGCACCTCCTCATCTTCTTGACATTGCGGCCCCCCTTGCTTGGTGATGCCCTCATGCAGCGCTATGAGGTCACCCTCTCTACCTGCCCGACAAAACCGGTGGAGAATTGGGAAAGAGGCCGAGGGTGTATGCATATCTCTCAAATTTTCCAAGCAGGTCTAATTAGGTAGAATAACTCAAGATTCGATACAAGGCTTAAGAGAATTGGAAGGGAAAGGGGAAGAAACAGGGGCAGGTGTCATAGGCAAACAGCTACAGGGGCTCTAACAGGCGACGTCCAAGGCGAAAACGATGACTATCATCAAGGGCAACTGAGGTGGATCACGTGCAAGACAGACGGGTGGTTTCTCACAGCCAATATTGGATAGGAGCGGCAGGAGTGCGCAACGACGCGACATAGCACTCTCTCTCTCTCTCTCTCTCTCTCTCTCTCTCTCTCTCTCTCTCTCTCTCTCTCTCTCTCTCTCTCTCTCTCTCTCTCTCTCTCTCTCTCTCTCTCTCTCTCTCTCTCTCTCTCTCTCTCTCTCTCTCTCTCTCTCGCGTACGCAAGCCAGGAGGGAGGCTCTCAAAACTATAGATCCACGAGGGGAGAAAACGCTCTCTCTCTCTCTCTCTCTCTCTCTCTCTCTCTCTCTCTCTCTCTCTCTCTCTCTCTCTCTCTCTCTCTCTCTCTCTCTCTCTCTCTCTCTCTCTCTCTCTCTCCTCTGTGTGTGTGTGTGTGTGTGTGTGTGTGTGTGTGTGTGTGTCCATGAAACAGGAAGTGTTCTCTCTCTGTCTCTGTGCTGGTCAGGAGAGAGATGCACGATCTAGGTTGTGCGGAGCAAGGCAGGTAGCCCAAGAGTTGGAGATTAGTAGGTTTGGGTGGGCAATTAGGAGGTATGGGGCAGACGCCTATGTTCTTGAGAGCAAGTGAGAGATGAAGTGGTGACGTTGTGCAGCTTGGAGAAGGCCAAGAGGATGAAGTGCTAATGTGGGGAGGCATTGTCTACAAATGCAAGGCAAGGGGGAGGAAAGATACAGAGGGAGATATGCCGTCTGCTGACACATACGTGGGCTGATTTTTCTTGCTCTGCATGATCTCGGCAATGTACTTGTAGGGGTGGAGATGTGCCATCTTCCTATCGTCTTGCCCTGCCAGTAGAGGTGCAAGGCATTGCAGAGTTAGGGGGAAGAGCTTCGTGTGAAAGTTGTGAGGCCTTGCAAGGGTGGGGGTGGAGGCTTGTATGCTGAAGGAAAGAGGAATCGCTAGATGATCCTAAGGTAAATAGGGAAATAAGTGTTTTCATTTTGTGTGTGGTTAGGATCTAACTACTTCTTCTCGCACAGGTAGTGCTCAACAGAGAGGGAGAGATCGCAGGCCTGCGTAGCAGCATTACGGAGGCCGAGAAGGGGAAGGGGATGATGTTGCGGGGACATGGGCATGCCCATGGTGCACGACAATGACAGTGGAATAGATAGGTCGTAGTAGGTGGGAGCAGTTTACGAGGCTTCTTTCCATGATTCAACATATGCTAATATATTTGATTGTCCTTGCAATGAGTATTTTCTACTTGCATCATCTAATCAAAAACTTTTTTACTTTTTTTTTTTTTGGTCCTTTTTCCTTAGCAAAAAGGGAACATATCACTAGGGTGGCTAGTCTTAGCCCTTTGGGCAGGTCAAAAAGAGACTTTTGGGGCAAACCAAAAACATCTAAAAATAAAATGTTATATTTTTTTAAAAATAATCTTCTCTTTTTCATTAGCAAAAAGGGAAACCATCACTAAGGCCTTCCCCCTTTGGGGCAGGCCAATAATACCTCTGATCCCCCTATGCCTCAGCCGGGCTGCAACGAGGGGCTGCAAGTAATTATTGACCAATCAAAATTCCATTTTGAGATTCACCTTATGCTTTTTGAATTGCACGCTCTCTCCCGTTCATTTTTAGACAAACAAGTGATGAAATCACGAGGCCCACGTTAAGAGAGAATTAATGTTTGCACAATTTTCTACAATGTGATGTAGGAATTCATCAATGAATACATGAAAGGTTATTGCTTTCTTGTTCTTGTAAACACTCTCTCTCTCTCTCTCTCTCTCTCTCTCTCTCTCTCTCTCTCACACACACACACACACACACACACACATTAAAGCTTGAGTTCAAGCCTGATCGAGGAGATCTTTAAAGTCCCTTGGGATATATTCTACTAAAGTTGGTACTATATACCATGTTGCTTCCGATGTACTTCCAATCTAGCAATATCTTTACTTGAGATATTAATTACACTATTGTTGACCTTAATAATATTATATACCTTAATATAAATATAATGATCTCACCAAAGTGGTGAAGAGAAAAAATCCTAGAGAAAGAAGAGTCACAACTCTATTCAAATGACCATCTCCAACTCTCGTCATAATTTACATAGACATCATACGAGATGAAGAGATTTCACAAAGTGAAAAATTGACCATATTGTAACAATTTGTGCAAATAGCCTTAATTCAATAACATCATATATAGAGAGAATAATTGCCTTATACTCAATAGCACTACTTATAGAGATAGGTCCTAGGACAATATTAAGAAATATTTCTCTTTAATCTTCTAAAGAAAACCACCAAGAAGTTAACCACTAAGAAAGATAAATCTAGGTTCTTAAGTGGTGTAGAAGCTTGGCTTTAGGAGTTGCAGCACTTGGAATCAAGCATGTAGTTCTCTCCTAAGTGGTGTAGAAGCTTGGCTTTAGGAGTTGCAACACTTGGAATCAAGCATGTATTATGTTAAGTGTGTGCCTCTTTTTTGACATGTTTTGAAATAAAATAAATCAGATTTTCACATAAACTTTCTAATTACGTACTTATAATTATGAAAACCAATAGATTGCTAGCTCGGGCATAGCAACAACTCAAAAGCATGTCATATCCCCTTAAAGTTACTCAAGTTGAGAGAAGAAGGATATTACACCTCGTACACATTAAGAAGGAGTCGACTCATGAGACATTTATAGTGCAAAAAGTGGTAGTCCACTAGAAAAAGGCCAATTATCAAAGTAGAAAATATCATGCTTTCTCTAGACTACTTACAAACATGTTCATATGTACGATGACCTTAACATAGAAAACAAATTACTAGCACACAAGTTAGTTTAGATTGATCAATATATTTTACAAGCATAGAGACCTTTGGTAGTCCACGATTAAGGGGTTAGAATTCAAGGAATATCCGGTGTTAGAAGCTCTAGTGGCAAGTTTAGGGTTTGAAAGACTTGATTGAAAACCCATTGAAAATGTGCTAAATGCAAAATGACACGAAAATACTAACAATTTAGAGAGTAAACATCCTACAAAAAATGCATGTACCCATATTAAGAAGCATGAAGGTGAACACAAAAAATGCATATCCATAAAACAGACATATAAAGCACCATACATAAAGGCATCCCCATATGCATATATGCAAAAATTAGTATTTGAGATTCTCATCGGACTCTCCCCACATGCCTACATGCTTCACACATGGTTCCATGAAGATAAACACGAACTTGATCAGCCAAGTCTTTACTCAATACTTCTTAGAGGGTTTCCAAGCCACATTGTAACAACAAAGAAGGCCTACTGGGGGGGGAGAGAGAGAGAGAGAGAGAGAGAGTTCTTGATGTGTCAGGGTACTTATCTTTTTGAACTTTAACTAAGGTCTTATTTTTAAACCTTAGGGGCATGTTTACACAAGTGCCTAATGCTTCGGTAGTTTAAAATACCCGAATTGTCTTATGGCATGTATGTTTGTTAACCAGCGAGCAGTTTGCAGTCTTCCTGTAGTTGTACTGCTGTTTTGGGCCTATAGTTTGATGATGATGATGAAAACATAATGAAGCAGTACTTTCTTTGTCTCAATCATGGTGTTTCTTATTCATATGATTTGCAGTTCTGTGATATAATGAGCAGTCTCCTGTAGTCGTTTTCCTTTATACTGCATGTTTCTTGTATTGAATACATGTTAGGGCTGTGAGCCCCTAACACTTTGGCAATCTTGCAATCGGTTTGAATTCAGCTTGAACCATATGTCACTCAAGAATGCAGCAAGGTGTTGACATGTTGGTTGACATAGACCACGTGCAGGAATTCTCAAATTGGGTAACCTCGCAGGAAGAGTCTGAGGAATATGCAACAAAGTTCTTGGAGGAGTTCTTCCCGAATCTACCAGGGGAAATCAAAATTGCAGTTGTTGACAAGTCTCTGTGCAGTTCCTTGCAGCTTCTCTGTAGATTATGTGAAAATTTTATGTAGTTTGTTGCAGAACCAGTTGCAGTTCAATTCAAACAATTACAATTTGCTACTACATGCAATTTTTAGTTTTGGGAAGTATGCAGTTTATGTAGTACACAATTTTATGTAGCATTTTGAAGGTTATCTCAATATGCGGCTATTATTGTTCTTTATTTCTTTGATCTTTGCTTTATGGTGACAAAGAAGAAGAAGAAATGTGCTATTTGTCAAAAGGATGGGCACTATGCAAAGCGATGTCCTTACATGTGTAAGCATTGTCAAAAAGAGGATGTTTGTGTCAAGTATTGCATGCCAAAATTGTGCAGGGAGTTGTATCAAATTATGTAGAGTTTTCAGGATGCATCATGTCATCAGGACATGTGTGATGCTCAAGAGGATCTAAATTGGTTTTTTTATTTTCTTGATGATGCACACAAGTGGCATAATAGTCGAGTTGGTAAGAGGAGAAAGTCATGCTCAATTGTCAAGCGAAAACCAAGGTTGCAAGAAGCATGTGAATGTATTTCGGAGCGCTATGAAGACGAATTTGATGATTACCTCAATGATGACGATCTTCAATGGAGTTTTCAACTACCTATTATCGTTGCCAACCTAAAACAACCTCAAGTTGTCATTACCAACAGTTTTTCAGGCATCTGCAATTTCAAAGCCTGAATCTGATTTTTCAGCACTTGAAGTTTTTCAACCTGATTTTGATGTTCTTGAATATGAGATCAAAGTTGTAGATACTCATATTATTGAAGAGAATAAGTTGATTCAATAAGGAGATGTTGTTCAATGCAAGGGAGATGAAGTCCAAAAGATGAGAAGAAGGAGGAAGCCAGTAGCAACTCATGAACCAAAGGAGCCAAGAGGATTGACAGTTATCCCCAAACCTCACATCGAAGAGACTCACCTCTCTGCAGGAAGAGAAGGCAAGTTACCCAAAAGAAGAATTGGTGACTGAGAAGAAGGGAATACAAGTGAGGGTGAGCCAGAGAAGCCACCAATATCCCATACAAACCCATGTACCAACATTGGACATCAATCTTGAAGAGGTTGAGATTCAAGGAGACATCAGATTTTAGTCTAATGAAGTGAAAGAGATGAAGATAAATGAAATTCAAATCAGCAAGTTGTTTTGGACAGAAATAATCAATTTGAGGTTTTGAATCTTCAACTTACTCGAATCAACAATGTGGAGTCTTCTTCAAGCCTTGATGTTACGGAAGATGATGCCCTCTTGAATGACCTTTATGGTGTTGGTGCTTTTACAAATTCAATCAAGGAGATTGGAAGTCCATCTTTTTCCACAGAAGTTCAGTTTTCTGATGATATTCTTGAAGATTTGTATTCTTTATGTGGTCATGTTCCCGATTTCAATGCTTTTGCTGATGCCGAGAAGATGGTTTTGACTGATGATTATGCAAGCCTTTTGCAAGGTCTTGATGATGGTGAAGTGGGTTTTCCTGAAGATGGTTCTACATTTCTATGTGATCTTACTGATGGAGGAGATGATGCTAATATTCTTATATATCATTGGTTTTATGAATTCATGCTTGATGACATAAGGGAAGTTTTTCAAGGAGCACAAGTGAAAAGTTTTCAGTTCCAGGGAGATATCAGTGATCGAAGTGTTTTGCAACCAGAAAGGGGATTTCTTTATGTTTTTGAGAGGGGATGTGAGCAAGCCATCATGGTGGTGTTTTTTATGTGTGAAGGAGAGTTCAACTTCTTATTTTCAAGCCTTGAATCAAATCACTTTGGGTGTTTCTTGCATCAAGATTTGCAAGAAAATCAAATGTTTTGGCATACGAAGTCTAAATTAGGTCCCCCAATTTTTGATCTACAATGCAAAGATATTGGATATGTTCAAGAGGCAGCGTATAATGGTTGCAAAGTTTGTATCCTACCTTGAATCTTTCTTCAATCTCATCCAGTTCTTAATAATCGGTTCTCCTATTTTATTGGCTTTCAGTGAATCCAACCTCTCAACTTCCACCTCACTCGCCTGAATCATGAAACATGATCAAAATATTTATCGAGAGATTATCTTTCATCGAAGAACCCAAACAGAATCATAACTGCATTGTTGTGATGTCACATGTCGAATTCACTAATTGGACAGACACCCTTAAGGAAGCTCCATCATGCCAAGTGCTGATCTATGCTCGAAGAAAAGCTCCGTCCCTAGAGATTTAGTGAAGTTATCACCAAACCTAAATTTCATTTGCGATCTACTCAATACAAGCCTTAACAACTAAAAATTTCCACAAATGCTCTCTTTTAACTTCCCACCCGCTATTTTGATCAACCCAGGGACATACCAAACAAAGAATGCAAGAAGACAACCGAATTAAGAATATATCAAACAAGGGACATACCAAACGAAGAATGCAAGAAGACAACCGAATTAAGAATATATCAATCAATTTCAAAACAACTACAATGTTACAAGCACATGAAGGTATTGGCTGTGTACTTTCAAATTAATATATATATATGCCTTACCAAAACCAAGCAAGGATCAGGCTCCAAGGTGAGATATGTGAAAGGTAAGTCCTACCTCAGACACCGCAAGACTTTTTGAAGGTGTGCCCTAGCATTGCTAGCCTAGTCAATTTTTCCGCGACACACTTGCAAACACTCCTCCTCGTGTGTGTGTGTGTGTGTGTGTGTGTCTGTGTGTGTGTGTGTGTGTGTGTGTGTGTGTGTGTGTGTGTGTGAGAGAGAGAGAGAGAGAGAGAGAGAGAGAGATCAAAGAGTCTACAAGGACTTGATAATTGCGTGAACACATGAATTTTTTGGGACTACCATGTGTTATTATCATATTCACCTAATTACACTTTACGTGATCAAATTTAAGCTGATGAATGGTGACCTGATAACCCACAAAAAGCCCATCGGGCTATTAATTTTTCTCAGCAATCCTGCTAGGATATGGAAAAAGTTAGGTTGGACTATGGATTTGGGCTGGTTTGTAGGTTGATAAGATGGTCACATGAATATTTAACGTGATCACATGTTTTAAAAGTCATCACTCAATGTTAGTAACATCTTTGCGTATTTGTGATCAGGTTTATGAAATCACGTTTATGAAATCCAGAGAGAGAGAGAGAGAGAGAGAGAGAGAGAGAGAGAGAGAGAGAGAGAGAGAGAGAGAGAGAGAGAGAGAGAGAGAGAGAGAGAGAGAGAGAGAGAGAGAGAGAGAGAGAGAGTCCTCCCGGCAGAATAAGGTTGGGTTCAGATTGCCCACCCATGGCTCCACCACATGTGCGTTGAAATGATGTGGAAAAAACCACTTCACTCAAAATAGCACCCACCCACCTTGTCTACATGTGGCATCTTCCCCCTAGACATGCAAGTCACCATAACTTTTCAGCGTGCATTGTCGAGGTAACTTGATCACACAACTCCATGAGCTTGCAGCTAGTTGAGGATCTAGCCACATGTGCGTTGAAATGATGTGGCAAAAACCACTTCACTTAAAATAACACACACCCATGTTGTCTACATGTGGCGTCTTCCCCCGAGACATGCAAGTCACCATAACTTTTCAGCGTGCATTGCCAAGGGAACTTGATCACACAACTCCATGAGCTTGCAGTTATTTGATGATCTAGCCACTTGGGCCCATTGAGAAAGAGAGAGAGAGAGAGAGAGAGAGAGAGAGAGAGAGAGAGAGAGAGAGAGAGAGAGAGAGAGAGAGAGAGAGAGAGAGTCCAATGGCATCATAGATTGTTGCGAGCATCCTCTAGGAAGAATAAGGTTGGGTCCAAATTGTCCGCCCACACATGCCCCACATGTGCGTTGAAACGATGTGGCAAAACCAGATTCACTCAAAATAAGAGAAGCTTTCAAACCCACCTACTCTACACATGACCTCTCCCCCCTAGACATGCAAGCCACCATAACTTTCAGTGTGCATTCTGGAGGGGACTTGATCAACACAAGTCCACAAGCTTGTAGTTGTCTAATAATCTAGCCACTTGGGCCGGTGAACATGTTGTTCTAGAGGCACAAAAACTAAATTAATTTGAGAGACAAAAGAGGGAGCACAACTCATGGTTGTGTAGGACTAATCAAAACCCGCCCAAAAAAAAAGTTTATTTCACAGTTGACCTGATTGAGAGAGAGGGATAGAAGAAGAAGAAGAAGAAGAAGAAGAAGAAGAGAATTTTCTAAAGAGGGAGAGCTCTATTGAAAGAGGTTATAAAATTGTAGGACCAATCCCAATGGACGAGAGAGAGAGAGAGAGAGAGAGAGAGAGAGAGAGAGAGAGATCAGAGAGTCTACAAGGACTTGATAATTGCGTGAACATATGAATTTTTTGGGACTACCATGTGTTATCATCATATTCACCTAATTACACTTTACGTGATCAAATTTAAGCCGATGAATGGTGACCTGATAACCCACAAAAAGCCCATCGGGCTATTAATTTTTCTCAGCAGGCCTGCTAGGATATGGAAAAAATTAGGTTGGACTATGGATTTGGGCTGGTTTGCAAGTTGATAAGATGGTCACATGAATATTTAACGTGATCACATGTTTTAAAAGTCATCACTGAATGTTAGTAACATCTTTGCGTATTTGTGATCACGTGTATGAAATCACGTTTATGAAATCGAGAGAGAGAGAGAGAGAGAGAGAGAGAGAGAGAGAGAGAGAGAGAGAGAGAGAGAGAGAGAGAGAGAGAGAGTCATCCCGGAAGAATAAGGTTGGGTTCAGATTGCCCACCCATGCATCCACCACATGTATGTGGCAAAAACCACTTCACTCAAAATAACACCCACCCCCTTGTCTACATGTGGCGTCTTTCCCCTAGACATGCAAGTCACCATAACTTTTCAGCGTGCATTGCCGAGGGAACTTGATCACACAACTCCATGAGCTTGTAGCAGCTAGTTGAGGATCTAGCCACATGTGCGTTGAAATGATGTGGCAAAAACCACTTCACTTAAAATAACACACACCCACCTTGTCTACATGTGGCGTCTTCCCCCTAGACATGCAAGTCACCATAACTTTTCAACGTGCATTGCCACTCCATGAGCTTGCAGATTTTTGATGATCTAGCCACTTGGGCCCATTGAGAGAGAGAGAGAGAGAGAGAGAGAGAGAGAGAGAGAGAGAGAGAGAGAGAGAGAGAGAGAGAGAGAGAGAGAGAGAGAGAGAGAGAGAGAGAGAGAGAGTCCTTCCGGAAGAATAAGGTTGGATTCACATTGCCCACCCATGCATCCGCCACATGTGCGTTGAAATGATGTGGCAAATACCACATCACTCAAAATAACACCCACCCACCTTGTCTACATGTGGCGTCTTCCCCCTTGACATGCAAGTCACCATAACTTTTCAGCGTGCATTGCCGAGGGAACTTGATCACACAACTCCATGAGCTTGCAGCTAGTTGAGGATCTAGCCACATGTGCGTTGAAATGATGTGGCAAAAACCACTTCACTTAAAATAACACCCACCCACCTTGTCTACATGTGGCGTCTTCCCCCTAAACATGCAAGTCACCATAACTTTTCAGCGTGCATTGCCAAGGGAACTTGATCACACAACTCCATGAGCTTGCAGTTATTTGATGATCTAGCCACTTGGGCCCATTGAGAGAGAGAGAGAGAGAGAGAGAGAGAGAGAGAGTCCAATGGCATCATAGATTGTTGCGAGCATCCTCTAGGAATAATAAGGTTGGGTACATATTGTCCGCCCACACATGCCCCACATGTGCATTGAAACGATGTGGCAAAACCCGATTCACTCAAAATAAGAGAAGCGTTCAAACCCACCTACTCTACACATGACCTCTCCCTCCTAGACATGCAAGCCACCATAACTTTTAGCGTGCATTCTGGATGGAACTTGATCACACAACTCCACAAGCTTGTAGTTGTCTAATAATCTAGCCACTTGGGCCGGTGAACATGTATTTCTAGAGGCACAAAAAATAAATCAACTTGAGAGACAAAAGAGGGAGCACAACTCATGGTTGTGCATGACTAATCTAAACCCGCCCTAAAAAAAAGTTTATTTCACAGTTGACCTGATGGAGAGAGAGGCATAGAAAAAGAAGAAGAAGAAGAAGAAGAGAATTTTCCAAAGAGAGAGAGCTCTATTGAAAGAGGTTATCAAATTGTAGGACCAATCCCAATGGACGAGAGCGAGAGAGAGAGAGAGAGAGAGAGAGAGAGAGAGAGAGAGAGAGAGAGAGAGAGAGAGAGAGAGAGAGAGAGAGAGAGAGAGAGATCAGAGAGTCTACAAGGACTTGATAATTGCGTGAAGACATGAATTTTTTGGGACTACCATGTGTTATCATCATATTCACCTAATTACGCTTTACGTGATCAAATTTAAGTCGATGAATGGTGACCTGATAACCCACAAAAAGCCCATCGAGCTATTAATTTTTCTCAGCAGGCCTGCTAGGATATGGAAAAAGTTAGGTTGGACTATGGATTTGGGCTGGTTTGCAGGTTGATAAGACGGTCACATGAATATTTAATGTGATCACATGTTTTAAAAAGTCATCACTGAATGTTAGTAACATCTTTGCGTATTTATGAAATCACGTTTATGAAATAGAGAGAGAGAGAGAGAGAGAGAGAGAGAGAGAGAGAGAGAGAGAGAGAGAGAGAGAGAGAGAGTCCTCTCGGAAGAATAAGGTTGGGTTCAGATTGCCCACCCATGCATCCACCACATATGCGTTGAAATTATGTGGCAAAAACCACTTCACTCAAAATAACACCCACCCACCTTGTCTACATGTGGCGTCTTCCCCCTAGACATGCAAGTCACCATAACTTTTCAGCGTGCATTGTCGAGGGAACTTGATCACACAACTCCATGAGCTTGCAGCTATTTGAGGATCTAGCCACTTGGGCCCATTGAGAGAGAGAGAGAGAGAGAGAGAGAGAGAGAGAGAGAGAGAGAGAGAGAGAGAGAGAGAGAGAGAGAGAGAGAGAGAGAGAGAGAGAGAGAGAGAGAGAGACTCCAATGGCATCATAGATTGTTGCGAGCATCCTCTAGGAAGAATAAGGTTGGGTACAAATTCCCCGCCCACACATGCCTCACATGTGCGTTTAAACGATGCGGCAAAACCCGATTCACTCAAAATAAGAGATTCTTCCAAACCCACCTAGTCTACACATGACCTCTTCCCCCTAGACATGCAAGCCACCATAAATTTCAGCGTGCATTCTGGAGGGGACTTGATCACACAACTCCCCAAGCTTGTAGTTGTCTAATAATCTAGTGACTTGGGCCGGTGAAAATGTTGTTCTAGAGGCACAAAAAATAAATTAATTTGAGAGACAAAAGAGGGAGCACAACTCATGGTTGTGCATGACTAGTCTAAACCCGCCCTAAAGAAAAGTTAATTTCACAGTTGACCTGATTGAGAGAGAGGTTTAGAAGAACAAGAAGAAGAAGAAGAAGAAGAAGAGAATTTTCTAAAGAGTGAGAGCTCTATTGAAAGAGGTTATAAAATTGTGAGCCTATCCCAATGGACGAGAGAGAGAGAGAGAGAGAGAGAGAGAGAGAGAGAGAGAGAGAGAGAGAGAGAGAGAGAGAGAGAGAGAGAGAGAGAGAGAGAGAGAGAGAGAGAGAGAGAGAGAGAGAGACCTTTCCGTCACATGGACAATATCAACATACAAAACAAATCCACCAAGGCAGAGGGAGGGAGGGAGGAGAGAAGAGAAGTTGTAGCATTATAAGAACAATCTAATCCGATGAGTCTTGAACTTAGGACCTCCTCAAGAAGGAAAAAAGAAGAAATTTTTTACCATCATAAGAACAATCCAAAGAGACACCAAAGATTTAAATGAAAAGTGTTACCATAAATGTGGTAGGGATGTGTGTGCACACTTAGGACTGTTGAGGTACTTTTTTCCTCACTAAGAGGTTATTCCCCTGTGCATTGTATATATGCCCATGATTCTAGGACTAACTTATCTTTATATTTGTGCACTAAGAAATACACTCTCTGTTGTGTGACTTGAATCTTCTTCATCTTCTCTAATATGTGAACACATCCCTGTAACCCCAATGCCAACAATTGGTATCCGAGTAGATTACGTCCTCCTGAGTTAAGTTTCTATCACCTCTTGCTCACTTTCTTGAATAGGGTGATCTTTGGTGTGCTTCAAATTTCGATTCGGGTTCATTTTGGCCTCTGTTTCCACTACAGGCAGTACTGCACAAGCAATTTCATCCTTTTTCACAAAATTTCTATCAATGTATTTTTCTAATAGAATAGGTCCCTTACAGTTCTCTTTGGGTTTCTATATAGCACGTTTTAGTCCTACTTTGTTTTTCCTTTTTCAAGGTAGTTTTCACATCAAGTGTAGTCAATTGCCATGGTTGACACATATTCTTGTGTCAAAGGGTCTCTCCAATGTTGTACAGGGCATTGATGGAGATAACTACCCAATGCAGATAACTACCCAATGTTGGCTTACATGATGACACATATTCTTGTGTCAAAGGGTCTCTGCAATGTTATGCAGGGCATTGATGTACATCTACCTTCTGTGGATACAGTCTCTATTGAGGGTATTGTAGGTCCTAGCAGATTTATTGTTGCTAGAGTTGTTTTGCTTATAGCTGAGTAATCTTGTGGGATGTTAAAGATGCACAAGCTCATGCATTTATTTCATTGTCTATGAAGTGCATTATTACTCCTCTCATTGGCTAAGTAAAATCAATAAAATAGGCCTTGAATATTGTGGATCGTCTTTATGTAAGTCGCAAATGAGGCTAAAATTGCATTACTACATAAAGAATTGGAGTCGAAGATTATGCAAGAGGAAGATAACATGGACACTTTTCTTGTTGGCATCAAGAATATCTATAGGAAACTCATTTCTATAGGTGAAGTTATTTTTGACAATTCACTTGTATAGACTATTTCCATGTGTTGCTAGACTCTTACTAGAATTTTGCGATTACTTGGAGAGACTTCTGAACCAAGGAAACCCTCAAGATGTCAAGTTTGATGCAATACAAAAATTGCTATTTACAAGAGTCACTTTCAAGAAAGAACAAGTCTAAATAGTATGCAGTTTGTCGCTGCTCAAGGAGGGACTGATAACAACAATGTAGTCACTTCTCAAGGTTCTTCTATGAGTAGTAGGTCATCAATGTCTAGTGCATCTGATGGCAACAACTCATCTAAAAACCTTAGTGAGAAAGGCAAGAAGAAGATGTGTTGCCATTACTACAAGGCTAATGATCACTTGATGAAGCTATGTCCTAAGTTGAAGGCAAAAAGGGCCAAGAAGAAAGAGGCTAGATCTACTATTAGTGCAACTATTGCATAATATTTTATAAATGGAGATTGTGACATTATTGTAGATGCATAATGGACATTTACTTTATAGTGTACTTATGATCCTTCTATCCATGATGCATGTATGTCAAGTGCTACTACAGAGTCACATGTTTGGTACTTTGATAGTGGTGCTACATTGCACATTACTTTGCATTGCAACTTGTTTACCTCTCTTGAGGCTACCCCTCACCAAAATACAATAACTTGTGCTAACATTACCTCTTATCCAGTCAAGTGAGTTGGAAAGATTGTGCTGATTGCTACAAATGGTAGTTCTTTCACACTTCTTGATGTACTTTCTGTACCAAGGATACAAAAGAACCTTTGTTTGTATCTACAATTGCAAAACTTGGTCTTGTTGTCAAATTTGTGGATGACAGATGTACAACTCCTGATCTTAGTTTTGGTGATAAAATTGTTGCATCTAGCATTTTGTGCCGTGGGCTATATAAGATCACTTTGTATGACAAGTGCGGACAAAATTTTCCAAATGCAAATGTGAATCCAAAGGCTATTCTGTGTCGTGGGCTATATAAGCTCGCTTTGGCTTCTAGTATTTCATGTCATGGGTTGTATAAGCTTACTTTTGTTGTGCACGTGTAGCGTGTGTGTGGAGTGTGTGCAAGAGAGGGGAAGAAGAGAATGGGGAAGGGGATGCTACACAAACAGCCTGTATTGGGTTAGTGGAGAAGAAAGAGGAGAGTCAACCCTCTCTCTTTTTCCCCCTATATTGATTAGGTGAAATCAAGTATACAAGGGTGGTTTCCCACAGCCACCTGGCCTACACCCCAACAACCTCCCACTTGAAGGTCATGGTGGCCAATAGTGGCATTAGTATAGTTAGTCTATACAAAGTTGATGAAGCATTGCCGAGGCTTCATCCTACACCCATAAGTTCTATACAATGTGTAAATCGCTTCGAGGCTAGGCTTTTTGTGAGAGCATCTGCGGGGTTGTCGTCAGTGTGAACCTTGACAAGCTCGATACGCTTGCCAGCCAATGCATCTCGTATGACATGGTATCTGACCTCTATGTGTTTCGACTTTGAGTGAAATACCAGATTCTTTGCCAAAGCAATGGCACTCTGACTATCACAATGTAGTACTGGAACCTTGTGAATGCCCAAATCTCCCACTAGACGAGCCAACCATATGGCTTCCTTGCTGACGTCAAGTGCAGCAACATATTCTGCCTCAGTGGTAGATGAAGACGTGCAATCTTGGAGACACGATCTCCAAGAGATAGCTGCTCCAGCAAACATGAACACATAGCAAGATGTGGATCTTCTACGATCCAAGCAACCCGCATAATCCGCATCCATGTAACCTACAATAGATGCATCATTGTTTCCGAAGCGTAAACACTTTCTAGCTGTACCTTTCAAATATCTGAGGATTTTCTTCACTGCTTCCCAATGCTTCTTGCCAGAGTTTGCCATGTACCTACTAACCACTCCCACTGCATGTGCAATGTCTGGTCTTGTGGCTACCATAGGGTACATCAAACTGCCAACTGCAGAAGAATATGGTACTTTCGCCATTTCCTCTTTCTCAGCCACTGTCTTGGGAGAGTCTTCCTTGCTAAGTTTGGAATATGCTTGCATTGGGGTACTCATTGACTTCCCCCCCTACATACTAAAACGTTGCAAGACTTTGTGAATGTACTTTTCTTGAGATAATTCAAGAATTCCACGTTGTCTGTCTCTCTTGATGTGCATACCAAGAAAGTGATTGGCATCTCCCAAATCTTTCATGGAAAACTGAGTGCTTAGCATCTTTTTCAATTGATTGATCTCATCAATTGATTTGCCTGCGATAAGCATATCATCTACATACAAGATCAAGATGATTAAAGAACCATCGTTCAATCTTTTTGTGTATAAGCAGTGATCCTCTTGACTTCTTATGTAACCCTGAGACTGCATGAATTTGTCGAATTTTTGATATCATTGCCTTGAACCTTGCTTGAGGCCATAGAGTGCCTTTTTAAGTCTACAAACCAATTTTGTCCTCGTTGGTTTTTGGGTTTCACATACGAATCCCTTTGGTTGTTTCATGTAGACATCTTCATCTAGATCCCCGTGAAGAAATGTTGTGTTCACATCCATTTGGACAAGTTCCATGTCCTGGATAGCAACTAAGCCAAGCACGGTGCGAAGTGTAGTCATCTTGACTACTGGAGAGAAAATCTCATCAAAATCCACACATTTTTGCTGCTTGAAACCCTTGGCAACTAGACGAGCCTTGTATCTAGGCTCGGGATCTTCCGTTGTATACTTCTTCTTGTATACCCACTTGCAAGGTAAAGCATTTTTGCCTTTTGGTAATTCAACCAAAATCCATGTCTCATTAGCCACAATCGAATTGTATTCTGATTGCATAGCCTGCTCCCACTTAACGCTATCATCCATTTGTGTAGCTTCGCTCTCCACTGGCAGTGACCAAAATGTGGTTTATACCCGGCTCAAACTGCTCGGTCGCATGTGATACTCTCTCAAAGCGTCTCAATGCCTGACTGCTGGACTTTGCTCTCTCCAGAGCAATAGTAGTATCTTGCACTTGAGGAGTAGGTGAAACACTACTGAACTGAGTTGGTTCGGAGGCTACATCCTCAAAACAAACATGTCTGTACTCAACATCTTTGATGGACTTCTTGTGCATTTTTGATTCATTAAAAATCACATGTGAGCTACGAATGACTTTGTTTGATTCTGGGTGCGAGAGACGATATCCCATCTCTCCGTTTGCACCATAGCCAATAAAGATGCATTTGTGTGATCTGGGATCTAACTTCCGACGAAGTTCTTTGGGCACATGTGCATATGCCTCACATCCAAATACACGTTTGGCCTTTTGCCAGTCCATAATTCCTTTGGAATTTTGAAATTCAAAGGAGAACTAGGTGACCTGTTGATGATGTGCACTGCTGTCAAAATAGCTTCCCCCCAAAACTTTGGAGTAAGCTTCGCCATAGACATCATAGAGACAACTCGCTCTTGAATCATACGATTCATTCTTTCAGCTATCCCATTTTGTGCAGGTGTGTATGGAGCAGTAAACTGCCACCGAATGCCTCTTCTATTGCAAAAATCCTTGAACTCTATGGAGACGTATTCTCCACCGTTGTCCGTGCGAAAAGCTTTGAGCTTTTTTCCTGATTGGTTCTCAACCATGGCGAGGAATTTTTGGAATGTCGAAAAGACTTCTTCCTTACGTTTAAGGAGATACACCCACACCTTTCTGGTAGAATCATCTATGAACGTGAGAAAGTAGTTCGCCCCCCCTAGAGTTTTATGTGGCAATGGATCACACAAATCACTGTGCACCAAGTCTAGAGGTTCGCCTAGTTTCTTATTCAATGGCGAAGATGTCAATCTAGTCTGTTTGGCATATAGACAATTCTCACACAATGGAAAGTCCGTGTAATCTAACACAGGTAAGTAGCCAAAATGCTGAAGTGTTTTCATTCCCTTTTGGCTAATGTGCCCTAGCCGGCTATGCCACAACTCAGGAGACGACAGCTCGGCAACATAGATAGAGTGTTCGTCGACACTCGAAACAAACAAAGAGTACAGGGATCCGTTTTTATTGCCTTTCATCATGATAAGGTTGTTCTTGCGGATCATCCAAGAACGATTACCAAAAATTATAGTGTAGCCAAGATCATCCAATTGCCCTATAGAAAGCAAGCTTTTCGTAAGCTTGGGCACATGTCTGACATTCTGTAGCACAAAAGTAGTGCCATTATGCATCTGAAGTTTCACATCACCAATGCCAATAATGTCAAGCTCATAGGAATCACCAAGCTTGACTATTCCATGCATGGATGCATAAGAGGAAAACCACTCTCTATGCGGTGTGACATGAAAACTTGCACCAGAATCAAGGATCCAATTCTGTGCATAACCCTCATCCTGTGCAACCAAAGCATCTGGAGTGAGATCTAAAGTGAAAATGAGAACATCTGAGGCATCTGTTGTCACCTCGGCATGAATCTTTGTGGGCATAATGAGCATCACTAGAGGAGGAGCATCCTCTACTGCAGTGGTAGGTATGGGAGACTCAACAATATTGAGCTCCTCAATCTTTACTGTACTTTTGCCTTTGCCAGAATTATCCTTTTGCATGTTTTTCTGATCTCTTAGGAAACTGCGACAATCCTTTTTGTAATGACCCTTCTTGTGGCAATAGTAACACTCGACATTTCTGGCATTGCGGTCTCTACTTTGGTTCCTGTGTCTGCTAGGACTACGAGGATTTCGCTCTCTACTTTTGCTTTTGTATTTGTTCCTGTCACGGCCTCTTGGCTTTGTTGAACTACTAGCCATATACGCATCTCCATGACTAGCATTATCGAGAGATTTACGACGAATCTCGTCAGTGAGCAACGCATCTGTGACAACATTGAACTCTAACTTGCCATTCGGAGCTGAATTGCTAATGGCTGTGTAAAAGATATCCCATGAACTGGGTAGAGAGCATAACAAGAAGATAGACTTGAGTTCATCGTCAAACTCCTTAAAGCCCTGAGATGTTAGCTGACTAAACAAGGAGTTGAACTCATTTAAGTGACTGGAAACTGTGCTACCTTCTTTCATGTTGAGCTTCATAAGTTTTTTCATGAGAAAAACTTTGTTGGATGCACTTTTGCTCTCCCATGCTGAACATAAGCTATCCCAAAGTTCCTTGGTTGTTTTCTTTCCTATGATAGTGAAGAACACTGACTCGGCTAGATGTAAACGTATCGTAGCCATGGCTTTTGCATCCAAAAGCTCCCATTGAGCTTGTGTATAATCATCATCCTCTGCGCGCTCTTTCAACGGTTCTAAGAGGCCTTTGTTTATCAAAACATCTTTCATGCGCTCTTTCCACATGGTGAAGTTGCTGCCATCGAACTTCCGAATGAAATACTCCTCCTTTTCTGAAGAAGAAGCCATCACTGATAAGAGGGTTTGAGAGGTGCCAAACTATGGCGAAAAGCTGTAGAAATTTGGGCAGAGTAACCTTTGTATCGGGAGTAAAATCTCAACCGAAATAGACTCAAAAGTTCCAACAATGAAAGTCACGACTCGCGGAAAGGAAATCTGGCTGAGTCTCCTTTATATGAGGAGTCAAAACTCAACTCAAAATGCATATAAATGTGCCAACTGTACTAACTGGTATCTGCTGCACAAAACGACTGCTATGTGAGTACCAACTCGGCGTCAAAAGCATAAATAACCGTCCAGATACATATCCTATGGTGAGGGTACCGTAAAGGGGAACTCCAGCTACCTGTATCACCGAAGGTGTCTCAACATTCGAGCACACCCTAGCTCAAAGAAAACCTCACGCTATCGACCCTCCAAAGGCTAATGCAGACACAAATGGACTAGCCACAGTCTCAGAAAGGGCTCTTCCAGTCCGAGTCTCAGAAACGGCCGGGAAAAAACTGCCAAAATAGCCAAAAATGGCTCCACATGTAGTACAGTGGGCAGTTTCCGCAACTCAACGTACATGAGTAAAACCGCGCTCAAACAGGCGCCAAGAACTGCTGCATGCAGTGAAAGTGATCCCTACGAGGATATCTGCTCTCAAAAGAGCTCAGTAGCACTAGGTGTGCCCACAACAAAATGCATCTGTCAACGCATGTGTCCGCAGAGAATCTGCTGTCAAAATGACTGCCAAATCGCCTGTGAAAGCGTCGTGTCTCATAACCTGGAGAATCTGTGAGT
This sequence comes from Adiantum capillus-veneris, assembly GCF_014529385.1. Taxonomy (NCBI): domain Eukaryota; kingdom Viridiplantae; phylum Streptophyta; class Polypodiopsida; order Polypodiales; family Pteridaceae; genus Adiantum; species Adiantum capillus-veneris. Next base: position 137,186,895 of record NC_140951.1, on the reverse strand, counting down.
GAATGGGCTGAAAAACCCCCTGTAGCCTGTAACCTGCGTGTCGGTGTCGCTATGTGCCGATTTCTGCTGCCGGGCAGAAATATGCTAGTCGAATAGCCGCCAAAGGTGTCGTATCCGTAAACTGTGTCGTACAAGGCGATCAGTGCGCTCGGTGCCGATGCCGGGTGTCACTCCTCTATGATAGAGGTACCTCACCCACGCATGTCGCAAGCACGGTCGTCAATCGCGGGAACGCGCTCGTCCTGGGAAAACGCCCGGTGTCTGGGTCGGATGTCGGAGATCCGCCGCAATGAGCAGTGTCGATCCGGTGCGCATGAGCGGTGTCGATGTCGATGTCGCCTTCCGCCCCGCCGAGTGGAAGTGGCTAGCCGAGTAGCCGTAAAACGCCAATGCTCGAGCGGTCAATACCGAGTTGGATCGGTATCGATCGTAGATCTCGCTCGATCTGTGAAGATTGTTCTCAAGCTTGTCGGACTCAGTTGCTTGTGCTCGCTCGCAAGCACGGTGTCAAGCTCTCTCTCTCACTCTCTATCTCTCTCTCTCTATTTCTCGCTCGCTCACTCTCTATCTCACAAGCTTTTCGCGCAATGAGAGAATGTGTGTCTATCTCTCTATCTCACAAGTGCAAATTTCTGAGATACTTTCTTTTCACGAGCTCGAGGAAAGGAGTCGGGGAATTCGGTATCGCAGGCTCAGTGGGAATGAGCCTTTGCACACACACTATTGTGGGAGTGTGTAATTAAAAAAAAATTGTTGTCTGTCTGTCGAAACCTACTTGCAGTCGACGACTGTGGGTGAGTGTGTGTGTGTGTGTGTGCATAGCAGGACTCCTGCTCTCGGTGCTCTCTGGCGGCCCCAATTTGCTGCTCGTCAACACACTCCCAAGCTCCCAATGTCTGCACACGCTATTGGCTTGTATTGACCAGCACTGCCAGATGCACTCCAAGCCACCCGAAGCTCCTCTCGAGTGTGTGTGTGGACTCTGCACGGTGTCGCGAGCTACGATGCTATCATTGCTTGCCCTTTTCCAAACCTTGCTTCTATTGGGCGATGCTCTCCTCTCTTCCTTGGTTCTGCAGCTCTCACCCGATCTGCTCGACTCGTTGCTTGCTTGATTTGCTCTGCTTGCAAACCTCAAAAGCTCTCAATTCACCTGTTCCACCACAATTTGCATAATTTGCAAAGCCTTCGATTTTTCAGATCCCGATTGTGCCTTGCTCAACTCCCTCTTCGCTTGCTTGCAAAGCCTTTGTCTGCACAACGCGATAGCTCACGGCCTGATTCAGAGGAGAGTGTGTATGTGGTTATGCTCCAAGCTTCAATGCTTGCCTCACGACTATTGCTCGACTTCTCTACAGAAGCTGATTCCCTTGCTCAGCAATGATTGCTCTCGATCTACCTTCGTAGACGCCCGAAAAAATCATGACATCTTCGATTCTGCAGAGCTTGTTGAGCTCTCATGGATTCCCTTGGGGTCGCTGCATACACGGAGTGGCCAGGGATGCTGACGGGTCCCCTGAGCTCTGATACCACTTGTTGTGCGCGTGTAGCGTGTGTGCGGAGTGTGTGCAAGAGAGGGGAAGAAGAGAATGGGGAAGGGGATGAAACACAGACAGCCTGTGTTGGGTTAGTGGAGAAGCAAGAGGAGAGTCAACCCTCTCTCTTTTTCTCCCTATATTGATTAGGTGAAATCAAGTATACAAGGGTGGTTTCCCACGGCCACCTGGCCTACACCCCAACAACTTTGACATCTAGCATTTTGTGTCGTGGGCTAAGCTCACTTTATATGATAAGTGTGGGCAAAATTTTGAAAATGCAGTTGTGGATTCGAAGGTTGTTTCAGATGCCAAATTTTGAAAATGCACGCTTTGGGCATCTGAAATTTATTAGTTTACTACGTGTCCAAAAATATGATATGCTTGTTTCTTTGTTGCCTCTTGAAGCGCCTTCTAAGCATGTTTGTGAAGATTTTATTTTGGGTCCAATATAGCGTTCAAAGTTTTCAAAGGATTGTTCATTATAAGTAAGGGCTACATGCAAGATACAACTTGTGCATATTGATGTTGTGGGCCTACTCAAACTCCATCCTTGAGATCACATGCACGTATTTGATTGTTTAGCTTATGGTTTGGAGCCACAAAATTAGCACAAAAAATTGAATGATAAGGCTGTCAAATGCATTTTTGCGGTTACAGTCTTGAAAGCAAAGGTTATAGGCTATATTATCCACAAACAAAGCGTATCTAGGTTTCATGAGATGTTGTATTTGTAGAAGATTCAATACAGCCTTTATTATCATGTACTAAAGACAATAATGTAAGCTCACTTGACATTTATCACACTTTGTTTCCTCCTTTTAATGTTGAAGAATTGAATGTAAATTTGAATGAGGCAAATGTACTTACATAACAATGTCTCTATGTAGCTTTTTGCACAAGGCAATACCACCATCACACTGCTTAAATTGTATGCCCAAGTAATGATGTAAAAGCCCCAAGTCTTTCATTTTGAAGGTAGCATTCAAATCAGCTTTAAATCAGCATTATATATGTGTCTCATTTGAGCCAATAATTAGCAAATCATCCACACACAGAATAATGATGAGAAATACATCACCTTCACGCTTTACATACAAAGTGCTTTCTGTTGGACTATTTTGAAAGCCTCATTTAACCAAATGAGTGTCATATTTCTCATACCAAGTGGGAGAAGATTGCTTCAACCCATAAAAAGCTTTCTTACATTTGCACACTTTATCTTCTTGTCCTTTTATGACAAAACTATGAGGCTACATTACATAAACTTCCTCAAATATATCAGTATTCAAGAAACCAATAACAATGTCTGATTGATGTACATCCCATCCAAAGTGAGCTGCCAATGCACATAGAAAATGAACAGTATTCATACAAAAAGTGGAAGCAAAAGTCTCTTCATAATCTATGCCTTTATGTTGTGCATAGCCTTTTGAAATTAGTTGAGTCTTATAGCGATCAATCTCACTTGTAAACCCAGTTTGTACTTATGGCCTTTTTTCCTATGAGGCAAATCACATAAAGTCCACGTGTCATTTTTTATAAGTGCATCATATTCTGATTGCATGGCAGTCATCCAATTTTTTGAATTCTTTGCTTCATCAAAAGACAGAGGTTCCTCCATATCACATAAACTCGAAACAACCAAAGCATAACAATCCGATGTAAAAGATGCATGGCAAGAACCTAAGCGAGTACGACTAAATGAAGGTGCATCCAATTTACTATCATACAAAGTATGCACCAACCATTTTGTCATACCTTTAGCCTGCTCATTATCAGCCCTTTCCACCTCAATGTTGGGGGTTCCATCGTTGCATAGCTCCAATGACCAATAAAATTATCAATCCGAGGGATGAGCTACCCGGCTAGGGCATGGAAACACTCACATGATTAGTGAGCTAATCATGGCAACACGAATGGCTGACTCTACGAGGTGAGCTTCTCGACCTATGGAGGAGCTAAGCCACAATGAAGGGCAATCTCCACACCCACTTCTCTTCACCTCCAATCAACCCAATCACACACACTAACAATTGCAAGACGCATACAACACTAATTCTATCATGCAACACACTAATCACAAGCACACACACATAGATCCATCGAGCACCACACTCCAATCAAACCTACATCAACACACAAGCAAAAGAGGGCAATCACACAAGATTAGAGAGGGATTAACCACTAATTAGTTAAGATCTAGCTAATCAAAGGATCATAGGCAATCATAAGAAGCATGAGAGAGGCATAGTGAAAGAGAATTAAGCATTGATTAGTGTTAACCAAGTCACATGAGCAAGGAGAAGCTCAATGACTCCATAGCTACACACCTCAAGAGCTCTCACCAAAGAGTGCTCTCAACAAATGAGCTTGAGAACCCTAATTTCTTTTACACGCTGCCTTATATACCTAGGGTAAAAATATGCAATGTTCGGTGCAGACCAAGCTCTTGGAGCTTGCCCAAAGTAACTTGCCCAATCCGGACAAGATCTTCAACACCTTCCAATTTAAACTTGAATATCTTGCGCATGAAGGCTTTGTTTGACAATTTGTTTGGACTAGCTTGCATAGCATCTTGCATACCATATTCTAGAGCACCAACTCAACATCTTAGGCACCTTTACCTGTCACCCCAGTTGGACCTTTCTGGAGCCTTTTCTACCAAAAAAACCGCATTAGACATACACTTCCACTATCATTTTCCTACTCAGGTCCTCCACATTAGCCTTAGCCCTTTGTCCTGCACCTGGTAGCACCCATAGCTTGGCATAGAGAACTTTCCGTCACATACCAACTTTGGATGCACCATCATTGCCCAGCCCCTAGTTGAAAATTCATGTTCAACCACACACATGTTCATTCCACCTAAAAAAACTGCAACACCTAACTGGGAACCAAAAGCACTCCAAAACCACAACCATATGTACAAAAGCTGACACCTTCTACCCACATTGTTTGCTCAAGCGGATTGCCCAACCCCCTACTTTACCTTCCATCACCCACCTGGGTCGAACACTTGGCTTCAGTCTCCCTTCTTCACTTGCAAAAACCTCCCATAGTGTTGCATCCCAGCACATAGCCAATCATCCACATAAGTTACCCTCGGCATGCTTCCATTGCTTATAATGGAAATGGCCTATGAACTTTGAGAGTAGCGGAATTAGGAAATTAGATGTAGTACTTTTGTGAGATTACTTTGTGAGCATAGCGGGTGAACTTAGTTGATGGTAGCAACATAAACATGGTACTTAGTTAACTTGGCATGAACAATACTTTTGCAAGAGAGAGAGTTTAGAGAACATGACAATAGTTGAGGACCGGATTCATATGGAGCCGGTCCCCCCTCCAATAGGCATTTGTATTATAGTTTCTTTCATCAAGAGAGACTTGGTACAATACAATCTTTCTCTTCCTTGTGACCTAGGTGATGCAATGAAGATGGAAAAAAGCTTCATGCATCACAAGCATAACATAAACTTTGTAGAAATCATTAACTATCCCAAGCCTCAGTCCCAAGGCCTCAAACACCATCGAAGGTGGAGAGAGCTAGCGGGGAATGAGGATAGGGAAGAGGAAGAAGAAACATTCCATAGGAGAAAGAAATAGTTCCTCACTTATCATCACTCTTCTTTCTAGCATACATAATAGCATAGTAATGAAGATGTAGAAGATGGCAAGCTTAAGCATTGAAGCATGGCTCTTGGTTGGATTTTCATTCCATAACCAAAAGTGTTGGTGTAGGCTCTCACTTCTCACAAGCTTGGACAAGGAGGTGGAGTTCCTCTACTTTCACCAAGTGAGAATGATCCACAAAATGAGTGTGTGTGTGTGATGTAAACCCCCCTAGCACCCCCCTTGCTTGTAAGGGGCGATTTCTAGCCTTTCCACATGCTTCAGGCTCATTGGACCCCTCTCCCCTAGCCAATCACATGCAGCATGCATTCAAGTATATGGGTAGACTTTGGACAAGTGTTCTCCTTACCTCTTAGAGAGAGAGAGATCTTGAAAATATCTAGATATTTGTTGGATGGAACTAGAAGCTCATTGGACCCCTCTTTAGCCCAACCAATAGCATCCAAGCACACCATGTGGCTAAGCACAGGAAGAGTCTGACATGTGTCCCATGTGCCCCTTGAGAAAAGGGGTGCCCTTTGGGTGAGTGGGAGGTTAAGTCAAAGATTCCCCTAACTTTGGGACTTTCCCCCTCCTTTGTAGGGTCTCTTTTTGACTCAAGCACCTTACCCCCAATACATGGGAAGCTTCTCAAGCACCTTCCTCATTAAGTTTGTCGGGTCTCTTTTTGACTCAAACAACTTATTCCCCATGCATGGGAAGCTTTTCAAGCACCTTCTTCATTAAGTATGACAAGCACCTCAAGTACCTTAGTCATCAATAATGACAAGCACCTCAAGCACCTTAGTCATAAAGCACGACAAGCACCTCAAGCACATTAGTCATCAAGCACGATAAGCACCTCAAGCACCTTAGTCATCAAGCACGAAAAGCACGTCAAGCTTAGGTCGGGTTCCCACCTCAAGCTCAACCCTAGCTTGCCTAAGGTCAAAGAACTTTTAAAACTAACCATTGGAGGTTTTTAAAGGAAGCTAACCCCAAGGTCTTTTAAGATCCATTATATGCACGTTTCTCTTTGATAGAATACCTCCTTTTGGACCCCTATTGAGATGTAACCATCTCTCCTCTTGGTCCCCTACTGAGTTAAGTTTAGAAGCACTCATTGCACATTGCTCTTTGATAGACCATCTCCTTTTGGAACCCTATTGAGATGCAACCATCTCTCCTTTTGGTCCCCTGCTGAGATAGGTCTAGAAGCACATGTCTCAATTCTAACTCTTGTTCCCGTTTATTCTCCCCCATTAAATGATCAGTTTAATTTGAGAAAATCATTTGGGTAAGCTAGGTATTAGATCTTATAACATTACCTCTCTCTTGAAATCATAGTCGTCCTCGACTATGAGGTAGAGAAGATAAAGCCTAGTCATTAGTCCATGTAACTTAGCAGGTAGAGGATCCCTTTTTACCCTACGACATCATTCCAAGATGGATGACTAATCCATTTGGTGCTTGGGAGACGTAGCTGCCGCAAGAATGTCTGCTCTTAGTCTATATCATACTTCCAAAGTAGAGTGACAAGTTCTACTTGGTGTTTGGGAGACGTCATCACCACAAACATGATTCTAAGCATGCATACTATTTAAATTTGTGCACAATAAAAAGAGAACTAGTCTTATAAGACAAAAATATTTTCCATTTAAAATGCATTTTCATATGCTTACTCTAGTGCAACATTGTAAGCATTGACAAGGTTCATATTATCCTTAAGCTAGGTTTCTTGCATCCATTTAGCATCTTTAAAAGGATAATTCTTTAACTTAATAAGAGATCGTTAGATAATCTTACCGTTTCTTAATACCTTGTCTTCATGTCATAGGATGGACTCAAATTGAAGTACTTGATCTCCGATGTTTGGAGGGTCTGCAACTATTGCTTCTTTTGATGGTGCTCCTTTGTAAGGATTACATAGGCTCTCATGGAAAACAAGGTGCATGAGCCAATGGTTGGGACAACTTTAATTGATAAGCCATCTCATTGATTGTCTTACGAATTTAAAAAGGACCATAGTATCTTTTTACTTGTTTAGCATAAACTCTTGCTGGCCCGAAGGATTCTTGCCTGTAGTATGCCTTAGATGAGACTTGAGAAATTTTAGCAAGCCCCAATCATTTTCCTTAAAGGCTAAGGCTCTTCCATGCTTAATTAGCAGCAACCCTTTTTGTCTTTGCTTTGAGATGGATATAACCTCTTTGGTCTTTGGAAAAGATTCTTGTGAGTCTCGGCTATATTCATTAGTAGAGGCGAAGATCTTCCCATGTACTTTAAGTAGTAAGGGACTTTTAGATCTTCCCTCTTTAAACTTGAAAGGTGCTTTCCCCATAGAAGTATGTACAATGTCATTGTACGCATACTCTATAAGAGGTAGGTACTTCTATCATTGAGAACGTTGATCTACTTCCATGACATAGGCTTTTAGTAGATTCAAGAATCGTTAGATTAGATATTTCACTTTGGTCATCCGTTTGTGGACAATAGGACGAAAGAGAAATTTAATCTATTTCCTAGATTCTCAAAGAGATCCTTCTAAAAATTTGCTGGTCATTCTAGGGTCTTTGTCCGACACTATAGATGTTGCAAAGCCGTGATGCTTGAAAATTTGAGATCTGAAGAGGGTTGCCATTTGATGTGCCTTAATAGTCCGTTTGACATGCATAGAGTGTGTTTTCTTGTTAAGCTTGTCGAATGAAACAATCCAAGTTGCTTCCTTCGATCAAATTTCAACTTTTGGTATACCATGCATTTTGAAACATACTTTTGTATGTTTATTTTTCATGGTAGACCAACAAAAATACATTTCTACTCCTTGAAGAGTAGATTATGGATTCCCTCTTTTCCCCGCATAAGGAGAAGTATGGGATTCATACATGCTTTCTTATTGTATGGGTGAGTAGCACATAGCCTATTTCCGTTTAGAAGATAACCATCCTTGAAGGTGAATGGTTCTTTTTTCTTCCCTAATCCAAAGGCTCTAATTACATACTTAAAGTCTCGATCAGTAGCATACTCATCTATCATAAAAGATAGATCATTGCGAGTTGCTATAGACACCCCATTTACCCTTGGTCGTTGTGAAAGTGCATTGACCACTTGATTGTGCTTGCCAACAATGTGAGCAATATGAAATTTAAATTGCAAAAGAAAATTTGTCCACCTCATTTGTTTGTCGGAGAGCTTGGTTTGCATCATGAAGTTCTTGAGGCTTTGTGATCCATTCGTAGGATGAATGGAGTCCCCAAGATATAGTGTTTCCACGTGTTTAGGGCATATAGAATAGCTAGTAGCTCTTTTTTGTATTTGCCTAATACTCACTTATCAAAGTTGAGTCTTTGACTCACATATGCTATGGCATGCCCTTCTTGAAACAAAACAACTCCAAGGCAATCACTACAAGCATCACATTGGACCTCAAATGGCTTTGAGAGATCCAGTAGTATGAGCACATGTTGAGAGATAAGCTTCTCAAAAGCTTCTTGCACTTTTGCAGTCCATGAATACTTAACGTTCTTTTTTTTTTGTTAAGTCATGTAATGGGCCTGCTATTAGCAAGAATTTTTTCAATGAAGCATCTATAGTATGCACACATACCTAAGAAGCTTCGTACCTCCTATAGATTCTTTGAATTAAGCCATCCTTTTATTATCTCTAACTTTGTTGGATCCATACGGGGGCCATTTCTTTAGAGATAATGTGACCTAAATATTGAATCTGTTGTAGGAAAAATTCATTTTTTTAAAAATTAATGAAAAGCCTATTCTCTCTCACAACTTGAAAGATTACCTGGACGTGTCCCTTGTACTCCTCAAGAGAATTTGAATGGCCTGAAGATTTTTGTCCATCATGAGTTAGAATGCGTCTCGAGCATTTGTCAGGCCAAAAGTTGTAAATTATCAAATAGACCTTCTATCTGCGGCCCACGAATTCTATTTTTGATAGTGATATTATATACTGCTCTATAGTTCGACACACATGGGATATGTGTCGTCTTTATTTTGCATTAAAAGCAACGGTGAACAAAATGGAGAGGAGCTAGACCTCACCATCCCTTTTTCCACCAATTCATGCACTTGCCTCATGATCTCTGTGAGGTCCCCAAGCCGCAAATACCAAGATCGGGATAGGATCCTTGACAGGTCTCTAGGTCTGATAAAAATCAGAATCTCTAAACAAGAAAAATGCAAGGAATAGACCTTTACCATTGACAATGGCTTGGGTCTATAGCCTTAGAAGAAGACCTAGTCATGTCTCACAGCGAAAACGGGACAACGTATTAAAAGTCCCAAAAAAACTATTTCGGCCCTATATCTTCCACAAATTGGGCTAAGGTATCCTCAACCAACACTTTTTTCCCCCTAACATATGTGAGGGCACAGCCGCTGGTGGACTCCTCTTCCAAGTAAAGATGGTTTCCAAATGTTTTTAGTGCACGGGATGGATAGTTACCTGACTCATCAGGTCCACCCGTCCATGATTGACAACCTTAGTCAATCTCCACTTACCACCCCGCACTCACACATAATTCTTTTGTTTTCTAATTACTATCACATTCTTGTCACAATTAAAACAATGATTTCGTTTAACTTTCATCACAATAATTCGTTCAATCAATTATTAAAGACAGTATTGAAAGCATTCTTTTAGAAAACAAACATCTTTAAACTTAAGACAGGGTACGGTCAATCAAAACATTGTGCATAATAACCATGACCACCTAAGGGTGAAAAAACGGCACCCATTCCTTATTCACAATCCGGATTGGATAAAGTCCACCCCAAGGTTCTGGGTGCCCATACACCAAACCAGTTGCCCATACAACCGGGCGGCTCCCCTAGGATAAAAACAGTATCCTAACTTATGTAGAAACATCAAGACATGACACGGAGTAGAAACTCATCCTTCATGGGGGTAACCGACTTATCCGTGGCTGGAAAGCCATCATTATCATCAATTTATACCAAGGAGTATGAGGTGTCTTGAGACAAGCTGTCTTAAGGATGATCAATCATACCTTTCCTAATTCAACCAATTTTAACCCAAACAATTCTTTCCTACATTATAAACAAATGCACATTGGAATTTACCTTCCGTTTTTGGTCAATTATTCCTTTGATTCTCTCATTCCTTACGTATGCAATGCTAACTTATAAAAGAACTTAAACTATTTAAAGACTTAATTGAATAATGGGAAACCCACCTGGGACTGATCGGCCATCTGCTGCTGCTGTGCTGGTGCCTGAAGACTCTCCTCCGTAGGCCTACTACTAGGTCCAGCTTCATCGTCGTGCGACACTCTAGTTCTTTTTAGAGCTCTGCCCTCATCATCAGATGTAGGATTGGCTTGGGTCCTTTTAGGTGCCATAACTTCTTATCCTTATAAAAAGAACGTCTAATCATTAGGTAAATTATCCGAAATCCAGACTTAACCTTTGTAACCAATTTTACCAAAATCTGGGTTAAATTTATAGTCTTAATTGGTAAATTCTTGACCTAGTAATTTCTTATTTTCCTATATTGGCATGATAACTTGCTCCACAGCTTCCCTTAGCGTTTTCTAAGCTATCCTAATTTTCTTATAATTTTTTATATCTTTTTCCATCGAATTTTAAGCTTGGAATCTGCTTATTTTGGGCTTAATATTTATTCTATTTATTTTCTCTCAAATATTTTATTTCCTCAACTTTATATCATAGGTTTACACTTACTATAATTTTTGCAAAGTCTATTTATTTTTATTAATCTTTTGCTAAAAATAGGACTTTTGGTCAATTATAATTTTCTAAACTCACTAATTAACTATGGTATAATTATCACAAGTAGATAAGGATGTTTGTGACCTCTTGTAATTATCTTCTAATTTTCCAACCCAATTATCTAATTTCCATCTTCAATTTTCAGCTAGAATTAGTATAATTTGACTTAGATAAATATCTATACTACTTTTCTAACCTTGATATAATTATCACAGCTTTTTAATCATGTAATATAGCCCAAATAAATAGCATGTAATCATATCACATGATTTACTAATTTCCCCCTTTAGTTCTCAACTAGAACTAGTATAATTTGACTTGGATAAATACCTATCCTACTTTTCTAACCTTGACATAATTATCACGGCCTCACTATCATGTAATCTAATCTGATAAATAGCATGTAATCATATCACATGTTTTACTAATTTTCTCGTTTAGTTCTCAGCTAGAATTAGTATAATTTGACTTAGATAAATATCTATACTACTTTTCTAACCTTGACATAATTATCACAGCCTCATTATCATGTAATCTAACTTTGGTAAATAGCATGTAATCATATCACATGTTTTACTAATTCCCCCGTTTAGCTCTCAACTAGAATTAGTTTAATTTGACTTAGATAAATATCTATACTAGTTTTCTAACCTTGACATAATTATCACGGCCTCTTTATCTTGTAATCTAAATCTGATAAATAGCATGTAATCATGTCAGATCATTTACCAATTTTTGTCTTGAATTTACCCTAAAAAATAGTGTTTTTCTAATGAGATAATTATCTAAATTAATTATTTGTGGTTAATATAATTGTCACGGGTTTGTTAAGATGTGATTTACCTATCATAATTATCTCAAAGCGTTTTAGTTTAATTTTCTATTTTCTCCATTAATTTCTCCTAAAACAGTGTTTTCCTACTGAGATACTTAGTTAAACTAGTTATTTAAGGTTAACATAATTATCACGGATTTCCTAAGATATATTTATCTTTTGATAATTATCTCAAAGCATTTTGGATCAGTTTACTATTTTCCCCCTTTTATTTTTTCCTAAAAACAGTGTAATTCTGATGAGATAATTAGTTAAACTAATTATCTGAGGTTAACATAATTATCACGAGTTTATAAGATGTATTTTTTGTATGATAATTATCTCAAAGCATTTTGGATCAATTTGCTATTTTCCTCCTTTTATTTTTCCTTAAAAACAATGTAATTCTACTAAGATAATTAGTTAAACTAATTATCTGAGATTAAGATAATTATCACAAGTTTCATAACATATGTTTTTTCTCTGATAATTACCTCAAAGCATTTTGGATTAGTTTGTTATTTTCCCTATTTTATTTTCTCTTAAAAATAATGTAGTTTTGTTGAGATAATCAGTTAAACTAATTATCTACAGTTAAGATAATTATTATGGGTTCCATATAATATAATTTTCCTCTAATAATTATCTCACAGCATTTTAGATTAGTTTGCTATTTTCTCCCTTTCATTTTTCCCTAAAAATAGTGTAATTCTACTAAGATAATTAGTTAAACTAATTATGTGAGGTTAAGATAATTATCACAAGTTCTATAAGATGTGATTTACCTCTGATAATTATCTCAAAGGAAATGATTAATTTGATTATTTCCCCCTTTACTTTTCTCAAAAAAATAGTGTAATTCTACTTCAATAATTATAAAAATTACTCAAAAAATTAAAAAATGATTTTCCTAGTATAATGACAGTCTAACATAGTTTTGATAAATATCTCATCTAAATCTAAATTTAAATACTATAATTATCATTAATTTCTGGTTAAAATGAGTAATTTTAACCCTAAAATAATATAATAATTAATTAGCTTAGTGTCCCTAAGCTTAATCTCAATAATCAACAGAGAATTTTGAATTAGGAGAGAATTTTAAAGTATACATAGGTTTAATCTTTAATTAATGAAAAAAAATATAAATAGGTTAACATATATTTACTAATTAAAAAAGATTAGTGCTAATTAACGTTGATTAACCAACTAGAGATTTTCTCTCTAGTTATTTCTGCGTAGAGGTCCCTCTAGATGAGAGTGAATGTACCAAGGCTCCAAGTCTGTCTGAAATTGTGAAGCAAGGGGTCCCATTTATAGGTTTCTGGCACTCACAATCTCTCATACGCTGAAAAAAGCAGTTGCTTGCAGCTCAAGGAGCCCCCAAGCTCAAGATGGCGCCCCCTGCTACTAATTCTATCTTGTGCAGGTTCATTACTGCCCCACACAGCCCAAGCAGCCCCCAAGCTCAAGATGGCGCCCCCTGCTACTAATTCTATCTTGTGCAGGTTCATTACTGCCCCACACAGCCCCCCCATCTTCCAGAATCCATTTCTGTTATTTTTCTTGACTTTTAATCATTAAACTTGGAATTATCTGCAATTTCTAGAACCTTAGGATAAAAAGTCTTTAGCAGTAATAATTATTGAAACCATTCAATTTTACTTAACTAATTAGATTCATAGTGTAACCTTTCAGAGCCCATAACATTTCCAGATTTTATCGAAATTCGGTTCTGAAAATTTCTAACCCTAGTAAAAGCTCTGGTTACGGTTCCAAAAATACCAATATTTTCCATAATTGGATCATTCTACAGTGTTTTCTCAACAGCCAAGTTAATTTGATCGGCTTTGTACAATTTCTAAGGTTTCAGAAATTGGAAACCTTACAATCACCCCAACTTAAGAAATTGAGATGTCCTCATCTCAACCGAATTTGGGGAAATCTTTGAAAAGTGATACTTCGTCCTCCCATGCAGCGTTTTTAGTGGAGTAGTCCTTCCATTTTACAAAAGGTTCTCTGACTGCTCTATTTGGCAGACTTCTTTCCCTAGTTAGAGTTACTTGCTAGTCAACTTTTCCCCCAAGGAACTCTCAGTTGAGCTCATCTTAAAAACCTTTACAAACCATTTGTATCATCTCAAAAACCAGGTTAAATGAACTCCATAAAAGATCCATATATCCACCTTGTCATCATGAACTCGCTCGGTCTAACTGACCATTCGAGCAATCAGTGTTCGACAAATATCATGTTATTCAGTTTTGCCAATTTGAGTCTTATTACGCACCGAGCGAGTTTTTCCGAGCAAAGACAAACCCGAGAAAGTATTTGTACGCAATATAGTAAATTTTATCATCAACAAAATATGGCGAGTTCTCTTTGAAAATTTTGGAACAAAGTTAAATTTTTCATTCGCTTTTCATCCACAGTCAGATGGTATTTATTGTTTGTTATATATTGATGCACTACAAAAAAAAGAGTTTTCAATGGATAGACTACCTCCTAAATTCCAAAAGATCAAAGTTTACTTTTAAAAAAAAGTAGCACAATATTTGAAAATATTATCTTCTGGCTCAATCTCTATTTATCTAACTGTAATCTCCTCCGCTTCTACTCTTCTTTGGCTTGGATTTTTCTCACTTGGGCTTCATATGTTTGAGCATGAAGTAAGATTGATAGACTAATAAGAGCTTTAGACCTTTACTTAATACTCAAGTCATGTTTATTTTTGTAAGGTAAGTGCTCCCTTGTCTGGTACTTTGGTTCTTGATTGTCATTTATACTTGAGAGCATGTGAATCCTTCCTCCTGTCAGCCACATCAATTTGATAGAAATTTATTGCACCTCATTAGTTCATTTATACACCAATCATCCCTTCCATGTCTCCTCGCCTTGCCCATACTACAAGGTTGTGATCTTCACACAAGGGTACCCTTTTTACACGGCACATGTCCAACAAACACCATTTATTATGAAAGACTTCTTTTGTTACAATAAAATCATGTTTTTCTTTAATTGACCAATATATGACTTTTTTAATTAATTTACAAAAACAACAATCAAAATTAATAGAGTCCTATGCCTAAACTTTTCTAGAAAGACATCATCATAATTGAAATAAGTTAGTTGGAAACAAATAAGATATTGAGGATATTTTTACCATACAATGTGACAACTTCAAAGCTTCAATCGAACAGCTTCTTTCACAAAGATTGAAGACACTGCTCCTTTCCATTTTGAATCACTATTTGAAAAAATATGGCAGATGTGAGGAAGGCCATAGCATCCACCACACAATGGGCACATCATCGTCGGAATATGCTTTACATCTTTGGTCATGTGGAATATTCATGCCGCTATCAATTAAAAGAGGCGATTCGGATCCAATCTATGAAGATGAACGCCATGCCATACCCTAAAAGGTGGTACTAGAGCCTTCTTCAAATCTGGAACGATAGTTTCAACAAGAGGGAAGGTCGCTGCAATGACTTTGCATACTAATTTGTTTGCGACAAATTTAGTCTGTTCTGAGCTTGTGTATGCTCGAGATAAGGTGGTGTCCATCAAAAAGAACAATGTTAAGTGAGAGAAGATGCTTATCTCTCTCTCTCTCTCTCTCTCTCTCTCTCTCTAAAATGAGAAACAATATCACTATCATTGGCAAAAACTTCACTAGAAACCAGGCCTTAAGTGTATTTTCAAGGGCCAAATTTGAAAATTCCAAGCTAGTCTTGAGGGTGGTATTGAAGGAAACTTGCTAAATTTTGAGGATTTTAGCGTAAAACTCGGAAAAAATCCATTTTTTTTTGCTAAGATATTCAATGTTGTTTTTTCTATTGGTTCCTACAAAAGGTTTTGGTGAACACTTCCTTATAGGATCCTCTCTCTCTCTCTCTCTCTCTCTCTCTCTCTCTCTCTCTCTCTCTCTCTCTTTTAGTCAAGAGGATAGAGGATCCTTGGAACACCATTACTTTTCAACTCATAACCAAAAGTCCTATTAACTATGTCAATATTCAAACCTCCACTTACAATTATAATTGGTCTGGATCTTCCAATCATTCAAATTGGCTTGCTAGAAAGTGGATATTTACAGCATGCCTCCATCAATGTTGATGACTACCCTTCATATGGATATGGCACATAAAAAAGAAGCTAAACTATAAACTATCAGATAATGGCTTGACCTAAAACACTAGTCAACAGGCAACATGGGCATGCGTTTCCCCCCAACGCATTCCTCACAATTGCACCATCGGTATGATCAACACACTTTTGGAGGCACATTTGCTTCATAGAGCCAGGTACGTCTACGTTAGTGAGTTTTTCCTACTGCATAACATCTTTAACAAGCCAATCCAAGGCATCATGTGAGATAGCATAGAGCAAAGGATAATGTGGGCACCCTTGTCTTATGGATTTATGCAATGGAATAACTTCTGTAAGAGTACCATTAACTGAAATTCTAGCTGACGCACTCCCAAAAAGAATGTGAAAAAGAATCTATCCAAACCCATATCATATAGACTTTGAAGTATGAAGTCCCATTCAATTCTATCATAGGCCTTATCATACGCTTTGTGGCCGATTGTTTGTAAGAAGATCTTCTAGAATAGAGTTTTTTGTAATTTTGCAATGTAGTGATCAGCATCATATGTAATAAGCAATGAATTATTATGCTCTTTGAATGTTGTACGCTAGTGCTAGTACTACTACTTGTAGTCAACTGAAATATAGACAGCTGCAGGAATCATATCATAGTAGTGCAATCTGCTGCTCATGCCTCTGCTTCTTCCCAATATTGGATGGCCAATTAGCTCTCGCTTCCTGATTGCACCTGCATGATTTACTGCTTGACTTCCGCCATCCAATGCTGAGCTATATCATGCAGCCTTGTTGCTACAGTATGGGGTATTGTACGTGCAAGTGCCTACTTTGATTGCTCATCTCAATCTGTCTTCTTGCCATTGATCGCGATCCTTCGACTTGCCATCGAGAGATCTTGCCCCTAGTCTAGTGTGTGACTGTTCTGCATTTTGCATGAGTTGATGAATAGATGAGCAAGAAAGTACCCAAGGCCGAACTCAAAACCACTCCCGAGCCCGTTCTCAAGTCCGAGCCTAGAGGTGATGCTCAGATCCTCTATAGGGTCTCCTCCAGCCTGCTCCCATCTTGCAAACCTTGGAGACCACAAGGCTTGATGCTCTCAAGCGAGTATGGGACTACATCAAGGTTGATCACGAGCTGTAGAGTAGTACTAAGAAATCGCAAATCATATGTGATCCTCCCCTTAAGAAGGCATTTGGATGAGACAATGTTAGTGCTCAAGTACTTGAGTTTCCACTTGTCAGCACATTTTTTGGTTGATGCTATCAGGCTATTGGCAACGCAGATGGCAGAGGGAAAAGAAATAGAATTAAATGTCAAATTGGACATGAGGACAGAAAAGCTTCTGATGGTTATAATCCTCAAGTAATCAAGCCAACGGCTTCATCAGTGTAGCTAGGTGCTTGCGCTTTTAGCAGAGTGTGTGAGGATATTGGCTTCAAACATCGGTTCACCAGATCATGCTTGTGTAACATCGTGATTTGCATACATGTATGCCATAATAATCAATATCTAATTCTCCTAAATGATTTTCTCATATTAAACTGATCATTTAATGTGGGGAAGGCCAGGGGAGAAAAAGCTAGAATATTGGTTAAGCTAGCAGACCGGCCACAGTAGGGATCCAAAGGGGTGGCCATCTGCAACAATGGGCTAAAAAGACCCTAAGGTTCAGCCCATTAAGACTTCCAAAATGCTAAGGTTCCAAAATTCAAAGGTTGTGTCCAAAAGGTCAACCCTAGGGAAAATTGGATGCTTAGTGTGTGTACAAAAGTCTTCTTCAAAGCCTACAAAGGAGGGGGCGAGCCCATTTAGTAGGGGATGAGAGAGAAAGCCACACACACACACACACACACACACACACACACACACAGGCTCCCTTTACACAAAGAAAATTAGGGACACATGTCAGCTCCCTAGGCTAGATGCCCACAAGGGGTGCCCAATTCCTATTGGAAGACCCTTGAAGTGGACCAGTGAGAATTAAGCTAGAGTAAATCTAGTTTAATTAATTTAAAAACATTTAATAAAAGAAACCAATGAGAATTAAGTCTCCTAGAAGACTATTGGGCAGTCTCCCAAGGGGTCCAATGAGCATTCAGGAGCCCAATGGCTTGCTTGATTCCTATTGGCCAGGAGGCAAAGGGGTCCAATGAGAGTTTAGTTTAATTATTTAATTACCTAAAGCTCTCACAAATGGGGAAAGGGGGACACATGTCAGAAGGCTATCACTTATGCTGCTTAACACCGATTGGCTTGACTTGGGGAGGTCCAATGAGGCAAAAGCCAGACCAATTTAGCAGGAAGGGCTCGCCGAGGAGAGAGGGGGGGCTGATTTTTGCTTGGTATTGACACACACACACTCACACTTGACCATGTGTGAAGAAAGAATACTCTATCTCCTCCCAAGCTTTAATGGAGAGCTCATCACGTACTCCAAGCTTGTGAGATAGAAGCCTACATCAACACTCTCTTGGCATGTGGATGCAAATCCAACCAAGAGCCAAGCTTCAATGCATGCTCATCTTCTCTACCAAGCTAATTACTAAGCTAAGCTATGCTAATATGAGTGATTATGTGAGGAGATGTGCATCTTTCTCGTAAGATACTCCTTCTTCCTCTCAATCTACTCTCATACCCTGCTAGCTCTCACCATCTTCGAAGGTGTGTGAGGTCTTGGGTCTGAGAACGGGGATAATTCAAGTTGTGTTTGATTAAGTGTTTTGCTTAGTGCATGAAGCTTCCATCTTCATTGCACTAGCTAGTCTTGAAGGAACACAAAGAATTGTATTGTACAATGTCTCTCTTGATGGGAGAAACCATAATACAAAGCCTTTTGGAGGGGGGACCGGCTCCATGCAAATCCGGTCCTCAAATGTTGTCAATAGCTTAATTTCTCTCTCGTTTGAAAGTATTGTTGATGCTATCTAACTAGGTGTTATGCTTTTTGTTGCTCTCTCCACCCAAGCACTCTTGTAATTCTCACTAGGAATCTATTCTAATGAAATGCCCACTATGTTCATGCTAATTTCCGCTACACATAAGTTATTAGGCTTCAACAATGTTACATTGGTATCAGAGCTCAAGGTTTCTCTTTTATTGCTCAAGAAGGGAGGTCCTCAAGCTAGCTACAAATGGTTGGTATTATTAATTGCCTGTGAGTAAGTAGAATAGGCATTTTTCAGCCTTGCAGTGCGCCTGCCTTTGTGCAGTTAACGGGGCATCACCGTCGAGAGCAATGGTCTTAATAGTGGAGTCCTATGGGGCTTGCCTACGGCTTAACCACTATTGAGCTATTAGAAGCTTGACAGGAGCCGGTGCCAACGGTGAAGCTCCACGAACATGGAAAGCTTTAAGAGCTTTCATTATGAAGCAAATTTTGGCCACCGATGCCAAAGACAAAGTACTCACCGAATGGCGAAGCTTAAAGCTCTCTCCCAATGAATCCATCCACAAATATGTAGACAAGTTTTGGGACCTACAACTCAAAGCCACTGTCTTCAAAAGGTTGGATTTTGGAGAGCAAAAGCAACAATTTTGTGCGGGCTTAACCGAAGAAATGGCGGAGTATGTCAACTCCCAAAGACCACGTACCATATCGGCGGTCATACACCAAACTATGGTCGCCTCTCGAATCAATTTCCAAACGGGGGCAAAAAGAAATAATAAGCCCCCGGAAAACAAGGGTTCCAATGAGCCTAAGGGGAAGGACAATGTCCAAAAGTCTCCTAAGGGCAACTCCAACAAAGCTAAAGAGAAGGGAGTTTACAAAGGTAAGAATAAACTCTCTCCTGAAGAGCTTGAGCGTTATCGTAAGGATAACCGGTGTTTCAAGTGCGGCGAACAAGGGCATGCGTACCGCGCTTGTCCCCAAAAGAACAACTGCCAAGATCCTCCTAGAGCTTCCTTGGTTGAAATCCAAGAGGAGGAGACTCACCAAACTCACCACAAAGGATCTCCTCTATGCCATGCTTGGGGAAAGGTAAGAGAACATGATGCTTTTATTCTTTTTGACCCTGGTTCTACTCACAATTTTATATCTATGGAGTTAGCCACCAAGCTAGGCATACAATCCTACGAGATGGAAGATGTCCTACCTGCAGACAGTGCCTTCAAGGGGCAAGAAGCTTCAGTCACTCCCTTACTTGGGAAATTGAGGCTTCATGTCCAAGGCTATGTGGACAAAGAGGACTTCTTTATCTCTCCTCTCAAGCATGAGGATGTAATCCTAGGGGCACCATGGTTTGACCGCTTGGCTGCCGATGTTAAATTTCATGAAAGGAGAATCTCCTTTAAGTTCAGGGAAAAAGACATGTATATAGATGCTAGGGAATTGGGTAACACCATCCCCATTGTACATACACCAGCTTTCAACAAGTCAATAAAGAGCTCTATTTTCGTGTACATGATTTTTGTTAAAGATTCTCAAAATGAACCTAATGCTTTAACAAACGAAAATAAAAGCAACCAAAAGGAATTAGAGTTATCCAATTTTCTCAAGGGGTTTCAATATGTTTTTATTGACGACATCCCTTGTGAGCTACCTCCTAAACGAGGTAATGATGACCATGCAATTGAACTTCTTCCAGGAAGTTCACCGCCTAATAAACCTCCTTATAGAGTTTCTCAAGCTCAACAAGAGGAGATTATGCGGCAAGTGCATGAGTTAGTTGAGAAGGGCATGGTTAGGCCTAGCTCATCTCCATTTTGCTCACCTGTGCTATTAGTGCAAAAGAAAGACGGCACATATCGTATGTGTGTCGACTATAGATCACTAAATAGGATCACTATCAAGAATAGGTTTTCCGTTCCACGGGTAGAAGACCTATTTGATAAGCTACAAGGATCGACCTACTTCAGTAGGGTTGACCTAAAGAGTGGCTATCATCAAATAAGGATAGTTGATCAAGACATTGTAAAGACCGTGTTTCGCACTACATTTGGTCTTTACGAATACATTGTCATGCCTTTTGGCTTGACCAATGCACCAGCCACATTCAACCGCTTGATGGAGAAGCCGTTCAGGCCTCATCGAACCTTCATTGGAGTGTTCTTTGATGATATTATCATCTACTCTAATTCATTGGAGGAACACAAGCAACACCTCCAGGTAATATTTCAAGTTTTAAGAGAGAATAAACTTTATGTTAATCAAAAGAAAAGTGAATTTCTCTTGCAAGAGATTCAGTATTTAGGTCACATTATCTCTCAAGATGGCATCCAAATGAAATCATCCAAGTTAGAGGTAATAAAAGGATGGCCTAAACCAAGGAATCTTCATGAACTAAGAAGCTTTATAGGTATGTGCGCATACTATAGACGCTTCATAGAAAAGTTCTCACAAATTGCGGGACCATTACATGACCTAACAAAGAAAAGCGTTAGGTATACATGGTCTGCTAAGGAGAACAATGCTTTTAAAAAGCTTAAAGAAAAGATTATCTCTCAACCTGTGCTTACACTACCGGATCTCTCAAAACCATTTGAGGTCCAACGTGATGCTTGTGGTGATTGCCTTGGAGCTGTTTTGCTCCAAGAAGGGCACGCCATAGGCTATGAGAGCCAAAGGCTCGACCCTATTGAGCAAGCTCTAGGCATATACAAAAAGGAACTCCTTGCAGTTCTACAGGCCTTAGACTCATGGAAGCACTATTTATTGGGGACTCCTTTCATTCTGCGAACGGATCACCAAAGTCTTAAGTACTTCATGACGCAGACCAAGCTCTCCAACAAAAAAATGAGGTGGGCAAATTTCCTTTCGCAATTTCATTTTCATATTGCTCACATTGCTGGCAAGCATAATCAAGTAGCCGATGCACTCTCAAGACGGCCGAGAGTGAATGCGGTTTCCATAGCAACTCACAATGATCTATCTTCAATGATAGATGAGTATGCTATTGATCCCGATTTTAGAGATGTGATTTCAGCCCTTGCATTAGGGAAGAAAGAAGAACCATTTACTTTACAAGATGGTTATCTTCTCTATGGCAATAGACTATGCGTTACTAACTCCCTGCGTGAGAAAGTAATGTATGAATCTCATGCTCCCTCGTATGCGGGGCATAGAGGGATTCACTCTACCTTAAAGGGAATTGAAACATATTTCTATTGGCCTACCATGAAAGTGAACATACAAGAGTATGTTTCTAAATGTGTGGTATGCCAAAAGACAAAATTTGATAGAGGGAAGCAACCTGGATTGCTTCAACCCTTGCCAATCCCTAATTCACCATGGGAGAGCATATCCATGGATTTTATCTTTGGATTGCCTAAGTCTATCCATGGGAATACGAGAATATGGACGATAGTAGACAGGTTCAGTAAACAAGCTCATTTTATACCTGTCAAAAAGACTATCAAAGCCCATCAAATGGCAACCCTCTTCATTTCACAAATTTTCAAATACCATGGCTTGCCAATGTCCATAGTGTCAGATAGAGATCCTAGAATGACCAGTAATTTTTGGAAGGGTCTCTTTGAGAATTTAGGGACAAGGCTAAATTTATCTTCGGCCTATCATCCACAAACGGATGGCCAAAGTGAAATAGCTAACCTAACAATTCTCGATCTACTAAAAGCCTATGTAACGGAAGTAGATCAAAGATCCCAATGGGAGAAGTACTTACCCTTAGTGGAGTATGCTTACAATAACACTGTACATACTTCCACGGGAAAAGCACCTTTCGAGGTAATTGAGGGAAGATCAAAAAGTCCCCTGCTACTTAAGGTACATGGGAAGATCTTCGCTGCAGATGAGTATAGCCGAGACCTACAAGAATCTTTTCAAAAGATTAAAGATGCTATCTCTATCTCACAGCAAAGGCAAAAGGCTGTTGTTGACAAGCACAGAAGAGCCCAAGCCTTTAAAGAAAACAATTGGGTCTTGTTAAAGTTTCCCAAGGCTCGATTAAGGCACACGACGGGCAAGAATCCTGCGGGCCACCAAAAGTACTATGCTAAACTAGCAAAAAGGTACTATGGTCCCTTCCAAATTCTTAGGCCAATCAATGACATGGCCTATCAACTTAAGTTGCCCAATCATTGGCTCATACACAATGCTTTTCATGTGAGCCTATTAAAGCCTTACAAAGGAGAGCCACCTCAAGAACCAACTATTGAAGACACACAGGAGATCGAGGACCAAGAGGAGGTGCTGTAGCCCGAGTCCATTCTCCGACATGAAGACAAGGTATTAAGAGGTGGTAAGACTATCCGACGATATCTTATTAAATTTAAGAATTATCCTTTTGAAGATGCTAGATGGATGCAAGGCATACAATTAAAGGATAACCTAAACCTTGTCAATGCTTACAATGCTTCCCAAGAGTAAGCAAATGTACAAAATGTTAAAAATGAACAAAATTTTTGTCTTATAAGACTCTCTTTTTCTTTATTTGTGCACAAAAATGAAGTAGTATGCATGCTTAGATCAAGTTTGTGGAGACGACGTCTCCCAAACACCAAGTAGAGCTTGTCACTATACTATGGAAGACTGATAGGACTGATGTGCAGACATGCTTGCGGCAGCCTCAGGCTCTCAAGCGCCAAATGGACTAGTCATCCATTATGGAATGATGTCGTAGGGTAACATAGGGATCCTCTACCCGCTAAGAAAAGGACTCATGAACATGCTTTATCTTCTCTACACCATAGTCGAGGACGACTATGATTTCAAGAGAGAGGTAATGTCATAATAATCAATATCTAATTCTCCTAAATGATTTTCTCATATTAAACTGATCATTTAATGTGGGGAAGGCCAGGGGAGAAAAAGCTAGAATATTGGTTAAGCTAGCAGACCGGCCACAGTAGGGATCCAAAGGGGTGGCCATCTGCAAAAGAGCCATGTGCAACAATGGGCTAAAAAGACCCTAAGGTTCAGCCCATTAAGACTTCCAAAATGCTAAGGTTCCAAAATTCAAAGGTTGTGTCCAAAAGGTCAACCCTAGGGAAAATTGGATGCTTAGTGTGTGTACAAAAGTCTTCTTCAAAGCCTACAAAGGAGGGGGCGAGCCCATTTAGTAGGGGATGAGAGAGAAAGCCACACACACACACACACACACACACACACACACACAGGCTCCCTTTACACAAAGAAAATTAGGGACACATGTCAGCTCCCTAGGCTAGATGCCCACAAGGGGTGCCCAATTCCTATTGGAAGACCCTTGAAGTGGACCAGTGAGAATTAAGCTAGAGTAAATCTAGTTTAATTAATTTAAAAACATTTAATAAAAGAAACCAATGAGAATTAAGTCTCCTAGAAGACTATTGGGCAGTCTCCCAAGGGGTCCAATGAGCATTCAGGAGCCCAATGGCTTGCTTGATTCCTATTGGCCAGGAGGCAAAGGGGTCCAATGAGAGTTTAGTTTAATTATTTAATTACCTAAAGCTCTCACAAAAGGGGAAAGGGGGACACATGTCAGAAGGCTATCACTTATGCTGCTTAACACCGATTGGCTTGACTTGGGGAGGTCCAATGAGGCAAAAGCCAGACCAATTTAGCAGGAAGGGCTCGCCGAGGAGAGAGGGGGGGCTGATTTTTGCTTGGTATTGACACACACACACTCACACTTGACCATGTGTGAAGAAAGAATACTCTATCTCCTCCCAAGCTTTAATGGAGAGCTCATCACGTACTCCAAGCTTGTGAGATAGAAGCCTACATCAACACTCTCTTGGCATGTGGATGCAAATCCAACCAAGAGCCAAGCTTCAATGCATGCTCATCTTCTCTACCAAGCTAATTACTAAGCTAAGCTATGCTAATATGAGTGATTATGTGAGGAGATGTGCATCTTTCTCGTAAGATACTCCTTCTTCCTCTCAATCTACTCTCATACCCTGCTAGCTCTCACCATCTTCGAAGGTGTGTGAGGTCTTGGGTCTGAGAACGGGGATAATTCAAGTTGTGTTTGATTAAGTGTTTTGCTTAGTGCATGAAGCTTCCATCTTCATTGCACTAGCTAGTCTTGAAGGAACACAAAGAATTGTATTGTACAATGTCTCTCTTGATGGGAGAAACCATAATACAAAGCCTTTTGGAGGGGGGACCGGCTCCATGCAAATCCGGTCCTCAAATGTTGTCAATAGCTTAATTTCTCTCTCGTTTGAAAGTATTGTTGATGCTATCTAACTAGGTGTTATGCTTTTTGTTGCTCTCTCCACCCAAGCACTCTTGTAATTCTCACTAGGAATCTATTCTAATGAAATGCCCACTATGTTCATGCTAATTTCCGCTACACATAAGTTATTAGGCTTCAACAATGTTACATTGGTATCAGAGCTCAAGGTTTCTCTTTTATTGCTCAAGAAGGGAGGTCCTCAAGCTAGCTACAAATGGTTGGTATTATTAATTGCCTGTGAGTAAGTAGAATAGGCATTTTTCAGCCTTGCAGTGCGCCTGCCTTTGTGCAGTTAACGGGGCATCACCGTCGAGAGCAATGGTCTTAATAGTGGAGTCCTATGGGGCTTGCCTACGGCTTAACCACTATTGAGCTATTAGAAGCTTGACAGGAGCCGGTGCCAACGGTGAAGCTCCACGAACATGGAAAGCTTTAAGAGCTTTCATTATGAAGCAAATTTTGGCCACCGATGCCAAAGACAAAGTACTCACCGAATGGCGAAGCTTAAAGCTCTCTCCCAATGAATCCATCCACAAATATGTAGACAAGTTTTGGGACCTACAACTCAAAGCCACTGTCTTCAAAAGGTTGGATTTTGGAGAGCAAAAGCAACAATTTTGTGCGGGCTTAACCGAAGAAATGGCGGAGTATGTCAACTCCCAAAGACCACGTACCATATCGGCGGTCATACACCAAACTATGGTCGCCTCTCGAATCAATTTCCAAACGGGGGCAAAAAGAAATAATAAGCTCCCGGAAAACAAGGGTTCCAATGAGCCTAAGGGGAAGGACAATGTCCAAAAGTCTCCTAAGGGCAACTCCAACAAAGCTAAAGAGAAGGGAGTTTACAAAGGTAAGAATAAACTCTCTCCTGAAGAGCTTGAGCGTTATCGTAAGGATAACCGGTGTTTCAAGTGCGGCGAACAAGGGCATGCGTACCGCGCTTGTCCCCAAAAGAACAACTGCCAAGATCCTCCTAGAGCTTCCTTGGTTGAAATCCAAGAGGAGGAGACTCACCAAACTCACCACAAAGGATCTCCTCTATGCCATGCTTGGGGAAAGGTAAGAGAACATGATGCTTTTATTCTTTTTGACCCTGGTTCTACTCACAATTTTATATCTATGGAGTTAGCCACCAAGCTAGGCATACAATCCTACGAGATGGAAGATGTCCTACCTGCAGACAGTGCCTTCAAGGGGCAAGAAGCTTCAGTCACTCCCTTACTTGGGAAATTGAGGCTTCATGTCCAAGGCTATGTGGACAAAGAGGACTTCTTTATCTCTCCTCTCAAGCATGAGGATGTAATCCTAGGGGCACCATGGTTTGACCGCTTGGCTGCCGATGTTAAATTTCATGAAAGGAGAATCTCCTTTAAGTTCAGGGAAAAAGACATGTATATAGATGCTAGGGAATTGGGTAACACCATCCCCATTGTACATACACCAGCTTTCAACAAGTCAATAAAGAGCTCTATTTTCGTGTACATGATTTTTGTTAAAGATTCTCAAAATGAACCTAATGCTTTAACAAACGAAAATAAAAGCAACCAAAAGGAATTAGAGTTATCCAATTTTCTCAAGGGGTTTCAATATGTTTTTATTGACGACATCCCTTGTGAGCTACCTCCTAAACGAGGTAATGATGACCATGCAATTGAACTTCTTCCAGGAAGTTCACCGCCTAATAAACCTCCT
The DNA here is from genome assembly GCF_014529385.1 of Adiantum capillus-veneris. Lineage (NCBI taxonomy): Eukaryota > Viridiplantae > Streptophyta > Polypodiopsida > Polypodiales > Pteridaceae > Adiantum > Adiantum capillus-veneris. The sequence goes on along the minus strand of NC_140951.1, from coordinate 137,160,239 downwards.
TATAGAGTTTCTCAAGCTCAACAAGAGGAGATTATGCGGCAAGTGCATGAGTTAGTTGAGAAGGGCATGGTTAGGCCTAGCTCATCTCCATTTTGCTCACCTGTGCTATTAGTGCAAAAGAAAGACGGCACATATCGTATGTGTGTCGACTATAGATCACTAAATAGGATCACTATCAAGAATAGGTTTTCCGTTCCACGGGTAGAAGACCTATTTGATAAGCTACAAGGATCGACCTACTTCAGTAGGGTTGACCTAAAGAGTGGCTATCATCAAATAAGGATAGTTGATCAAGACATTGTAAAGACCGTGTTTCGCACTACATTTGGTCTTTACGAATACATTGTCATGCCTTTTGGCTTGACCAATGCACCAGCCACATTCAACCGCTTGATGGAGAAGCCGTTCAGGCCTCATCGAACCTTCATTGGAGTGTTCTTTGATGATATTATCATCTACTCTAATTCATTGGAGGAACACAAGCAACACCTCCAGGTAATATTTCAAGTTTTAAGAGAGAATAAACTTTATGTTAATCAAAAGAAAAGTGAATTTCTCTTGCAAGAGATTCAGTATTTAGGTCACATTATCTCTCAAGATGGCATCCAAATGAAATCATCCAAGTTAGAGGTAATAAAAGGATGGCCTAAACCAAGGAATCTTCATGAACTAAGAAGCTTTATAGGTATGTGCGCATACTATAGACGCTTCATAGAAAAGTTCTCACAAATTGCGGGACCATTACATGACCTAACAAAGAAAAGCGTTAGGTATACATGGTCTGCTAAGGAGAACAATGCTTTTAAAAAGCTTAAAGAAAAGATTATCTCTCAACCTGTGCTTACACTACCGGATCTCTCAAAACCATTTGAGGTCCAACGTGATGCTTGTGGTGATTGCCTTGGAGCTGTTTTGCTCCAAGAAGGGCACGCCATAGGCTATGAGAGCCAAAGGCTCGACCCTATTGAGCAAGCTCTAGGCATATACAAAAAGGAACTCCTTGCAGTTCTACAGGCCTTAGACTCATGGAAGCACTATTTATTGGGGACTCCTTTCATTCTGCGAACGGATCACCAAAGTCTTAAGTACTTCATGACGCAGACCAAGCTCTCCAACAAAAAAATGAGGTGGGCAAATTTCCTTTCGCAATTTCATTTTCATATTGCTCACATTGCTGGCAAGCATAATCAAGTAGCCGATGCACTCTCAAGACGGCCGAGAGTGAATGCGGTTTCCATAGCAACTCACAATGATCTATCTTCAATGATAGATGAGTATGCTATTGATCCCGATTTTAGAGATGTGATTTCAGCCCTTGCATTAGGGAAGAAAGAAGAACCATTTACTTTACAAGATGGTTATCTTCTCTATGGCAATAGACTATGCGTTACTAACTCCCTGCGTGAGAAAGTAATGTATGAATCTCATGCTCCCTCGTATGCGGGGCATAGAGGGATTCACTCTACCTTAAAGGGAATTGAAACATATTTCTATTGGCCTACCATGAAAGTGAACATACAAGAGTATGTTTCTAAATGTGTGGTATGCCAAAAGACAAAATTTGATAGAGGGAAGCAACCTGGATTGCTTCAACCCTTGCCAATCCCTAATTCACCATGGGAGAGCATATCCATGGATTTTATCTTTGGATTGCCTAAGTCTATCCATGGGAATACGAGAATATGGACGATAGTAGACAGGTTCAGTAAACAAGCTCATTTTATACCTGTCAAAAAGACTATCAAAGCCCATCAAATGGCAACCCTCTTCATTTCACAAATTTTCAAATACCATGGCTTGCCAAGTCCATAGTGTCAGATAGAGATCCTAGAATGACCAGTAATTTTTGGAAGGGTCTCTTTGAGAATTTAGGGACAAGGCTAAATTTATCTTCGGCCTATCATCCACAAACGGATGGCCAAAGTGAAATAGCTAACCTAACAATTCTCGATCTACTAAAAGCCTATGTAACGGAAGTAGATCAAAGATCCCAATGGGAGAAGTACTTACCCTTAGTGGAGTATGCTTACAATAACACTGTACATACTTCCACGGGAAAAGCACCTTTCGAGGTAATTGAGGGAAGATCAAAAAGTCCCCTGCTACTTAAGGTACATGGGAAGATCTTCGCTGTAGATGAGTATAGCCGAGACCTACAAGAATCTTTTCAAAAGATTAAAGATGCTATCTCTATCTCACAGCAAAGGCAAAAGGCTGTTGTTGACAAGCACAGAAGAGCCCAAGCCTTTAAAGAAAACAATTGGGTCTTGTTAAAGTTTCCCAAGGCTCGATTAAGGCACACGACGGGCAAGAATCCTGCGGGCCACCAAAAGTACTATGCTAAACTAGCAAAAAGGTACTATGGTCCCTTCCAAATTCTTAGGCCAATCAATGACATGGCCTATCAACTTAAGTTGCCCAATCATTGGCTCATACACAATGCTTTTCATGTGAGCCTATTAAAGCCTTACAAAGGAGAGCCACCTCAAGAACCAACTATTGAAGACACACAGGAGATCGAGGACCAAGAGGAGGTGCTGTAGCCCGAGTCCATTCTCCGACATGAAGACAAGGTATTAAGAGGTGGTAAGACTATCCGACGATATCTTATTAAATTTAAGAATTATCCTTTTGAAGATGCTAGATGGATGCAAGGCATACAATTAAAGGATAACCTAAACCTTGTCAATGCTTACAATGCTTCCCAAGAGTAAGCAAATGTACAAAATGTTAAAAATGAACAAAATTTTTGTCTTATAAGACTCTCTTTTTCTTTATTTGTGCACAAAAATGAAGTAGTATGCATGCTTAGATCAAGTTTGTGGAGACGACGTCTCCCAAACACCAAGTAGAGCTTGTCACTATACTATGGAAGACTGATAGGACTGATGTGCAGACATGCTTGCGGCAGCCTCAGGCTCTCAAGCGCCAAATGGACTAGTCATCCATTATGGAATGATGTCGTAGGGTAACATAGGGATCCTCTACCCGCTAAGAAAAGGACTCATGAACATGCTTTATCTTCTCTACACCATAGTCGAGGACGACTATGATTTCAAGAGAGAGGTAATGTCATAATAATCAATATCTAATTCTCCTAAATGATTTTCTCATATTAAACTGATCATTTAATGTGGGGAAGGCCAGGGGAGAAAAAGCTAGAATATTGGTTAAGCTAGCAGACCGGCCACAGTAGGGATCCAAAGGGGTGGCCATCTGCAAAAGAGCCATGTGCAACAATGGGCTAAAAAGACCCTAAGGTTCAACCCATTAAGACTTCCAAAATGCTAAGGTTCCAAAATTCAAAGGTTGTGTCCAAAAGGTCAACCCTAGGGAAAATTGGATGCTTAGTGTGTGTACAAAAGTCTTCTTCAAAGCCTACAAAGGAGGGGGCGAGCCCATTTAGTAGGGGATGAGAGAGAAAGCCACACACACACACACACACACACACACACAGGCTCCCTTTACACAAAGAAAATTAGGGACACATGTCAGCTCCCTAGGCTAGATGCCCACAAGGGGTGCCCAATTCCTATTGGAAGACCCTTGAAGTGGACCAATGAGAATTAAGCTAGAGTAAATCTAGTTTAATTAATTTAAAAACATTTAATAAAAGAAACCAATGAGAATTAAGTCTCCTAGAAGACTATTGGGCAGTCTCCCAAGGGGTCCAATGAGCATTCAGGAGCCCAATGGCTTGCTTGATTCCTATTGGCCAGGAGGCAAAGGGGTCCAATGAGAGTTTAGTTTAATTATTTAATTACCTAAAGCTCTCACAAAAGGGGAAAGGGGGACACATGTCAGAAGGCTATCACTTATGCTGCTTAACACCGATTGGCTTGACTTGGGGAGGTCCAATGAGGCAAAAGCCAGACCAATTTAGCAGGAAGGGCTCGCCGAGGAGAGAGGGGGGGCTGATTTTTGCTTGGTATTGACACACACACACTCACACTTGACCATGTGTGAAGAAAGAATACTCTATCTCCTCCCAAGCTTTAATGGAGAGCTCATCACGTACTCCAAGCTTGTGAGATAGAAGCCTACATCAACACTCTCTTGGCATGTGGATGCAAATCCAACCAAGAGCCAAGCTTCAATGCATGCTCATCTTCTCTACCAAGCTAATTACTAAGCTAAGCTATGCTAATATGAGTGATTATGTGAGGAGATGTACATCTTTCTCGTAAGATACTCCTTCTTCCTCTCAATCTACTCTCATACCCTGCTAGCTCTCACCATCTTCGAAGGTGTGTGAGGTCTTGGGTCTGAGAACGGGGATAATTCAAGTTGTGTTTGATTAAGTGTTTTGCTTAGTGCATGAAGCTTCCATCTTCATTGCACTAGCTAGTCTTGAAGGAACACAAAGAATTGTATTGTACAATGTCTCTCTTGATGGGAGAAACCATAATACAAAGCCTTTTGGAGGGGGGACCGGCTCCATGCAAATCCGGTCCTCAACTGTTGTCAATGGCTTAATTTCTCTCTCTTTTGAAAGTATTGTTGATGCTATCTAACTAGGTGTTATGCTTTTTGTTGCTCTCTCCACCCAAGCACTCTTGTAATTCTCATTAGGAATCTATTCTAATGAAATGCCCACTATGTTCATGCTAATTTCCGCTACACATAAGTTATAGGCCATTAAATGTTACACATGTAGGTGCTATTGATCTTTACAGATACGCCTGCTCACTTGTGTCATGCAAAAGCAACTAGCTGGATGGGGCTGTCGGAGCTTCCCGGAGTACATATTCTACATGGGAGCCACTTTGACAAACAAGTGAGAGAAGCTTAGATTCCGTGAGGTCAGAAGTCTACTTATGATTGCATTTGTAAGCTAGCCAAGGAGCCAAAATCTGGTTGTGCGAGGAATCATGGTGACCCTCATCACGCTGCTTATTGTCTCGCACATATTCACCTCTCTGTGAGAGAGAGAGAGAGAGAGAGAGAGAGAGAGAGAGAGAGAGAGAGAGAGAGAGAGAGAGAGAGAGAGAGAGAGAGAGAGAGAGAGAGAGAGAGAGAGAGAGAGAGAGAGAGAGAGAGAGAGAGAGAGAGAGAGAGAGAGAGAGAGAGAGAGAGAGATGAATCACGATAAACTGGACCCTGTCTCCTTGTCTTGCCACCCGACCTCCACGCATAGACATGCACACTTCGTGTTTTGTTTGTTTCCCTCTAGATTGACGACGCAAACATTTCGGAATGATCTGCAGACAAACAAACCAAAAAGCACCTCCCCCCCTCTGTCTCTTACACACACAGTCAAAAAGAAACTCTTTAAAAGAGCGCGTGCCTCTTTCAAAGAGTTTCTTTTTGATTGTGTGTGTAAAAGAGAGAGAGAGAGAGAGAGAGAGAGAGAGAGAGAGAGAGAGAGAGAGAGAGAGAGAGAGAGAGAGAGAGAGAGAGAGAGAGAGAGAGAGAGAGAGAGAGAGAGAGAGAGAGATATTCTCAAAAGGTGCAGCTATGCGAATGCACAGTCTCATCCGTTCAGCAGACGCTTCACCGAGGAAGGCATTGAACGTGCGTTGATCATATCAGACAGAGATCCTCTCTTATACACAAGCTGCACCTTTGACTTCCACGTCTACACCTCCTCTGCTTTCCCATTTAGGGTTTAGGGTGCAAACGGGCTGAAGATAAATTTTGAGCGCTCCTCCAGCGTGGCAGGAGGGCGCCCGTTGCCACCTTAACATGCCTGCCAGCGTGGCTGGCCTGCTCGCCAAAAGCGCTGTTTGTTGTACTTCCGCACGGGCTTAGTCACAGATCGATGTTGCAGGCGCTGCTTTGTACGAAAGGCCAGGATGGATGGATATTTTTCATAAGGTAAATTTACCAAAATACCTCTCTAATTTGTGGAAATTCTCAAAATACTCCAAAATTCCCAAAATACCCCCAATCTTTTGTCATAGATTCTCAAAATGCCCTTCAAATTTTCCAAATTTCCCAAAATACCCCTTGTCTATCAATACCAAATGCTAAATCTAGAATTTGAGTTGATTATATTGTAGGCTTTGGAGATGAAATGCTTTATTATCTTTAGACATAATTACCTTTCTCTGCAAGGTATTTAGTGACAATTTACATGCTAAGCACGTAAAAACGGATCTCAATGGTCAAAAAGAAATAAAGGGGGAATAAAGATTAGAAAATTTTGAACAATCCAACCAAAATAGATAAAAGAGTATTTTGGGAATTTTTGAAATTTGAGGGGTATTTTGGGAATTTTCACAAATTAGAGGGCGTCTGCTTAATCAAGGCAAACTTTCTCGAGGCCTTCTACAATGATGCTTCCCAATAGCCCTTAAGGGTGGCAGCTCCTCTTCCCCTTCCCCCTCTCTAATGCTATCTTCTCTCGTCAGACCAGCGTCTTCCAGGATCTCGCGTTTGCGAGGTGCTGTCGTATCACTTCAACCGTAGCATGCAGCAAGAGCACAAGCTCTGTTTTTTTCAAGGCTAAGCTTTGGATCATAGGAGATTGTAGTTCCCATTCAAGGTCAGCCTCTTTGTGCGCTGACAGTTCTCTGATGATCTTACAAAGGCTCCCAGTTAGGTTTACAATATGTTTAACAAATTAAGACAGTATGAGGCCCTCAATTATTTTTATTCTGAAATATGGAGAATCTTGGAGATTCTTTCTCTATCTTCTCTCAGGTTTTTAGGAAAACTTAGGCGACTCTCAGTCCACAACTGCATGGCAATCCACGTGTTTGGTGAATATCTTGCAATTGTACTAGTTGGGTGGTCTCTCTCTCTCTCTCTCTCTCTCTCTCTCTCTCTCTCTCTCTCTCTCTCTCTCTCTCTCTCTCTCTCTCCTCGGCACATCGTTTGTAGAGGCGATAGGGAAGCATCAGGTCTACGTGCTAGTATGGAGGCTATTGGGAACTGGTATGGAGGCACAACATAGCGACTGTAGGTGATAGGAGAGAGCCAAGTATGGCATGAGTGAACGTCAGACCTGCACATGGGTATGGGGGCTGCTGGGAGATGGGTAGAGGCGATAGCATGCAAATGGGGGTGACTCAGGAGGTGCAGATTGTCCCAGAGAGGCGGAGACGGAGTGGGAGTTGGAGGCAAAGGAGGTGGTGAATTTTGGTTTTTTGGGTTGAGGGAATCTTTAGAGTAATCAATTTTCTTTTAAACGCTACCAGTATGTATGAGATAATAAGGTTTACTTTTTGAGAAATACAAATTTTTTCATCATATAATTGGATCGGCTTTTGTAATGCTTAATTTTTTGTGTCAAGCGGTTCAAATTTTGGACACATCTAGTACAGTATTTGAGAGAGAGAGAGAGAGAGAGAGAGAGAGAGAGAGAGAGAGAGAGAGAGAGAGAGAGGGGGGAGAGAAGTACGATTATGCACTATGCCTCTCCAGAGTCCGAAGGTCTCCTTTTGCTACCTCTACACATCCCTAATAGAAGTTTTGAACTCTTGCCTCGCAGGAGCGCGTGCTCTCCCTCCCCTTCCTCGCTTAGTCCAACAACCACCACGATTCTTCACACTAGATGCTTACAGTCAAGCCTCAACATAAAAAACGATGGTGCAACAAGAGATTAGGTTGGGCAGCGTCAACATGCAGAAGCTCTCCTTGTGACAGAGTACAAGGTCGTGTGACGTACATCAACACAGATATGTTGATCCTACAGCATGCACGATCTCCGCCTCCTCAGCCTCTTCCCTTCCAGCATTCCCTCGCCCATATACGATCCCCTCCTCCTCCTCCTCCTCCTCTCTCTCTCTCTCTCTCTCTCTCTCTCTCTCTCTCTCTCCCCTCCATCTCTCTAAACAAAAAGTCCACACCGGCACGGGCTCTTCAGAGACTTATTTTTTAAAGAGATTGAGAGAGTGCGAGGGGAGAAAAAGAGAGGGGGAGGGGTTGAAAAAAAAAATAGGTTTAGTGTAATCCCACCTACAAATTTTGAGATTTACCTCTAAATTTTAAATTTGAGAGTGAGAAAACCTACAAAATTTAGAGAAATTTAGCGTCATTTGGTGTAAAAACCTTCAAATTTGGTCAGTTAACCACTAAAATTCTCATACGTAGGTTTGCCAAGTTTTCAGAACAAAGTTTTTTTCGAGTACTGGTCCCTGCCCATACGTGAAAGAGTCCGCGTCTCTTTCAAAGAGATTTTTTGAAGGGTTTTGTTTATACTATATAGTTGTTGAAAATGAAGACTATTGAACTTGAGGACCTTCTTGCCTTGTCTATTATGAATTTCCTTGCCCAAGTCCTTCAAAACCAAATTTTTCAATGATTAGGGACCCTGAGATTTACCTTTCCTAGCCAACACAGTTGTCTCAACGTGGCACAATGTTGTTTGTTGTAGCACAACAAATCTCCCAATTACCCCTTTGAGAGGTAATCTCCCAATTACCCCTTTGAGAGGGTTACCTTATGGGGTGCTAAGGACCGAGGCGTGGGCCACATCATTCAGCAAGAGGACAGATGCAATGCTAGACTACCATCCATTTGAATTGCTATGAGGCATTGATGGACGTACAACTCCCAAACAATAAATAGAGTACATAAAAAAATGGAGGGCTAAGCTGCTTTAGGAAAAGCATTTCAAAGGACTACAATGACAATCATGCACCATGGCTCGAAGAAGCGTATTCAGCATAGGGGCATCACACGTTGGGTGAGTAATCTAGGCCGAGGCATGACGAAAAACTCAACAAACTAGGAACCCTGAGCAGTCTAAGAGCTTTGAGTTGTGCTCATATTAACATGGAAAGTTTAAGAGAAGGTTTTTACACTAAATTTCTCTAAAGTTTGTAGGTCTATTCACCTTCTACTTTGAATTTGAAGAATAATAGAATTATTTTCAAGTTTCCACCGTTTTCTCTAGAGTAACTTAAAATGCATAGTATGTTATTGTACATCAACCCACAATAACTTGAGATAGAGCAAGAGAGAGGAGGAGAAGAAGAAGAAGAAGAAGAAGAAGTGAAGAGAAGCTCCAGCTCCGAGACTCTCCTTATTCATGAGATTTGTTCGAGTGGCAACTTTACTCTTTTAGTGTAAGTCTTGTGGTCCTACATGTAGGTAGAAATAGGAGATTTAGATCCATTGGAATCATGGTGCCACTATCTTCAACAAGGATCAATGGTGGTACAGGGGAACTAGTTCCAAGAAGAGCAAAATTAACATGCCATTGTATGGGTTCCAATTGTTCTAGCCTATCAAAGGAAACATTCTACCAAACCCTTGTTCAAGGGGTTTTTTCTGTCAAAAATTTGTGGTCATTTTACCATTAAAATTAGGTGTAATCTTGTTTTAGTTTTTTTTTTGTGTGCTTGAAGTCACTTAAAAAATCATGTTTGGTTTTTCTTTTGTATAGTGTGCCTTGGCCAGTCTTGCTCGTTTTAGGGATTGCTCAGAAAATCTCGCTCGAGATCTGAGATTCCTCGCCAATCTGAATGCGCTCGGCGTGTTCTTGCCATCTTGAGCAATCTGCATTCCGCACAAGCTTCCACTATTGCACCAGAGGTACCCCCTCTGTGTTCTAACCTGGTTGACCAACAATATGTAAAGGGTTTTAAGAAGTATCATAGCAAGAGTTCTTTTCGGCGTCTTATTAGTCTCGTACCTTAATACTTTCATATCTATGTCATTTTCCAAGGAAGGCTATCGTGTGCACAAAGAATGTGAGTTGGTTTCTTGATAACTATCTCATTCTCAAGATTCAAATTCTTTTGTTACTATCGAGAACCTCTGCCTCATTTGCTAGTTCAACCCTTAATTTTTTGATTGAATGCTAATTTAACTTTAGATTCCTTAAGTAATTTTGAAAGAAAATCATGTATACCATTTTAATATATAAGTAACTCAAAGATTTACATTATTGACTTATAGAGGTTTACAAAGCTCTAGGATTTCTAATTGTGGCCAAGCAAGTGGCTCTTTTATCTTCCTCATTCATAAGGTTGGTTCTCCCATGATTGCATAAGATTTGCCTCCTCTTGCTCTTCCTCTACCTCATCCTCCATTTCTACCTCCTCTTAGATTATCTCCTTGATTTTGAGAAATGGCTCTAGTAGTAGTTCGAGGGTTTTGCTCTTCAGGATAGTTATTTCTATAGTGCCCCATTTGATTGCATCCATAGCACCTAACGTTTAAGAAGGTCTGCTCCAAGTTTCCTGCTGCAGCTAGTCCATGTTGTTGGTATCCTTGGTTGAAAGTTCCCCTGGCTCTTCCCCTAAAGTTATTAAATCTATTATAGTTCCTTATGGAGTTGGTTCCTTTGGCTGCAAGAAGCTTAGCCCTGAGAAGAGCATCATGTATTGATATAGGCCTCATGGATTCAAGACATGTACTCAGGGGTTTGTTGAGGCCTTGACAGAAATGGGCAATTTGTTGCTCCATGGTCAACTGAGGAGAATAGCATCGTAAAGACACAAACTTGGTACTCCTCTAATGAAAGTCCCAGCTGGCGTAGACCAAAGAATTTGTTCATCTTGATAGCCTGATGTGCAGGAGGGAGATAGCGTTCTTTGATTGCCTGCTTCATTTTCTCCCAAGGTGGACTACTCGTGGGATTATCTTTGTAGTGTTTCTTCCACCAAAGTTTGGCATCTCCGCTGAGACGGAACATACCCAACATTGTTTGGTTTACCTGAGCAGTTCTATAGTTTTAAAATAGTCGTCCATAGCATCTAACCATGCTTCGGCATCTCGGTCTAAATTGGGTCCCTCTCCCTTGAAAGTAGGGAGTTGAACTTGCTTTAGTAGTAATTTTTTCTCTTGAACAACAGTGTAAAGACTATTTACACATGTATAATGTTGTGCTTAATCCTTTCATTGTGGACAAAATGGGGATTAACAAGCACCAAAGAGCAAGGGTTTCCTCTGGATTCTCCGTTCCAATGAAAAAGTATACTTCAATCACTTGAAGATCTTCGGCTCATTTGAGTCCCTTCATATTTAGTTCTAAACCTTCTAATTCTCGTACATCAATGAAGAAAATTCCACCAGATCCTGACCGGCTGATCCTCCAAGTGGAAGGATAAAATCTCTTATCTAGCCATTTCATCATGCTTTTTTGCATTGAATAGTGTTGCGATAGGCAAGCTCTCATGAACCTAATGTTGAAATCCATGGATTTGCAGTAGGCCTGATAGAAATCGTCCTGAAAATATGGGGATAATTCTCTCTCTTTCTTTCTCTCCCTCTTTTTAATCAAATATATCTTTAATTGAATTCATCAAGATCACTTATCTCAACCTAACACATTAACTTTTCCCTAGGTCCAGGACTTTAATTAACACATGCTCTGATACCACTTGTGAGGTCCTGAACCCGCCAATGCCAAAATCGGGATGGGATCCTTGACAGGTCTCTAGGTCTGATAAAAATCACAGTCTCTAAATAAGAAAAATGCAAGGAATAGACCTTTACCATTGACCATGGCTTGGGTCTATAGCCTTAGAAGAAGACCTAGTGTTGTCTCGCAGTGGAAACGGGACAACATATTAAAAGTCCAAAAAAACTATTTCCGCCCTATATCTTCCACAAATTGGGCTAAGGTATCCTCAACCAACGCTTTTTCCCCCCTAACATATGTGAGGGCACAGCCGCTGGTGGACTCCTCTTCCAAGTAAAGATGGTTTCCAAATGTTTTTAGTGCACGGGATGGATAGTTACCTGACTCATCAGGTCCACCCGTCCATGATTGACAACCTTAGTCAATCTCCACTTACCACCCCGCACTCACACATAATTCTTTTGTTTTCTAATTACTATCACATTCTTGTCACAATTAAAACAATGATTTCTTTTAACTTTCATCACAATAATTCGTTCAATCAATTATTAAAGATTGTATTGAAAGAATTCTTTTAGAAAACAAACATCTTTAAACTTAAGACAGGGTACGGTCAATCAAAACATTGTCCATAATAACCATGACCACATAAGGGTGAAAAAATGGCACCCATTTTTTATTCACAATCCGGAACTCCACCCCAAGGTTCTGGGTGCCCATACACCAAACCAGTTGCCCATACAACCGGGCGGCTCCCCTAGGATAAAACCGGTATTCTAACTTATGTAGAAACATCAAGACATAACACGGAGTAGAAACTCATCCTTCATGGGGGTAACCGACTTATCCGTGTGGCTGGAAAGCCATCATTATCATCAATTTATACCAAGGAGTCGGAGGTGTCTTGAGACAAGCTGTCTTAAGGATGATCAATCATATCTTTCCTAATTCAACCAATTTTAACCCAAACAATTCTTTCCTACATTATAAACAAATGCACATTCCGTTTTTGGTCAATTATTCCTTTCCTGATTCTCTCATTCCTTACGTATGCAATGCTAACTTATAAAAGAACATAAACTATTTAAAGACTTAATTGAATAATGGGAAACCCACTTGGGACTGATCGACCATCTGCTGCTACGATGGCGCATGAAGACTCTCCTCCGTAGGCCTACTACTAGGCCCAGCTTCATCGTGGTGCGACGCTCTAGTTCTTTTTAGAGCTTTGCCCTCATCTGGCTTGGGTCCTTTTAGGTGCCATAACTTCTTATCCTTATAAAAAGGACGTCTAATCATTAGGTAAATTATCCGAAAGCTAAACTTAACCTTTGTATCCAATTTTACCCAAATCTAGGTTAAATTTATAGTCTTAATTGGTAAATTCTTGACCTAGTAATTTGTTATTTTCCTATATTGGCATGATAACTTGTTCCACAGCTTTCCTAAGTGTTTTCTAAGTTGTCCTAATTTTCTTATAATTTTGTATATCTTTTTCCATCGAATTGTAAGCTTGGAATCGACTTATTTTGGGCTTAATATTTATTCTATTTATTTTCTCTCAAAGATTTCATTTCCTCAACTTTATATCCTAGGTTTACACTTACTATAATTTTTGCAAAGTCTATTTATTTTAATTAATCTTTTGCTAAAAATAGAACTTTTGGTCAATTATAATTTTCTAAACTCACTAATTAACGATGGTATAATTATCACAAGTAGATAAAGATGTTTGTGACCTCTGATAATTATCTTTTAATTTTTCAACCCAATTATCTAATTTCCATCTTTAATTTTTAGCCATAATTAGTGTAATTTGACTTAGATAAATATCTATACTACTTTTCTAGCCTTGACATAATTATCATGGCCTTTTTATCATGTAATATAGCCCAGATAAATAGCATCTAATCATATCACATGATTTACTAATATCCCCCTTTAGCAAATTAGTATAATTTGACTTGGATAAATACCTATCCTACTTTTCTAACCTTGACATAATTATCACAGCCTTGTTATCTTGTAATCTAACTCTGATAAATATCATTTAATCATATCACATGATTTACTAATTTCCCCCTTGAATTTATCCTCAAAATAGTGTTTTTCTACTAAGATAATTATCTAAACTAATTATCTGTGATTCAGATAATTTTCACAGGTTTGTTAAGATGTGATTTACTTGTGATAATTATCTCAAAGCTTTTTAGTTCAATTTGCTATTCCCCTCATTAATTTTTTCTTAAAATAGTGTTTTCCTATTGAGATAATTAGTTAAACTAATTATCTGAGGTTAAGATAGGTTAACCTATAAAAATATAAATAGGTTAACATAGTTTTACTAATTAAACAAGATTAGTGCTAATTACCGTTGATTAACCAACTAGAGCTTTGCTCTCTAGTGATTTCTGTGTAGAGGTCCCTCTAGATGAGAGAGAATGTACCAAGGCTCCGAGTCTGTCTAAAGTTGTGAAGCAAGGGGTTCTATTTATAGGTTTCTGGCACTCACAATCTCTCATAGGCTAAAAAAAGCAGTTGCTTGCAGCTCAATCAGCCCCGAGGCTCAAGATGGCGCTCTCTGCTACTAATTCTGTCTTGGGTAGATTCGTTACTGCCCCACATAGCCCCCCCAGCTTCCAGAATCCATTTTTGCTATTTTTTCTGACTTTTAATGATTAAACTTGGAAATATTTGCAATTTCTAGATTCTTAGGATAAAAAGTTTTTAGCAGTAATAATTACTGAAACCATTCAATTTTACTTAACTAATTAGATTCATAGTGTAACCTTTCAGAGCCCGTAACTTTTCCAGATTTTATCGAAATTTAGTTCTGAAAATCTCTAACCCTAGTAAAGCTCTGGTTACGGTTCCAAAAATACCAATATTTGCCATAATTGGATCATTCTACAGTGTTTTCTCAACAGCCAAGTTAATTTGATCGGCTTTGTACAATTTCTAAGGTTTTAGAAACTGGAAACCTGACAATCTCCTCTTGTTGAGCTTGTGAAACTTGATAAGGAGGCTTATTAGGCGGTGAGCTTCTTGGTAGGAGCTCAATTGCATGGTCATCATCCCTCATTTTAGAGGTAGCTCTCTAGAGATGTCATCAATGAAAACATCTTGGAATCCATTTAGGAAATTAGACAACTCTAATTCCTCTTGATTCCCTTTATTGCAGGGATATGGTGTTCCCCATTAGCATCTATATACATGCTCTCTTCCCTGTAGGTGAATTAGATTCTCCTTTTAGGGAGCTTCATGTTGGAAGCCATGCGGTTAAACCATGGTGTCCCAACGATAACATTATCATGTTTGAGAGGGGAGATGAATAAATCCTTTTTGTCCACAAAGCTTTGGACATGAAACCTTAATTTTCCAATTAAGAAAGTAACAGAAACGTCTTCTCCCTTGATAGCTCCATTGGCTTTCAATGCATCTCCCATCTCGTGGGCTTGTATGCCTAGCTTAGTGGTGGTCAACTCTGTGGATATAAAGTTGTAAGTTGAACTAGGGTCAAACAAAATAAAGGCATCATGCTCTTCCATCTTTCCCCAAGCATAGGAAATGAAAAATCCTTGGCAATGAGCATCCTCTTTTGGAGCTTAAACATAGAGACTCTAGGAGTCTCATTGTGGGAAATTCTCTTAGGGCAAGGAAGATAACCATGGCCTTGCTTCCCACACTTAAAACATTTGTGGTCCTTACAAAAAGCTTATAGATCTTTAGGAGAGAGTTTATATTTACCTTTGTAAACTTCCTTCTCCTTGGACCGATTGTTGTTGTTGTTGAAATAGCCTTGGTAAGAATTTTGGGAATTGGTTTTCCTCTTGGCATCACTTTTGTCTTTATTTTCCATGGGCTTGACATTCCGTCTAGCCCCTTGTTGGGAATTGATGCGTAAGCAACCATGGTGTGGTGGATTACTTCGGTGATAGAACCATACCATTCAGAGTTGACATACTTGCCATCTCTTTGGTTAATCCCGCACAAAATTGTTGCTTTTTCTTGGCAAATTCTATCTTTTGAAAGCCAATAGCCTTGAGATATAAATCCCAAAACTTGTCCACATATTTGTGGATAGACTCATGAGAGAGAAGACTCAAACTCCGCCATTCGGTGAGCACTTTGTCCTTTGCATCGCTTGCAAGGTATTGCTTCATGATGGAAACTCATAGAGTTTTCCATGTCTTTGGGCCTCACTGTTGCCACAAAGGCTAGCCCACCATTGACGAGTCAAATTTTGGAAGTGCATAGCTACATGGCGTAGCTTGGAGGACTCCGTGAAGCCCTCGTCTTCAAAGACCACATCAAATTGTTGGATGAAGGCCAATACTTTGTCGGTAGCACCAAAGGTGCCATCATAGGTGAGAAAAGAGATACTCTTTCCTCCCTCTTTGAACTTCTTTAGCTTTTGTGACCTTCGCCATGCAGGGTAAGATTTGCGATGTCCTCCCATCTTGTATTCTCTAGGAGAACAGCCATAGCTTTCATCGATAGAGGAGGAAGGTGAAGAAGAAGGAGAAGAGGGTGACCTCTTTCTTGCCCTTTTCTTCCTTTGTTTCCTCTCTTCCCTTTTGGAGTGACGAGGATAAGGACTATGGGTCAACCGTTTCCTCTTGGGAGGAGTTGGCGATCGTTTAGTCCCCCTTCTTCGTGGAGCTACATCTTCGGAGGAATTTAGGGATTCATTACTTTCTTGATCATTGGATTCCTTGTATGGGAGAGAGTCTTCTTTTGGGGGTCTCATCAAGAGGCCTCCTAAGCTCTCTCTCCTCTTGGAGAGGAAAGGAAATCCCATAAGCATGAAGTTGTTGAGTAACTTCGGCTTGCAAAGCGGGGTTGCCCATAGCTTGTTGCAACCTAGTGACAAGATAATTAACAAACATGGAGGCATCATCATTAGCACCTTCATGTGCAAAATCAAAGTTATTAATGTTCGTTCTACTCTCTTGGTTATTGTCAGCCATGTTAATTAAACTTATGTGTTTACTTAGTGTATGCTTTGGCAATTCAAAATCTTAGTTGCTACTCCTCTTAGCCTTTGAAAATAGGCACTTAAGTATCTACACCCACGGCTCGAATTGGTTAATTATAGAGAGTAGTGGAGTGAGTCTAACATAGCGATGTTGCCGAGGGATAGCTCCTTTTGGACTTCTTATGGCTTAATAATGGTAGATCCGTAGGCAAGTCTAAAAAGACTTCATTATTAAGACCAAAGCTCCCAAGGTGTGCACCATATCCCACATAGTGGGCTCAACAAAACCGATAATAGATCCCAGTCCCACTTACCTTAATATAATTTTAAAAAATCAACCATTAATAGCCTACTTAAGAACCTCTCTTCTTAAGTAAGAAAAGAGAAACCAAATGCTCTGATACCAATGTAATGGAAATGGCCTATGAACTTTGAGAGTAGCGGAATTAGGAAATTAGATGAAGTACTTTTGTGAGATTAATTTGTGAGCATAGAGAGTGAACTTAATTGATGGTAGCAACATAAACATGGTACTTAGTTAACTTGGCATGAACAATACTTTTGCAAGAGAGAGAGTTTAAAGAACATGATAGTAGTTGAGGACCGGATTCATATGGAGCCGGTCCCCCCTCCAATAGGCATTTGTATTATAGTTTCTTTCATCAAGAGAGTTTTGATACAATACAATCTTTGTGTTCCTTGTGACCTAGGTGATGCAATGAAGATGGAAAAAAGCTTCATGCATCACAAGCATAACATAAAATTTGTAGAAAGCATTAACTATCCCAAGCCTCACTCCCAAGGCCTCAAATACCTTCGAAGGTGGAGAGATCTAGTGGGGAATGAGGATAGGAAAGAGCAAGAAGAAACATTCCATAGGATAAGGAAATAGTTCCTCACTTATCATCACTCTTCTTGCTAGCATACATAATAGCATAGTAATGAAGATGGAGAAAATGGCAAGCTTAAGCATTGAAGCATGGCTCTTGGTTGGATTTGCATTCCATATCCAAGAGTGTTGGTGTAGGCTCTCACTTCTCACAAGCTTGGAGAAGGAGGTGGAGTTCCTCTACTTTCACCAAGTGAAAATGATCCACAAAATGAGTGTGTGTGTGTGTGTGTGTGGTGTATACCCCCCCAGCACCCCCCTTGATTGCTTGGGGCGAGTTCTAGCCTTTCCACATGCTTCAAGCTCATTGGACCCCTCTCCTCCTAGCCAATCACATGCATCATGCATTCAAGTACATGGGTAGTCTTTGGACAAGTGTCCTCCTTACCCCTGAGAGAGAGAGAGAGCTTGAAAATATCTAGATATTTATTGGATGGAACTAGAAGCTCATTAGACCCCTCTTTAGCCCAACCAAAAGCATTCAAGCATACCATGTGGCTAAGCTTAGGGAGAGTCTGACATGTGTCCCATGTGCCCCTTGAGAAAAGGGGTGCCCTTTGGGTGAGGGAGGTTAAGTCAAAGATTCCCATAACTTTGGCACTTTCCCCCTCCTTTGTAGGGTCTCTTTTTGACTCAAGCACCTTACCCCCCATGCATGGGAAGCTTCTCAAGCACCTTCCTCATTAAGTTTGTAGGGTCTCTTTTTCACTCAAGCACCTTACCCCCCATGCATGGGAAGCTTCCTCATTAAGTATGACAAGCACCTCAAGTACCTTAGTCATCAAGCACGACAAGCACCTCAAGCACCTTAGTCATCAAGCACCTCAAGTTTAGGTCGGGTTCCCACCTCAAGCTCAAGCCTAGCTTGCCTAAGGTCAAAGGACTTTTAACACTAACCATTGGAGGTCTTTAATGAAGCTAACCCTAAGGTCTTTTAAGCTCCATTATATGCACGTTTCTCTTTGATAGACTACCTCCTTTTGGACCCCTATTGATATGTAACCATCTCTCCTCTTGGTCCCCTGCTGAGGTAAGTCTAGAAGCACTTATTGCACATTGCTCTTTGATAGACCGTCTCCTTTTGGACCCCTATTGAGATGCAACCATCTCTCATTTTGGTCCCCTGCTGAGATAGGTGTAGAAGCACATGTTTCAATTTTAACTCTTGTTCCCGTTTATTCTCCCACATTAAATGATCAATTTAATGTGAGAAAATCATTTGGATAAGCTAGATATTAGATTTTATGACACTGCTCCCAGCATTCATTGGCATATTGTCCACTTCCCAAAAAACACCATTAAAAGCATCACCACTCTCCAAGTACATATCATCATTCACATTGAACATACCATGCCCTCCCCCAGCCATATAAAGTGAGATCCTCCTCAAGCAAATCCTGCATCTGCTCGACAGTCCACTTCACAGCTGCACTTATGAGCGTACCTTTCAACCACCACACACAAACTTCCTTTGACAACTCGAACAATTCTACACCCTTGGACTTTTCTTTATGCTCAAAAGGACCACTCCGCTTAATGGGAA
This sequence comes from Adiantum capillus-veneris, assembly GCF_014529385.1. Taxonomy (NCBI): domain Eukaryota; kingdom Viridiplantae; phylum Streptophyta; class Polypodiopsida; order Polypodiales; family Pteridaceae; genus Adiantum; species Adiantum capillus-veneris. The sequence continues at coordinate 137,141,572 of NC_140951.1, read as the reverse complement.
ACTCTTTCAACAAAGGCACCCCGGTCACCATCATTTCCATACTCACCTCCATACCTGCCACTCTTGGCACCACCATAGTAGCAGACTTTTGCTCTCCAAAAGAAACCTCCACATGTAGAGGGACAAACCCTTTCCCAATAAGAACCTCTGTCCCTTCATCCATCTCACCCATCAGGTCATCAGACCCCCAATCATCTTCATCTTCGATGCATTACTAGCCAAAAGAACCTGTATCCAAGGCACTACCTGTGCATGCTCATCTCCTTTACCATGCTAATTACTAAACTATGCTATGCTAATATGAGTGATTATGTGAGGAGATGTACATCTTTCTTGTAAGACTACTCCTTCTTCCTCTCAATCTACTCTCATACACCGCTAGCTCTCACCATCTTCAAAGGTGTGTGAGGTCTTGGATCTGAGACCATGAGGGAATTGATGTTGTGTTTAATAAGTGTTTTCCTTAGTGCTTTAAGCTTCCATCTTCATTGCACTAGCTAGTTATGGAAGGAACACAAAGAATTGTGTTGTAAAATGTCTCTCTTGATGGGGGAAACCTATAATACAAAGCCTTTTGGAGGGGGGACCGGCTCCATGTAAATCCAGTACTCCACTGTTGTCAATAGCTTAAATCTTCTCTCAATTGAAGTATTGTTCATGCCTATCTAACTAGGTGTTATGGTTTTTGTTGCTCTCTCCACCCAAGCACTCTTGTTATGCTCATTAGAAATCTATTCTAATGAAATGCTCACTATGTTCATGCTTTTTGTTGTCTCTCCACCCAAGCACTCTTGTTATGCTCATTAGGAATCTATTCTAATGAAATGCTCACTATGTTCATGCTATTTTCCACTACACACAAGTTACTTGGCCATTAAATGTTGCATTGGTATCAGAGCACAAGGTTTCTCTTTTCTTGCTCAAGAAGGGAGGTCCTCAAGCTAGCTACAAATGGTTGTTATTATTAATTGCAATTGAGTAAGTAGAATAGGGATTTTTCAGCCTTGTAGTGCGCTTGCCTTCGTGCAGATAACGGGGCATCACCGTCTAGAGCTATGGTCTTAACAGTGGAGTCCTACGGGGCTTGCCTACGGCTTAAGTACTATTGAGCTATTAGAAGCTTGACAGGAGCCAGTGCTGGTTTGGTGTTGAAAGACCCTCTCTTCTATTCCTTGCAATTAATGGTATTCGAGCCATGTGTACAGTAGCTTGAGTGCTTTTCTAAAGGGGTAAAGAGCAGTAGCAACTAGGGCTTGAAGTGCCAAAGTACACCTAAAAAAGTTTACACCTAAAAGTTGTTAGAATGGCTGACAATAGTAAAGAGAGTGAGATTAATGTTGATAGCTTTGATTTTGCTAATGAGCAGGCTACTAATATGCCCCTATGCTTATTAATTACTTTGTTTCTAGGCTTCAATAAGCCATGGTCAATCCATCCCTCCAAACTGAAGTGCAACGGCAGCTTCATCATGCTCATGGGATTCTCCAAACTCTCCACCATGACGAGAGAGTACCTAGGAAGCCTCCTTGCGAGACTCCCAAAAGAGGCCTCTCTCCAATTTGGGAAGAATAAGAGGATCCATACGAAGGGCTCAATTTTTTTTTTCTTGATGACGTATCTCCTTCCCAAAGGAGAACTCAAGAGCCCCCACCGAAGGAACGAGAAAGAAGTGAGTCTCTTGCCACCTCGATAGAGATGGCTCCACGAAGACTGCAGGAAAAACGCTCTCCATCACCTCCTAAACAGAGAAGACCATCGCACACTTCTCCACACCATAATTCAAAGAGGGATGACAAAAAGCAAGAGAAGAAAAAGGCGATAAAGAGGTCACCCTCTTGTCCATCTTCTTCATCCTCTTCCTCTTATGAAGAAAGTGATGGTGCGGGCAAAGAGAACCAAGGCAAGAAAAAGGCGAGAAAGAGGTCACCCTCTTCTCCATCTTCCTCAAATTCTTCATCTTCTGAAGAAAGCAATGGTGCAACTTTTGAACCATCAAAATGAAGAGGCCATAGGAAATCCTATGCCGCGTAAAAGAGATCGTCCAAGCTCAAGAAGTTCAAAGAGGGAGGAAAGAGCATCTCTTTCCTTACCTACGATGGCACCTTTGGTGCTATGAACAAAGTCTTGGCTTTCATCCAACAATTTGATGCAGCGTTTGGAGATGAGGGCTTCACGGAGTCCTCTAAGCTACACCATGTAGCCATACACTTTCAAAAGTCCTTCAAGCAATGGTGATGTAGCCTACGGGCAAATAATGAAGCTCCACGAACATGGAAAGCTTTAAGAGCTTCCATTATGAAGCAATTTTTGGCCACCGATGCCAAAGACAAAGTATTCACCGAATGGTGAAGCTTGAAGCTCTCTCCCTACGAATCCATTCACAAATATGTACACAAGTTTTGGGACTTACATCTTAAAGCCACTGTCTTCAAAAAGATGGATTTTGAAGAGCAAAAACAACAATTTTATGCGGGCTTAATTGAAGAAATGGCAGAGTATGTCAACTCCCAAAGGCCACGCACCATATCTGCAGTTATACACCATACTATGGTGGCTTCTCAAATCAATTTCCAAACAGGGGCTAAGAGAAATCCTAAGCCCACAGAAAACAAGGGTTTTAATGAGCATGAGGGGAAAGACAATGTCCAAAAGTCTCTTAAGGGCAATTCCAATAACAACAAAGCTAAGGAGAAGGGAGTTTACAAAGGCAAAAACAAACTCTCTCCTGACGAGCTTGAGCGTTATCGCAAGGGTAACCGTTGTTTCAAGTGCGGCGAGCAAGGGCATGCGTACCGCACTTGTCCCCAAAAAGAACACCCGCCATGAGCCTCCTAGAGCTACCTTGGTTGAAATCCAAGAAGAGGAAGCTCACCACAAAGGATCTCCTCTATGCCATGCTTGGGGAAAGGTAAGAGAACATGATGCTTTTATTCTCTTTGACGCTGGTTCTACTCACGATTTCATATCCACAGAGTGGGCCACCAAGCTAGGCATCCAAGCTTATGAGATGGGAGATGTCCTACCCACAGATGGTGCTTTCAAGGGGCAAGAAGCTTCAGTCACTCCCTTAATTGAGAAATTGAGGCTCCATGTCCAAATCTATGTGGACAAAGAGGACTTGTTTATCTCTCCTCTCAAGCACGAGGATGTAATCCTAGGGGCACCATGGTTTGATCGCATGGTTGCCAATGTTAAATCCTTGAAAGGAGAATCTACTTTAGGTTCATGGAAAAATATATGTACATAGACGCTAAGGAAATGGGTAACACCATACCCATTGTACATACACAAGCTTTCAATAAGTCAATAAAGAGCTCTTTTTTCGTGTACATGATTTTTGTTAAAGACTCTCAAAATGAACCTAATGTATTATCGAAAGAAAATATACACAATCAAAAGGAATTAGAGTTATCCAATTTTCTCAAGGGGTTTCAAAATGTCTTTATTGACGACATCCCTTGTGAGCTACCTCCTAAACGAGGCAATGATGACCATGCAATTGAACTTCTTCCAGGAAGTTCACCGCCTAACAAACCTCCTTATAGAGTTTCTCAAGCTCAACAAGAGGAGATTATGCGGCAAGTGCATGAGTTAGTCGAGAAGGGCATGGTTAGGCCTAGCTCATCTCCATTTTGTTCTCCTATGCTACTAGTGCAAAAGAAAGACGGCACATATTGTATGTGTGTCGACTATAGAGCACTAAATAGGATCACTATCAAGAATAGGTTTTCCATTCCACGGGTAGAAGACCTATTTGATAAGCTACAAGGGTCCACCTACTTCAGTAGGATTGACCTAAAAAGTTGCTATCATCAAATAAGGATAGTTAATAAGGACGTTGTAAAGACTGCATTTCACACTAGGTTTGGTCTTTACGAATACATTGTCATGCCTTTTGGCTTGACCAATGCACCAGCCACATTCAACCGCTTGATGGAGAAGCTATTCAGGCCTCACCAAACCTTTACTGGAGTGTTCTTTGATGATATTATCATCTACTCTAATTCATTAGACGAACACAAGCAACACCTCCATGTAATATTTCAAGTCTTAAGAGATGATAAAATTTATGTTAATCGAAAGAAAAGTGAGTATTTAGGTCATGTTATCTCTCAAGATGGAATCCAAATGGATCCATCAAAGTTAGACCACAATAGACAACACTTTGTTTCTCTCTCCAAGCTAGGTAGGGGGATCTCTCTCTCTCTCTCTCTCTCTCTCTCTCTCTCTCTCTCTCTCTCTCTCTCTCTCTCTCTCTCTCTCTCTCTCTCTCTCTCTCTCTCTCTCTCTCGTCCACTGGGATTGGTCCTACAATTTTATAACCTCTTTCAATAGAGCTCTCGCTCTTTAGAAAATTCTCTTCTTCTTCTTGTTCTTCTTCTTCTTCTATCCCTCTCTCTCAATCAGGTCAACTGTGAAATAAACTTTATTTTAGGGCGGGTTTAGACTAGTCATGCACAACCATGAGTTGTGCTCCCTCTTTTGTCTCTCAAATTAATTTATTTTTTGTGCCTCTAGAACAACATTTTCACCGGCCCAAGTGGCTATAGATTATTAGACAACTACAAGCTTGTGGAGTTGTGTGACCAAGTCCCCTCCAGAATGCACGCTGAAAGTTATGGTGGCTTGCATGTCTAGGGGGGAGAGGTCATGTGTAGAGTAGGTGGATTTGCAAGCTTCTCTTATTTTGAGTGAATCGGGTTTTGCCACATCGTTTCAACGCACATGTGGTGTTATAGGAATGATATTTTATTATCTATTGCAGTTGACAGATGGCAAAAGCATCAGCAGATAATGGATTATGCAGAAGGATGTTACATTTTATGTATATTTGATTATTCAAGTGCACTTTATGAGCTTTGGCCAATTATGTCCGGCTGGCCAGTTTGTACTCAATTTGACCATTCAAGAAATCTATAAATGAAATACGTGCAAGAGGGAAATGGTCACTCTTGCACGAGGGGAGATTGCACCCAGTGTTTGCATTGTTCTTCTCCTCTCCTCTCTTCCCTCTCGCCGTGCCGGCGTAGCACTCCGCTCTAGGAGGTGCGCCTGCGCGCTTCTTTCTCTCTCTCCCACTCTCTGTCTCTCTCTTATCGCGTACGACTTGAAGTATGTGCAAAGATGGTTGCCAAGTATACATTTTTGCTTGTTTATGGCTTGCAGTGTACTATTTTTGGGTATTTTACAGAGCTCTCCGCGCTCGCGGCTGTAGCAGTGGTATCAGAGCGTAGGCTACGCTCCAAAGATTAAAGATAATCAACAGCTAAGTACCTTGTTTTTTTTTAATGTTTGTAGAGTTGTTATTTGCTTTCGTTAGTGTGATTGAACAAGACAGTTAGGGGTCTTTGAAATGAAAGAGAATCCCTTCTTTGTTGTCGCAATATCGTGATTAGCAATATAATTATGATAATTAAACATAATAACATATTAAAACTTAATCTTATGAGAATACTCATAAAAAGAAGAGCTTGGAGATGTTTTCCATAGCTATATAGGGAAGAAATAGGGAGTACTTTATTAAGGGATTAATATAAAGTAATAATGATTTTCTTGTGAAAGCGTAGTGAGATGATGGCAAGACAATCAAGGTAGGGTAGCAGTTTGGATATTAAGCCCGTTAGGAATGGAGATCTCCAAAGAAGGTGGAGGAGTAATGGAATTTCCCGTGGGAAACAACACTGAGACCTATAGAATCATTAAACTTCTGCATTTATTTATTTATTCTGTTAAAAAAAAACCCAATTATGACGAAACCCCTTGCGCTGCTGCCTGTTGACAGAGTGCAGCCGCCAGAGCCTGATGGAGGGAGGGTAGCCTTTTGCAAGGGTGCTTGAAATGCGGCATCTGCATGAGGCACTATCGCTTTTTTTTCCCTTTACTGCCCATAACGAGCGGCTGCCAACCCCCCACAGTTTTGAGCCGCAATCTTTTCTGTCTCTCGTTCTAAATCACCCACAAGCACAAGCTATGGCATGCACTCTCTCTCTCTCTCTCTCTCTCTCTCTCTCTCTCTCTCTCTCCCCCCTCTCTCTCTCTCTCTCTCTCTCTCTCTCTCTCTCTCCTGTCGTTCTCTCTCTTCTTCTCCCCCTGCTTACTCCTTACTCCTGTCGCCATCCGTTGCGCACCACCGAACTGTCATGCAGGCTTTTTATTTTTTTGACTGCCATTGAACGATAGCCGCATGACGGGTGGTTGTGGTGTGTGGCAGACAATGCACACACCCACTCTCAAGTGCCGACTTCCTCTATCGTTAAACTCCCTTTCTCGTTCATGAACAGAAACACATGCATGCAGAACTCCTTTTTCGCTATCGGTTGTAGTCCACTAGCAGTCATTGAAACCTTCTCTCTCTCACTCTCTCTTTCCCCCTCCTAGTTAGACTACCTACTGACCCCCCGTCTCTGTCTCTGGAGCAGCCGCCACCACTGATATTATTCTCTCTATCTTCCACTCAGTCAAATAATCATAGCCGCCACAACCGTCACTGCAGCTAAATCAATTATCTTTCTCTCTGGCCTACGGGCATCCCCACAGACACACACCTGTCATGCCGCGGCCTCTCACCCACCCACTTCAATTAGCTTGAGCTGTTCGATTTCTGTCTCTTTCTTGAGCAGTTCTCCGTGCACCTTTTTCTCTACCCCACGTTAGGTGCATGCAACTCTCTCCCTCTGCCCCTCGTTTACTACACAAGGCCCACACGCACCCAGTTTGGGCTCCCTACTCATGATGAAGGCAGTATGGCATGCAACTGCTATGGCACAATCGGCCAAGCTTCAGGGGGCAAGAGCTGAGAACAGTCTGCGCTATCACTATCTGCGTTGTCACTCGTTTACCCCACTGCAAGAGGCATAGCAGTTGATGACAACCCCATCCATTTTGTACTGGCCGATAGCCCCTCTAGTCTCTGCAGATTTTGAAGGCCTCCCCCCCCCCCCAACGAGGGAGTGGTCTGCATACGTCTGTGCAAGAAATACAACTGTCTTTGTTTTTTGCCCACTCGCGTCTCAATGGCTATTCGCAGGCATCAATCAACGAAACTTGGAGCCCATCTCTCTACAGTCCCACTAACACTCAAATTTATCCTTTTTTTTTAGCACCTCAATGATGCTCAAGCTCTGCCAGACAATTCATCGAGCTCCAATTGGCTTTTCATTCCACCGCTCAGGCTACCATGCAGGCATCAGTATCGTTCGACGTCTATTTTTAGACGTACCGTTGTTCTTGGCTGGTCCGCCAAGCTTGACCGACCTAAGCTAAACACAGTTATTTGTTTTTTTTTAAAATTTTTTTTAATTTTTTTAATTAAATCTTTCTCTCCTTATCAAAGACCGATTCCCGTGCGCATGTAATCCAACCGACAAATTTTTAGATTTGCCTCTAAATTTGATGAATTATGGCCAACTTGGCGGCAATCTCCTCTCCCCTCATGAGGTAGTTATCCTGATCTAAGGTATGAAGGTGGGGGAGGTGACGATATATGATGCCAATCCTGCAATTCTTGAAGAGCTTGTGAACACTAACATCAAGGTTTCTTTGATGCTACCAAACGACCCAATAATTCTTGTTGGCTTGAACAAGTTGACACTAGCTCATAACTTTGTCCTCACCAACACTTTTCAAAAGCACATGCTCAGAAATGTAAAATTGAGCACCCCTCTATGAAGGGATTTATTCACAGAGTCTCTGTTTCCTCCCTCGAGAGCCTCTTTTCCCACTAATTTAATAGAGCATGTGTTGAAGCTCATGTTAAGCTTCTTGGATGATACAAGATTCTTATTTTTCATAGATGGTTTCCTTTCTTTGAGTGGGAAAATAAAAAAAATAAAAATGCAGTAAGCATCTCCCTGTACTTCGCTCTTTTTGCATCAAATGTAACAATCTATAAGATACCATTCCTCAGGCTTCTTGTGCTTTCAGCGGTTATTACAACAAATTTCACAAATTTCAACGATTGTGTGTTTTTGGTGGGACTACCAAATTCACCACAAAAGATCCAAGTTATGGTTCTCGCAATTATGCACCGACTATTGTACAGAGTGCATTCGCTCAAGGCTTGAGAATTGTCGTGACACAATACTTTACATTTTATTTTAGCATCCGTTGCATTGCTTTCAATAAGATCATCATGGATGAGGGCAATGTTAAAAGCTTGGTGCAAGCGTGCTACCTCTGTCAAGCATACGAGCACATAATGGGCTTGTTGTAATCCTCATCATCTTCACTTGTGTAACCTACTTTATGATCATCTTGACTTTTGCTTGTTTTTAAAATGTCTCACTGGCATGCGCATCATGATATTGAACCTTTGGAGTGGATGCCAGGCAATTCAAAATGTCAAATTTTTCCCAAAGACTGAGGTTTTAAGTGAATGTGAATGGGACATGAAAATGCTGGGTCAAACTTTTGGCATTTATTTATGTAAATGCTACAGCGATGGGGTATTATCATGGCAACGTTGTTAACTCATGCATGAATGATAACATCTACTTATTATTTTGCTTCAGATTTGTAATGTGTAATGCAACATGTTTTACCATTATCTACTTGTTTGTGTTCATGTCTCCCTATTTACAACACCAACTCCGCATCACTTTTATCATTAACAACTTTTAAAATATTATGCATTAGTGTACAGTCCAATTATTCTTAAATGTAGCAATTTTTTATTTTATTTTATTTTTTTGTAGCGCTTTGTCTTTGAAGAACATTTTTTTGCAGATAAAACCAAGTACAATGCTCCCACATCAGAGAATCCCTCGATATTGGCTATACTCACGTAATTTTGCAACAAGCAAGAATACTATCGGAAATTTCTAGCAAACATAGCTCTTTTCCTCCTTTACATTGTGTTATCTGCAACTATAGAATCAATTATCTCTAGCATCATAACTTGTACTTACATCAGTTGTAGCTTCTACTCATAGGATTTGTCATGAAACTATACAACTACTACATGAGCTCAGCTGATTTGGGACAATCCTCAACATTTGGTATACAATGCAGCGCCTCCAACCTAATATAATTTGGTACCAGGTAAATGTTTTGTAATGTTTATATCTTGTCTAGTCCATTGGTCACAAGCACACAGATTCGCCGATTTAGGCAGTGTGTAAACATTCATCCTGTGCCGACTCGCAGATTTAGGCAGCACACAATACACAACAGATTCAAAAGTTTACATATTATCAGTGCAGATTCGCCGGTTTAGGCAGCACAAGTGCCGATTCGCCGATTTAGGCAGCACGTCGGGTGTAGATTCGCCGGTTTAGGCGACCCCGATCACAAAATCATGCTGCAGTGATTGGCCACCACTGCAACTGGTATGATTTTGTTACCCGGGTATAGAAAATGAAAGATATTTTGGATTTGGATTTGGAATTGAGATTTGGAATTGGTATATGATGATTTTCTATTGCAATAGTATTTATGGAATTGGACTTGAGATTGATGAGATCAATGGATTATCGAATGATGAGTGTGACCAATGATATCCTGATTCATCAGGATATGAAATATACTCCTTATTCTAGTGGTATGGGACACTAGAATCGGTAGTATGTGGATGACGGCAGGCATAAGCAATATTGTCTAGTTTTATGGATTTTTTACTATTTGACACAGATTTCTAATCATTGTTTTTGCCAAGTATTGCTTGCAGATTTTTATCTTCGCAACTGAGGACAGTTGCTTTCCAACGGAGAGGTATGCTATAGGAATGATATTTTATTATCTATTGCAGCTGACAGATGGCAAAAGCATCAGTAGATAATGGATTATGCAGAAGGATGTTACATTTTATGTATATTTGATTATTCATGTGCACTTTATGAGCTTTGGCCAATTATGTCCGGTTGGCCAGTTTTTACTCAATTTGACCATTCAAGAAATCTATAAATGAAATACGTGCAAGAGGGAAATGGTCACTCTTGCACGGGGGGAGATTGCACCCAGTGTTTGCGTTGTTCTTCTCCTCTCCTCTCTTCCCTCTCGCCGTGCCGGCGTAGCACTCCGCTCTAGGAGGTGCGCCTGCGCGCTTCTTTCTCTCTCTCTCCCAGTCTCTGTCTCTCTCTTATCGCGTACGACTTGAAGTATGTGCAAAGATGGTTGCCAGGTATACATTTTTGCTTGTTTATGGCTTGCAGTGTACTATTTTTGGGTATTTTACAGAGCTCTCCGCGCTCGCGGCTGTAGCATGTGGGGCATGTGTGGGCGGACAATTTGTACCCAACCTTATTCTTCCTAGAGGATGCTCGCAACAATCTATGATGCCATTGGACTCTCTCTCTCTCTCTCTCTATCTCTCTCTCAATGGGCCCAAGTGGCTAGATCATCAAATAACTGCAAGCTCATGGAGTTGTGTGATCAAGTTCCCTTGGCAATGCACGCTGAAAAGTTATAGTGACTTGCATGTCTAGGGGGAAGACGCCACATGTAGACAACGTGGGTGTGTGTTATTTTAAGTGAACTGGTTTTTGCCACATCATTTCAATGCACATGTGGCTAGATCCTCAACTAGCTTCAAGCTCATGGAGTTGTGTGATCAAGTTCCCTCGGCAATGCACGCTGAAAAGTTATGGTGACTTGCATGTCTAGGGGGAAGACGCCACATGTAGACAAGGTGGGTGGGTGCTATTTTGAGTGAAGTGTTTTTTGCCACATCATTTCAATGCACATGTGGTGGATGCATGGGTGGGCAATCTGAACCCAACCTTATTCTTCCGGGAGGACTCTCTCTCTCTCTCTCTCTCTCTCTCTCTCTCTCTGGATTTCATAAACGTGATTTCATAAACCTGATCACAAATACGCAAAGATGTTAGTAACATTGAGTGATGACTTTTAAAACATGTGATCACCTTAAATATTCATGTGACCATCTTATCAACCTGCAAACCTGTTGAGATGTCGAGCTCTACATCTTGAGTTGGCAACCACTATGGGTCTTGGCCGCTTACGGCATTTACTCACTGGCGCGTTAGGTGACCGACACGGAGGATCTCTGCCAGTGATTCTACACCTGGACTACACTTATAGTGCCAGCCTAGTACGCTTCTAGCGAGTTCACACTTAGTGACTGCATGTACATATGTGCTACTTCAGCTTTAGCACTTAGTCATTTTGTACTCTCTTTTCTGTGAGAACAAGAAGAAGCTTTCCATCTCTGTGTGCTTTGTGCTTGTCTTGTGTAGCTCTCTTGCATCCTCATTCTTTACATGGTATCAGAGCCTGGTGCAGGCAAGAGAGGCTAAGAGAGCAAGAGCATCACAACCCCTTCGTTCGCAATCCACAACCAGATTCGTTCGCAATTTTAGGGGTTTTTCGTACAAGTTTCTGAACAGGTCTCCAAAGTACAGTACACAGAGATTTACTGTATAAGTACAGTGGTTGTATGTACGCTTGATTGTGGACACTCGTTGAGTGTAGAAAGCGTTACAGGTACCATGATAACAGGTTCAACAGATTTGCAGGTTTTTGCAGATTGCAGCTATTTTGTCTTAGTGCTTGAAGATGTCTGACGGTTTCAGTCAGATTGTTACTGAGAAGCTTGAGAAAAATAACTACCCTGCATGGAAGTTCAGAATAACAAATTTCCTAAAAGAAAAAGGAACCAGAGATTCCCGAGGCAAATGCTACAGTAGAACAAAGAAAAGCTTTGAGGGACTGGAAACAAGGCCAAAGCAAAGGGATGTATTGGCTTTCTATGAGCATCACAGATGGAATGATGGGCTATCTACAGGATGCTGAAACCCCCGCCATTGCATGGAAAAAATTAGGCAGAGTGTTCGAGGTGAACACCAAGGCCAGGAAGCTTCAACTAAAGTTGGAGCTAAATTAGGTTAAGAGGAACAACCTCTCCATCAATGATTATGCTTTAAAGATCAAGAGTATCATCGAGGCTCTTGGATCTATTAAAGTCTCAGTGGAAGACGATGACATTGTCCGTGCATGCTTGGATGGTCTAGGAGATGAGTATGTACATTTCAGGTCTGCCATGAATACAAGAGACGACATCCCCGTGTTCCAAGATTTGATTTCTATGCTTATTCTTGATACAGGATGTGGAGCCCACATGGTTTGAGGATGCAGTTGGAAATGTGCATTGGGATGATGCAATGAATGAAGAGATGGCTGCATTGGAAGCAAACGACACATGGGAGTTGGTGCCATTGCCAAGTGGCAAGAAAGCTATTGGCTGTAAATGGGTGTATAAAACCAAGCATAAGGCTGATGGTAACATTGAGCGTCACAAGGCAAGGCTGGTCGCAAAGGGTTATGCACAGACATATGGCATAGATTATGAGGAGACCTTTGCTCCAGTGGCAAAGATGACGACTGTGAGAGCTGTCATAGCAGTGGCTGCATCTAGAGGATGGATTATGCATCAAATGCATGTAAAGAATGCCTTCTTGAATGGTGAGTTGCAAGAGGAAGTGTATATGGATCAGCCACCTGGTTATGTCGATCCAGGTTACCTAGATTATGTATGCAGGCTTCTCAAAGCTTTGTATGGTTTGAAGCAGGGCTCTAGAGCATGGTATGATAGGATTGCCAAGTATCTTGTCAGTATTGGGTTTAGGAGAGCTCATGCTGATCATTCACTCTATGTACGTGAGAGTGATGTGGGGATTGTGGTCATTACCATATATGTAGATGACCTTATTATTGTGGGTGACAATGGTATGGAGATTGACCATGTGAAGGGTCTTCTAAAACAAGAGTTTGAAATGAAAGATTTGGGCGAGTTGCGCTACTTTCTTGGCATTGAGGTGATCAGGACTCCAGAGGGGGTATGGCTGTCACACAAACAGTATGCTTTGGACATGTGGTCAAAGTATGGTATGGCTGATTGTAAGCCAATTTCTATTCCCTTGGATGTGAATGCAAAGTTGAGTGCAGAGAAGGGTGATGTTGTTGAGGATGTCAAGATGTACAGGAAGATTGTGGGTAGTCTAATCTACTTGACTATCACGAGGCCAGACTTGAGCTACATAGTAGGCTTGGAGATTCAGTTCATGCAGCTTCTGAGGAAACCACATTTGGATGGAGTACGACGCACACTTCGGTATGTGCAAGGGACTCTTGACTACGCATTGTTCTATGCAGCAGATGCGCCATTAGCATTGTATGGGTACACAGATGCAGATTGGGCAGGTAGCATTGTTGATAGGAAATCTACGAGTGGCTTCATTTTCTCTTTTGGGAGTGCTGCTGTTACCTGGAGAAACAAAAAGCAGCCTACGGTTGCTTTATCGAGCACAGAGGCCGAGTACAGAGGTGCAGCAGTTGCAGCATGCGAGGTAGCTTGGCCACGCACATTACTTGAGGACTTGGGAGTGCAGGTGGACCAGCAGATTGTCATTCATTGTGACAACCTCAGCAGCATGCAGTTGGCTAGGAACCCAATGTTCCATGCCAGGACCAAGCACATAGAGGTCCATTACCACTACGTTCGAGAGCGAGTGTTGGTGGGCGACATCGACTTGGTCTACGACAGCACAGAGGAGCAGATAGCGGATATCTTTACCAACGCCCTCGGAGCTGAGAAGCTTCGACGTTTCCGGACTATGCTTGGACTCTGCGACATACAGAGCTCGAGGGGGAGTGTTGAGATGTCGAGCTCTACATCTTGAGCTGGCATCCACTATGGGTCTTGGCCGCTTACGACATTTACTCACTGGCGCTGATAGCCGTTTTTCGGCTCTTTGTAATTGCCACAATGAGTTACCTCACCCTACCAAAATCACCCAAACACTGTGGCTATCCCTACCATTTCACTGTACATAGGCGTGCGTGAGTCACGGGACTTTTCCCATATCTTCTTAAAAAACCCTCAATTAGCTAGTCATTGGGCTACTTGAGCCAAAAAAATAAAAAAAAATAAAAAATATAAGTATATTATGGCCCATGCGTATGTAAATATTTCTTTGTATATAGGGCCTAAATAAAAGATTTTTTCATAATTATTTTGGTATTTATTTAAATATTTCTACCTAGGTGTGTGTTATTTATGCTCTGTACATTGCCTCACCATTACCACAATTTTTCTTACCATTTTGCATACTCTTTATTCCATATAAAAATAATCTCATGCAAGCTTCTCTTATTTTTGGTGTAACTCCACCCCAACAAAAATCCAAAAAAACTAGTTTTATTTATGTGTATATTTTTTCACTATTGTGATTTTTCCCTTCCTACATCTACTTTGTTTTTTTTCTAAAAAATTAGAACACCAAGAATATTTATCTTTTCATGGTAGCCTCATAATGAGAGGGATTTCTTTTGACCCCTTTATATTTTTTCCACTTATATTATTTATATTTGATATGTACATATTTTTTAGACCCCTCAATATTTGATTTTCTTAGTTGTACTATTCACTTATATCATGATCTCAACAATATCTTCAATTATAGACCTACCAAATAAGGTCATGCATAAACAATGGATAATGGCCCAAGAATAGAGCTTTTCCCCTTTCATTTCACTCCACACATTAGAATAAACATTGCAATTAGTAGGAAAATCCATTTTCAACAACGTATGGTGCCCAAAGAGTAGGAGAAATTCTCGCATCACCAAACCCTGTCATCCTACCTCTTATTGATTATCATAGGTCGTTTGATGTGAATATCTTTATTTTGTTGTAGAATAGATTGCAAGCTAGAAAACATTATTGTGTAAATCTTTTTAAGAAAGAAAAAGAAAAACGTGTGTCACTTTGAAATCAATTCAATGGAAAACCAACGCCAAATGTCTGGGTATCCTCTTTTCTTTGGAGAGCCTGGAGAGGATGCAAAATTATTTTTAGCGAATTTCAAGATGTCTTGCCGTATCAAGAGGATAATAACTGATCAAGAACGTGTAGAAATGTTTGAGGTGGTCCTTAGGAAAGATGCTAGCACTTGGTTTGACTCTTTGCCTGAGGAAGTTAAGGGGAATTACACAGAAGTTTTGAATCATTTCAAGAAATACTTCTTTGATCCCCAAAACACTCAAAAATTATGACAAGACATTGTTTCTCATAAGCAAAAAGACTTAGATGACTACTACTTGTACAAGCAAGAGTTTCTACGTCTTTGGGCTCTATGGATACAAAATGTTGCTAACCCTGGTGATGGTGCAGAGTTCCTAAAGAAGGAGAGGTTCATAGCCGGACTCTTCACTGACCTTAAGGTAAAAGTTGAGGCGGGTGCACCTACTACCTTTGATGCAGCTAAAACTAGGGCTACTGAGAAATATAGAAAACTCAAGTGCTTAAGGGGAGAGGTTCCAATAGAAGTTCTGAAACCCAAAAGTAAGTCACAAACATCAACATCTAGGGAGCTTCCTGAGGTAACGGCGGAAGTGATTGAGAAGTTAAATGAATCCTTAAGCAGCCTGTCAATTCACCTTGCACAAGCTGTAGGTCCAAAGGGACAAGCAAAGAAGTCAGAAGAGCGAGATCCACCACGACCTAGGAGAGTCTTGCAATGCTGGAATTGCGGAGAGTCTGGACATGGGATGTATAATTGTCCTTGGCCCCGTGGGGAGCCAGGCAGACCTAACTTGAATTACCCAGTGATGAATGCAGGAGAAGGAGCTGGTCAACAACCAAGGCTTCTACAAAGACCAAATGGACCAAGACCACCTCCACAAGGGGTAGAAGGAGTTCCACCTTTGCCAGATCCAAATGTGCATGTGGTAGAGGTGATAAACTCAAATGAGGTTGACATGGAAGCAAATGGCATTAAGCGTGGCCGAGGAAAAGGTAAAGAGAAAGAGGGTGTCCCATCACAGAGTGACCATGGACAAGGCAAGAAGGCGAAGGAGACCAAGGAAGCTAAGAGGACTCGACGTCGTATCAATCTCCAAGACTTCCCTCTTGGACATGGTATGGCTCCATACAACCTGTTGGAAGACAAGCGAGGTAAGGGTCCTGATATCTCATGGCCTCAGTTTCTTGCATTATGCCCACAAGTTAGGAGGGATTTAACAAAGGCAGTTAGCACTAGGAGAAAGTTAAAAGATAGTTTTCCTGTTGTAAAAATTGCACATGCTGAAATGAACGAGGATATTACACCTGTGCTAGATTGTTACATAAAAGGAAGATTGGTTAGGAAAGGTCTAGTGGATGGGGGTGCACAAATTTGCATCATGACAGAAGGGCTCATGCAAAGACTAGGCATGCACATCCATGAGACACCTGAAATCAAATTCAAGATGGCAAACAATAGCAAGGCTAGGTGTGTAGGCATTTGTAAAAATGTCTTTGTAGAGGCCTTTGGCATTAAGAAAGCGGTGGATTTTTATGTTATGTCGACCAAGGGAAGTGGTTATCCATTTATCCTAGGAAGACCATGGCTAATGAAAATGCGAGCTTTGCAGGATTGGGAGAGTGGGAAATTAATTTGCAGGAATGACAATCATAAGAAGGTTGTCTTTGACATGAAGGAGCAACGCCAAGAGGAGCTCCATGAAGAATCATCTCAAAGTGAGACGGAAGAAGGTTGGACCGATAGCACTTCAGAAGAAGAAAGTAGCGGCACCATTACTGAAGAGGAGTCTTCCATCGAAGTCATGGGGGTAAGGTTTAAGCCAAGCAACCAAGAGACCTCTTGTCAAGGCTTGGAGGAGGTAGGTCCTCAAGAGAAGCAAAAGGTGGAAGATGAAGGAATGTTAGAAGGTATGTTGTCTACAACACTTACAAAGGATGAAAGAGAGGAGTTCAAATGTGTGCTAAGGAAATTTCCGAGGCTTTTTGCTAAAGACTACACCGATGTGCGTGGAGTAGATGTTGTTCAACACAAGATTGAGTTGAAGCCAGAGGCCACACCTAAGGCTCAAAAGCTACGAAGGCTAGGAGTCATTAAGGAGCAGGCTCTACTCAAGGAGGTAAGAAAGCTTCTAGCAGCAGGTTTCATTTATCCAGTGGAGAATTCAGAGTGGGTCTCTCCCGTTGTTGTCACTCCTAAGAAAAACGGCAAGTGGAGGGTGTGTGTGGATTATCGTCCACTTAATGAGGCAACAAAAAGAGATCACTTTCCCCTCCCATTTCAGGATGAGATACTAAATGAAGTAGCTGGTCATGAGAAGTACACTGTGTGTGATGGCTACTCGGGTTACTTTCAAATAGGTATCGCATTGAAGGATCAATTGAAAACAACCTTTATCACTCCTTGGGGTTGTTATGCTTTTAGAGTCATGCCATTTGGCCTGACAAATGCTCCTGCAACTTTCCAACGCTTCATGAACATGGTGTTTCAAGCATTCTTTGGAAAGTCCATTAGGGTTTTTATTGATGATTTTTGCATTTATAGCTCAAAATCATTGCATCTACAAAGGGTAGAAGAAGGTTTAAAGAAGCTCTATGACATGGGAGGTCAACTCAACCCCGACAAGTGTCACATAGCTGAGGATGAAGTGATCTTGCTTGGTCACAAGGTTTCCTATAAAGGCATTGAGGTGGATCCTTCAAAGGCAAAGGCTCTTATTGAGCTCCCCTCACCCAAGAATCTCAAAGAGGTCATATCATTCATTCAAAAAGTGAAGTATATGTCACGCTTTATTCACTTAGCTTCGGAGTTGCTTCATCCTTTGCAAAAGTTGACACAACAAGTAGAATTTGCATGGTCTGATGAGCTTGAAGAGTATTTTTGTAACATTAAAGTCATTTTGTCAGAGCTACCAACACTCATGCCTCCTTGTTGGGAGTACACATTCTTTGTTAGCTCTAGTGTTGGAAGGGAAACAATTGGTGCTGTGTTGCTACAACAAGATCCCCACAGTACAAGGATGCGACCCATCTACTTTGCTAGTAGGGTCATGAATGCTTTGGAGAGAGACTACACAGAAGCAGAACTCATGATGCTTTCTCTCATGTTTGCGGTGAGAAAGTTTAGATCCTACCTACTACCAAAACCTTTTGTAATTCTCACTGCAGAAAATTTGTTCCCTTGGGTGTCATCTCAAATGAATCTTAGTACTAGGATCTCAAAGTGGATTATGGAGTTGCAAGAGTTTCAATACTCTTTCAAGGTAGAAGATAGTGTGCGTGCACAATTGGCAGGGATTCTCACTTATAGGGTACATGAGAAAGAAATTAAGGTGCCTCAAGTAAAGACCCTACCATTGCCACCACCAAAAAGTATTCACAATGCTTTTACCTTATTCTTTGATGGAGCTTTTCGACGAGCCACAGGGAAAGCAGGGGGAGGGCTAGTGTTGCTCAACCCAAGTGGAGAGGTGGTCATGAAAGAGAAGTTCAATCTACCAAGTTCAGCTAGCAACAATGAAGCAGAATACGACACACTAATTCATGGTTTGAAGATGTGCATTGGCCAAGGGATACAACGCCTCATGGTAAAGGGAGATGCACTTCTCATTGTTAAACAGATTTTAAGCATTTAGGCATGCAAGAATGAAAGCTTGCGGACAAAAGTTCATGCCATTCGTAGATTGTTTAATCAATTTGAAGAAGTGCAACTATATCATATTCCTAGGAAACAGAATGAAGATGCCGATTTACTTGCACAGCAAGTGGTTACATGTGTTGAGAAAGAAGTGCAGGTCATCATGGTGGCAGCAACTGTCAAGCAACCGAGATACCAGGGATTGGAGTCATTGACTCCCATTATTAGCTACATTTTGGAGGGCGAGTTTCCACAAGACTTCACGAAGGCTCAGAAGAGGAGACTCATGAAGAAGGCAAGCGCATATCTCTTCCTAGAAGGCTCCCTCTATCAAAGAGGGAGGGATCAAGTATGCAGAAGAGTACCAACTATTGAGGAAATTCCAGCCATTCTAAAAGGTTTGCATGAAGAAGCATGTGGTGGTCATTTTGCCCAAGAATTAACTATGAAGAAGATTTTGCTTGCGGGGTATGTTTGGCCAAGTCTGCATGTGGATATCCAACATTGGTGTAAAAGTTGTCACAATTGTCGGGTAAATGGGAATAGAAGATTGGTTTATGGTCCAAGGCAAATCGTGCTTGAAAATGGACCCTTTGAAAAGTGGGGCATTGATGCTATGGGTCCTCTGCCTATGACAAAAAATGGTAAACTCTACATTCTAGTGGCTGTAGACTATATGACTAGGTGGGTGGAAGCACAAAGTGTGGCAAAGGTAAATGAGAGGACAGTGAGCAAATTCGTCTACACTCACATTTGTTGTAGATTTGGCACACCTTTGGAGATTGTTTCAGATAATGGTCCAGGGTTTAGAAAGGGATTGCTCACAGAAGTCTGTGAAGAACTTCACATTCTACATCGTCACAGTACACCCTACTATCCCCAATCAAATGGTTTGGTAGAAAAAGCTAATGGTGTCATTGCAGGCATCATTAGAAAGATGGTGAAAAACAAGACAAAGTTGTGGGATGACTTCTTGGATGGTGCCTTGTGGGCGTATCGAACCACATATAGGGAAGCCACGGAGTTCACACCATTTCACTTGGTCTATGGTCAAGAGGCTTTACAGCCAATTGAGCTAAACATTCCAACAATGCGACTTCATGGCAAATCAGCACAAGATGATCAAGAAGCATGGATGGATCGACTTCTTACCTTAGCTGAGCTTGAGTGGAAAAGAGAAGCAGCATACGAGTGATATAAGAGGAAAGCCACACAGACAAAGGAGAAGCTTGACAAGAAACTGAAGGACAAAGGCATCAATGAAGGAGATCTTGTGCTAAGGTATGACAATCGACTCAATAATCGTTTTGATGCCAAATTTGAAACAAGATGGCAAGGGCCATACATAGTCAAGAAGGCTTTCAATTCAAGTTACTATCAGCTTATGGACTTGAATGGTAAAGAGCACTCCAGGAAAGTAAACGGGTATCGCTTGAAGCCCTATTTCAGTCGCCTTCTACCAAAGGATCTACCAAAGATCTGTCAAAAGGCCACTGTCTCATGTAAGTATTGTTACATGAAGCATGAGTGTAACTCTAGCCAAAATTCTGAGGGGCCAAACAATAAAAATCTTGTCAAGGACTCTGAAGCACTCTCTTTGGAAAAGATGCTCTATGATGGTACATGAATATACCATCATCCAGGGGGAGGGCTAATGATAGCCGTTTTTCGGCTCTTTGTAATTGCCACAATGAGTTACCTCACCCTACCAAAATCACCCAAACACTGTGGCTATCCCTACCATTTCACTGTACATAGGCGTGCGTGAGTCACGGGACTTTTCCCATATCTTCTTAAAAAACCCTCAATTAGCTAGTCATTGGGCTACTTGAGCCAAAAAAATAAAAAAAAATAAAAAATATAAGTATATTATGGCCCATGCGTATGTAAATATTTCTTTGTATATAGGGCCTAAATAAAAGATTTTTTCATAATTATTTTGGTATTTATTTAAATATTTCTACCTAGGTGTGTGTTATTTATGCTCTGTACATTGCCTCACCATTACCACAATTTTTCTTACCATTTTGCATACTCTTTATTCCATATAAAAATAATCTCATGCAAGCTTCTCTTATTTTTGGTGTAACTCCACCCCAACAAAAATCCAAAAAAACTAGTTTTATTTATGTGTATATTTTTTCACTATTGTGATTTTTCCCTTCCTACATCTACTTTGTTTTTTTTCTAAAAAATTAGAACACCAAGAATATTTATCTTTTCATGGTAGCCTCATAATGAGAGGGATTTCTTTTGACCCCTTTATATTTTTTCCACTTATATTATTTATATTTGACATGTACATATTTTTTAGACCCCTCAATATTTGATTTTCTTAGTTGTACTATTCACTTATATCATGATCTCAACAATATCTTCAATTATAGACCTACCAAATAAAGTCAAGGGTAGGTGGCATGAATACATGCACTATGGAAGGCTCACTCTTGGAGGTATTCAAAAGAATCATCCAAAGAAGGACCCCAAAAGGACCTTGTGCAGTGGAAAAAAACGGTCGGTTTTGCTGAATTTTTAAAGTTCACTTGCTCTCCGAATTTGAAAAGGTGATACAAACAAAAGTTGTAGCTCGTGGGCTGAACTTTTGCCTCAAATTTGTTCGTATTTTTTTGAGCTACGAGCTGTGAGTTATGATTTTATTAGTGGACCCCAGTTTTCCCATGCTATGCAGCCACACTCTCTCTTCCACTTTATCATTTTTCTCTTTCACACACACTTCTCCACTCATCATCCCCACCTCTCTCACCACTCCTCTCTGCACCCTACTCACCTTCTCCTGAACCTTGAAGAATAAGAGAAACCATGGTGAACTCATACCTCCCACACACAATTCCATTCCAAAATTGACCACCTAGTCTCATTTTTCCTCCTCCAATTTATCCATATCTATAAAAAAAACCACAAAATTCAGCCTCTTCTCTTAAAAGACAACATCATGGTGGTTGATTACTCAGCTTCAATTACCTTGTCTCTCAAGGAAGGTCAAGAGTGGAGAAAAAATGTACCGTCAAAGCTAGTGGATCGTCAACAAGCGTCAAAATTGGCCCTACTCAAGACACTTGGAGCATCAACCTTGTAAGAAATCCACCTTTTCTTACCTCTTAAGAGTTTTTCTTCCTTATTTGTATCCTACATGGATACTCCCATTGTAAATATCCAATTCCATTTGTAAATTAATACTAACTCTACTAACACTAACCCACTATGAAAAGTCCTATCACCTCCATTTCTCTCCTCTCTCTTTCCCCACCAACTTCTTGATAATTCCAAGCAAAAGAAATTAGATAAATGGCTAAAAATCTAACCCAACCATGGTTAGAGGAGTAACCCTAGCCTTCAAAATTGCTATAAAAGGAGGGTGTAGCTAGCACAAAAGGGGGAGCCATAAGCAAGAGCACTATGCTATAGCTTGAGAAGCCAAGCTCAACCTCTCTAGAAGGAGCTCTTGAGTGGAAGCTCATTGTCTTATGCATGTGCATGTGTTGTAATAGGGGATTAGCAAGGGAACTCTATGCCATTGTAAGAGAGAGAGTGATCATTCAATTGAGAGTAGGAAATCTATCATTTCTCCTACTAGTGTAAGCCCAACATTTGCTGAATCAAGGAGGGTGGATTTGGACTAAGCTTGGATATTTTGTCTCCCTTCCAACGTGAAGTAATGGACAACAATGATGTGTAAGTGTCTTGGTGTTTTTTGTTAAGTTCTTGATAGCTTGTCTCTGGTGTTGTCATCAATCTAGCCATAAATCCCACATACTATAAGAGGGCGACAGGGTGGAGAGGACTCCCCTGGCTTTAAGACAGTGATTGGGGTGGCTTTTCTTGTGATGTGTTGTGGTGAAATTTACGCAAGCTATGTTGAACAAATACTAATTTCACTTTGATTTGTCATGACAGATTTGTAAGAAGGTATTAATGCAACAAGCACCCCCTCCCCCTTTCTCTCTCTTTCTTAAATATATAGTTGTGTTTGCTTCATCATTGCCGATACGTTTCAAAGCAGCCCGACCTCTCTCTCTCTCTCTCTCTCTCTCTCTCTCTCTCTCTCTCTCTCTCTCTCTCTCTCTCTCTCTCTCTCTCTCTCTCTCTCTCTCGTGTTTTAGTGTGTGAGAGTGTTCCATTGGTGTTAGGGTTAGTGTAAATTCCTTGCTTGTTTGTGGGTTGCTCTAACGATTCTCCTCTTTTGCGTCCTAGTTCGCTTAAACTAGGTGGTGCCCCTTGTGTAGTTGGGACTTGGCTGTGGGTTTGTTGTTTTGGTTTGTGTTGTGTTGTGCCCCAGCCCCATTGAGCAGCACGGGAGCCTTGAAGGGTGTCTAGAGGTTGCTCTTCTTGTTGCCCGCCCCGGACCGCCTCAGCGCGTTAGGTGACCAACACGGAGGATCTCTGCCAGTGATTCTACAGTTGGACTACACTTATAGTGCCAACGTAGTATGCTTCTAGCGAGTTCACACTTAGTGACCCCATGTACATATGTGCTACTTCAGCTTTAGCACTTAGTCATTTTGTACTCTCTTTTCTGTGAGAAGAAGAAGAAGATTTCCATCTCTGTGTGCTTTGTGCTTGTCTTGTGTAGCTCTCTTGCATCCTCATTCTTTACAAAACCAGCCCAAATCCATAGTCCAACCTAACTTTTTCCATATCCTAGCAGGCCTACTGAGAAAAATTAATAGCCCGATGGGCTTTTTGTGGGTTATCAGGTCACCATTAATCGGCTTAAATTTGATCATGTAAAGTGTAATTAGGTGAATATGATAATAACACATGGTAGTCCCACAAAATTCATGTGTTCAAGCAATTATCAATTCCTTGTAGACTCTCTGATCTCTCTCTCTCTCTCTCTCTCTCTCTCTCTCTCTCTCTCTCTCTCACACACACACACACACACACACACACACAATAGACAACACTTTGTTTCTCTCTCCAAGCTAGGTAGGAGGATCTCTCTCTCTCTCTCTCTCTCTCTCTCTCTCTCTCACACACACACACACACACAATAGACAAAACGTCGTTTCTCTCTCCAAGCTAGGTAGGAGGATCTCTCTCTCTCTCTCTCTCTCTCTCTCTCTCTCGTCCATTGGGATTGGTCCTACAATTTTATAACCTCTTTCAGTAGAGCTCCCACTCTTTAGAAAATTCTCTTCTTCTTCTTCTTCTTCTATCCCTCTCTCTCAATCAGGTTAACTCTGAAATAAACTTTTTTTTAACGTGTGTTTAGACTAGTCATGCACAACCATGAGTTGTGCTCCCTCTTTTGTCTCTCAAATTAATTTATTTTTTGTGCCTCTAGAACAACATGTTCACCGGCCCAAGTGGCTAGATTATTAGACAACTACAAGCTTGTGGAGTTGTGTGATCAAGTCCCCTCCAGAATGCACGCTGAAAATTATGGTGGCTTGCATGTCTAGGGGGGAGAGGTCATGTGTAGAGTAGGTGGATTTGCAAGCTTCTCTTATTTTGAGTGAATCGGGGTTTTCCACATCGTTTCAACGCACATGTGGGCGGAAAATATGTACCCAACCTTATTCTTCCTAGAGGATGCTCTCAACAATCTATGATGCCATTGGACTCTCTCTCTCTCTCTCTTTCTCTCTCTCTCTCTCTCTCTCTCTCTCTCTCTCTCTCTCTCTCTCTCTCTCTCTCTCTCAATGGGCCCAAGTGGCTAGACCATCAAATAACTGCAAGCTCATGGAGTTGTGTGATCAAGTTCCCTTGGCAATGCACGATGAAAAGTTGTGGTGACTTGAATGTCTAGGGGGAAGATGCCACATGTAGACAAGGTGGGTGTGTGTTATTTTAAGTGAAGTGGTTTTTGCCACATCATTTCAAGGCACACGTGGTGGATGCATGGGTGGGCAATCTGAAACCAACCTTATTCTTCGGGGAGGAGTCTCTCTCTCTCTCTCTCTCTCAGTCTCTCTCTCTCTCTCTCTCTCTCTCTCTCTCTCTCTCTCTCTCTCTCTCTCTCTCTCTCTCTGAGCCGTTTTTTGACATAGTAGACAGCAGTTCACTCTTTTGACCATAACTTGCTCATCCGAACTCCGATTTAGGTGATCTATAGCCTTAATCGAAGAGCACAAAGCCCTCTACGCATTGATGTAAAGACAAAATTTTTCTCTGTTATGGAAGGCTTTGCTGTAACAGCATCTCAGAACTGAAAAAACTCTCAAAACTTTGCGTTTTTGTTGCCGACTTGAAGGCAATGTCAGACAAAACTCGCAAGGGTGGAAATCCACACTCGCCATGGAGAATGATGCAAAATCTCCAAGGAATTTGGATGCTAATCCAACCACATCATCTACAACAACGGAAGCAATGATCATGGCTTACTTGATTTCGTTACAAGAAACTGTCAACAAACAAGGTGAAGAGTTGCGTGCACTTGCAATGGAGAATGGTACTTTAAGAGTTCTCGTTGTGGAGAATGAGCACCTCAAGAAGGTTCTTGAAATGCAAACAACACACTTGATGCATCTTGAGAATGAAGTTCAAGAATGTAAACGCTCTCTTGTTGACATGAATGTATTGAAAGAGCGCTTGAGCAAAGTTGAGAGTGATCATGTATTGAAAGAGGAAACAATAGATACAATACGACATGATGTATGTGAGATGAGAAATGCATCCAAATCATGGGCTGATATATGTAAGGATAATGTGGTTTCTACATCTCCTATCACGCAAGCCGTTGTCCAAGCAAAGAATGTAGAGAATGTGGACACTCAAGAATTGCACGAACGACAAAAACGCTCAAAGAACATCGTCATTCGTGGAATCAAGGAGGAAAGCATGGAAACACCCCAATCTCTTGTAGTTGCTATTGAAGAGTTTTTTGCTACACACTTTGGCATGTCAGGAATCATGGCTTATGGTGCATATCGAGTTGGAAAACAAGGAGTCCCTCGATCGGGAGAAAGACCTATTGTATGTACCATGGCTGATGAGGTAAAGAGAAAGATCATCCTTGACAATGGTTGGATCTACCTCAAAGGAACAGGTTGTAATGTATATGAGGATCGCACTCTTATGCAACAAAATGTACGTCGCAAAGCATATGAGGAAAGAAGCAAGAAGGTTAAGGTATCACCTCAAGAAGAAAAGCCACTTAAGGAGGATGCAAGTCCACCCAACAAATAGGGACACATGATCTATGAGACCAACTCACGCTTGCGAATAAGCTTTTGGAATTGTAACGGGTATCCATGGAATGTGGGAATTGGCATTGATGAGCTTACCAATGACTCCGATGTGATACTTCTTGTCGAAACATGGGAGCATGATGCGCAACGAATTCTTGGATTTGACAAATACGATGTGAATTCTTTAATGTGGGCCAAAAATGCAAAGCAACGAAGAGGCCAAGGAGGCATAGCATGTATGACCAAAAAGGGTTTGAAAGATGTTTCCATTGTCAAAGAAGATAAGTATAAACGCTACTTATGGCTGAAAATCAGCCCACCAAATGGTCAAGTCATGTTTGTGGCCGGTTGCTACATTCCTCACTATGACTCCAACTTTTATGCTTGCTTGAATATGGATAGAGATCAGCCCTTTGTTGAACTAGAGGAAGACATTGCTCATTACAAGGATCAAGGTGAAGTCATTGTTTTTGGAGACATGAATGCTCGCACAAATATGTTACAACACGACACACAACAAGTAGACATGCCGCATGTCTCAAGAAGAATGGATGACTCATACATGTATAATCGAAGTTCTAATGATGCAAAAGAAGTGGATCACTATGGAAAGTCACTTCTACATATGTGCAATAGTACCGGAATGCTCATTGCAAATGGTGTATCTCTATGGCAAGGCACCAATGACTTTACATGTAGAAAGCACAACGGTGCTAGCGTGATTGACTATATGTTGTTCTCAGAAGCCACTCTAGAATGCATACAAAGCTTTACACTTCGTGAATGGAATCCGGAATTGGATCATAGGATGTTATGTATTGACCTCAAGTGTGGTAAATGGCCCGAGCATGTAGCCTCCAATCATGATGTGAATCATTTGTACCTACGTCTAGACCTCAAACGAGCACTTATATATGCTGATATGGTGGAACAAATGTTAAGCATGATAGAGCATCAAGAGATCCCAACATTAGAATGCAAGTGGAAAGTTTTCAAAGAAGTAATTTTCTCTTGTGCGAAGGAATGCTTTTCGGTGAAACACATGTCTTGCAAAAGGTCTAAGAAGGGTAGCACCAAGAAGAAATGGTTTGACATGGAATGTAGTCAAGCCCGAAAACACTTGCTAAGATTCGATGCAATCAAAGACAAGGAAGTTTACTTGGAATGTTCACACACATACAAAGCACTTGTTCAAAAGAAGAGGAGAAGGTGGGAAGTCGAAAAACAACTTCTTTTAGCACAAGAGAAAGCACATGCATGTGGCAAGTTTTGGCAAGTTTTGGCAAAATTTTTGACTCTTGAGGATATGTATATGCATTGTAAGAACCTCTATGAGCAACCCAATGTTGATTAGATGGAGTGTTGTAGCTCCCTTCCGTTTATGTCTCCCTTCTTTACCATTGAAGATGTATGCCGCGCGCTTGAGAAACTTGCTACTCGCAAGGCAGGTGACCTTCAAGGTGTCAAGGCTGAAATGATTAAATGGACAAGCAAGAAAACACGATATTGGATATGCGATATGTTTAACCTTGCACTTCAGTATGGCATGCCTCATGATTGGAGTGCAAATTGGATCAAACCTTTGCACAAAGGAGGAGATGTAAACAATGTGAACAACTATCATACTATAATGGTTGGTTCTTTGATGGCAAAGTTATTTGGATGTATCATGGAGATGAAGATAAGTGAATGGGCTGAAAAGAATGGCAAACGTGCACTTGGCCAAGCAGGTTTTCGAAAGCATCATAGCACTATTGATCACCTTGTCACTCTTCGAGTTCTTATGGAAGCGTCTCGATTGAAAGGAAAAAAGCTATATTGTTGCTTTGTGGATTTCAAGAAAGCTTTTGACATGGTACCGCGAGGAAATCTTTGGAGACGTATACAAAGCCTTCAAGTGCCGAGAGAATTTATGCATGCAGTCTTTCGCATCTACCAAAAAGTGTTATGTCGATTACGTATGGGAGATGGAATTTCAGAATTTTTTGCAAGCACTATTGGTGTCAAACAAGGATGCCCACTTTCCCCAACCCTCTTCGGGCTACTTATTGATGAATTGGAATGCATGGTTCTTGACTTTATGCAGCAAGAAGGAATAGAAGAGGTTAAGATCGGAAATGCGGTGATCATGCTTTTGCTTTATGCCGATGATGTAGTGCTCTTGGCACATACCTTAGAAGATGCACAAAAGCTTATGAGTGTCTTGGAACGCTTTTGCCTACATAGCGGGCTGATCGTGAATGGATCCAAAACCAAGGTTATGCGTGTAAAGACCCTCAATGATGAAAATCCATGCATTGTATACAACAATGAGAAACTTGAAGTGGTAGATCACTTCAAGTACCTTGGCCTTGAGGTTCCAGCCAATCATAAATGGAAGGATTGTGCAATGCGTCGCTTGGAAGCCGGAAAGAGGGCCTATTATGCATTTGAGAACATGTGCAATGCAGGAGAGATCAAGTGTTGGGCTCTCAAAAAGTACCTCTTTGACACATTGGTGACACCGGTGCTTCTTTATGGAGTGGAGGTGTGGGGTGCAAGCATCGGGAAGTCTACTTGGAAAGAGTTTGAGAATGTCCAAAAGCGTGTTCTCACCAACTTTCTCCAAGTCAAGACACAAACACCCTACATGCTCTTACTTCTTGAGTCCGGATTGCTTCCCATTGAGGTCTTGGGCATGCAAAGGGTTGTGGTGTACATGTGTAAGACACAACGTAGCCCTTTGCATCGACTTCCTAGAATCGCATATGAAGCAAGTCAAATGGTTCAAAAGACATGCAAGAGCAAAATACTAAGTTCGGGGTGGATGCTTGATATCAAGAAATGGTTTGGAAGATGGGATGCATGTCACTTGGTCAAGGATGCGTCGATCGACTCCCAAGTTAATGAGGCCTTCTTACAACGCCAATGTATCATGGCTTGGGAGAAATCCGGAGGTTCTCGCTTCAGCCATTACACCACACACGTTGCCCCAAACTACAAATCCCTCTTCTTCTCGAAACGAGGTAACCGAACCCATTCCTACATCCTTGAGCCCATCCCGTTGAGTGCGATCCGCACCATTGCCTCCATTCGTCTTAGCTCCCATTCTCTACGCTGCGAGACAGATTGTTGGGGCACTGGCGAGGAGTGTCATCGACTTTGCACCTTATGCCCTCGTCAAGTACGAGAGAGTGAGTACCACACACTACTTGAGTGCTCAGCTTTTGACCACATTAGGTCCTCTTTTCCCCATATATTCAGCCATGATCTCTCCCTACATACCTTCCTCTCCCAACCACGATGTGGACTCTCTATTGTGACTCTCATTTCAGCTATTTTTTAGCATCGAGAGTCACTTATGAACTCCACTCACACCACGTGACATGTTCATTTGGTACCATAGGTCATATTTGACCTCCCAGGACGATAATAGAACTATCTATCTATCTCTCTCTCTCATAAACGTGATCACAAATACGCAAAGATGTTAGTAGCATTGAGTGATGACTTTTTAAAACATGTGATCACGTTAAATATTCATGTGACCGTCTTATCAACCTGCAAACCAGCCCAAATCCATAGTCCAACCTAGCTTTTTCCATATCCTAGCAGGCCTGCTGAGAAAAATTAATAGCCTGATGGGCTTTTTGTGGGTTATCAAGTCACCATTCATTGGCTTAAATTTTATCACATAAAGTGTATTTAGGTGAATATGATAATAACACATGGTAATCACAAAAAATTCATGTGTTCATGCAATTAACAAGTCCTTGTAGACCCTCTGATCTCTCTCTCTCTCTCTCTCTCTCTCTCTCTCTCTCTCTCTCACACACACACACACACACACAATAAACAACACTCTTTGTTTCTCTCTCCAAGCTAGGTAGGATTCTCTCTCTCTCTCTCTCTCTCTCTCTCTCTCTCTCTCTCTCTCTGGGCCCAAGTGGCTAGATCATCAAATAGCTACAAGCTCATGGAGTTGTTTCATCAAGTTCCCTCCGCAATGCACGCTGGAAAGTTATGGTGACTTGCATGTCTAGTGGGAAGACGCCACATATAGACAAGGTGGGTGTGTGTTATTTTGAGTGAGTGGTTTTTGCCACATCATTTCAACACACATGTGGTGGATGCATGGGTGGGCAATCTGAACCCAACCTTATTCTTCAGGGAGGAGTCTCTCTCCCTCTCTCTCTCTCTCTCGATTTCATAAACGTGATTACAAACACGCAAAGATGTTACTAACATTGAGTGATGACTTTTTAAAACATTACAATTTGATATGCCATACATTTCAAGGGAGTTGGAGGAAGTTCACTTGTATGATCGTACTTCAATGGATGAGAAAGAGCCGGATCACTATGGAAAGTTACTTTTACACATGTGTAATAGCACGGGTATGCTCATTGCCAATGGTGTATCTTTGTGGAGTGGAACCAATGGATTTACATGTAGGAGACATAATGGGGATAGTGTGATTGACTATATGCTACTCTCTGAAGCCATCATGTATCGCATAAAGAGTTTTATGTTTGGTCAATGGACCCCGGAATCCGACCATTGCACCTTATGTATTGACCTTTCATGTGGAGAAGCAACTAAGCATGATAATCTCACCCAAAGGAAAGAGAAGTTATCACTATGTATGGATTTCAAATGGGCACCAATGTACATTGAAATGGTTGAGCAAAAATTATGGATGACAAAGCTTCAATGTGATGCACCATTGGAAACTAAATGGAAAGCTTTCAAGAAAGCTATTTGTTCTTGTGCGGAAGAATGCTTTGCCATAAAGCATCTCCATGGTATCAACAAAGATAGATCACGCAAAAGGTGGTTTGATAAAGAATGTCAAGATGCTCGAAAGTCCTTGATAAAGCTTGATGCAACTATGGACAAAGACAACTATCAAAGTCATTTGCATATATACAAGGCATTGATTCAAAAGAAAAGAAGAAGATGGGAAGTAAAGCAACAAGAATTTCAAGTCCAAGAAAAGGCACATGCATGTGGAAGATTTTGGAGAAACTTGAGAGGCAAGCGGGTTGAGAATTTTGGTAACTTGAGTCTAGTGGATATGTACACACATTGTAGGCAATTATATGAGCAAGTAAATACTGAAAAAATGCCATTTTATGGTTCACTCCCATGTATGCCGTCTTTTTTTTACTATTGAGGATGTATGCGGTGGGCTTGAAAAGTTGGCCACTCGCAAAGCGGGAGATCTTCAAGGTATCAAGCCGGAGATGATCAAATGGACAGGCATTTTACCCATGAGTGGATGTGTGATATGTTCAACCTTGCACTTCAACATGGTATGCCTTATGATTGGAGTACTAATTGGGTTAAGCCTTTGCATAAAGGAGGGGATGTAAAGAATGTAAGCAATTACCGGACTATAATGATTGGGTCTCTTATGGAAAAGTTGTTTGGGTGCATAATGGAGATGAAATTGAGTGATTGGGCTGAAGAGAATGACAAGCGTGCAAAGGGACAAGCGGGTTTTCGTCGATGCCATAGCACCATTGATCATCTTGTCACTCTTCGTGTTCTCATGGAGGAAAGTCGGTTGAAAGGCAAGCGATTGTATTGTTGTTTTGTGGACTTTAAGAAAGCCTTTGATATGATTCCACATAACAATTTGTGGAGAAGGATGGAAGAACTCCAAGTGCCAAGTGAGTTTATGCTTGCGGTTTCTCGAATCTATGAGAAGGTGATTTGTCAATTGCGCATGGGAAGAGAAATTTCAAAAAAATTTGTAAGCACTATTGGGGTTAAACAAGGATGTCCATTGTCACCAACTCTCTTTGGTCTATGCATCGATCAATTGGAACAAATGGTACTTGACTTTATGCAAGAAGAAGGCATTGAAGAGGTCACTATTTGCAATGCGGTAATCATGCTTTTGTTGTATGCGGATGATGTAGTGCTTCTAGCACACACTTTAGAAGATGCACAAAAGCTTATGGTTGTCCTTGATAACTTTTGCTTGCATAGTGGGCTGATTGTAAATGAATCCAAAACAAAGGTTATGCTTGTGAAAACCAACCATAAGGAGAAGCCATGCATTGTGTACAACAACGAGACACTTGAAGTTGTTGAGAGCTTTAAAAACCTTGGCCTTGAGGTTCCATCCAATCACAAGTGGCATGAATGTGCTATGCGTCGTTTGGAAGCGGGAAAGAGAGCATATTATGCATTTGAGAACATGTGTAATGCGGGAAACATCAAGTGTTGGGTTCTCAAGAAGTATCTTTTTGATGCATTGGTGACACCGGTTCTTCTTTATGGAGTTGAAGTGTGGGGCGGGAGCATCTCAAAGTCTACTTGGAAAGAGTTTGAGAATGTCAAAAAGCGTTTTCTTACAAACTTTCTCCAAGTTAAGACACAAACACCATATATGCTCCTACTTCTTGAGTCGGGATCTCTTCCAATTGAGGTTATGGGCATGGAAAGGGTTGTGGAGTACATGATAAAGATGTGTCAAAACCCCTCACATCGACTTCCTACAATTGCATGGGAAGCAAGCAAAAAAGTTCAAAAGACGCATAAAAGCAAGATCTTGAGCACGGGATGGATGCAAGACATAAAGAAGTGGTTTGGGAGATGGGATGCATTGCACTTGCTACATGATGCTTCAATTGACTCTCAAGTGAATGAAGCTTTTCTACAACGCCAATGTATTACGGCTTGGGAGAAATCCGGTGGGTCACGCTTCATACATTACACCACCTATATTGCCCCCAACTACAAAACCATGTTCTTCGCTGAGAGAGGAAACCGTACTCACACTTACATGCTTGAGCCTATTCCCTTGTCCGCGATAGGCACTATCGCAGCAATTCGGCTTAGCTCCCATTTCCTTCGATGCGAGATAGGGCGTTGGGGCAATGGAGAAGAGTGAAATCGATTGTGCACATTATGCTCACTGCAAGTTCGAGAGTCTGAGTACCACACACTACTAGAGTGCTCAGCTTTTGATCACATCCGAACTTGCTTCTCTCACATTTTCAGTCATAACTTAGACCTACACGCTTTCCTCTCCCAGCCAAAGTGTGGGCTCTCCATTGCGACTCTAATCACTACAATTTTGGAGCATCGAGAGTCACTCATCAGCCATACACATACTACATCACATGTAACTTTGGTCCCATAGGTCATATTTGACCTCCGAGGACGATAATAAAATCTATCTATCTATCTATCTATCTCTCTCTCTCTCTCTCTCTCTCTCTCTCTCTCTCTCTCTCTCTCTCTCTCTCTCTCTCTCTCTCTCTCTCTCTCTCTCTCTCACACACACACACACACACACACACACACACACACAATAGACAACACTCTTTGTTTCTCTCTCCAAGCTAGGTAGGAGGCACTCTCTCTCTCTCTCTCTCTCTCTCTCTCTCTCTCTCTCTCTCTCTCTCTCTCTCTCTCTCTCTCTCTCTCTCTCTCTCTCTTTCAATGGGCCCAACTGGCTAGATCATCAAATAGCTGCAAGTGGCTAGATCATCAAATAGTTGCAAGCTCATGGAGTTGTGTGATCAAGTTCCCTCCGCAATGCACACTGAAAAGTTATAGTGACTTGCATGTCTAGGAGGAAGACGCCACATGTAGACAAGGCGGGTGTGTGTTATTTTGAGTGAAGTGGTTTTTGCCACATCATTTCAACGCACATGTGGTGGATGCATGGGTGGGCAATCTGAACCCAATCTTATTCTTCCGGGAGGAGTCTCTCTCCCTCTCTCTCTCTCTCTCTCTCTCTTTCGATTTCATAAACGTGATCACAAATACGCAAATATGTTACTAACATTGAGTGATGACTTTTTAAACATGTGATCACGTTAAATATTCATGTGACCGTCTTATCAACCTGCAAACCAGCCAAAATCGATAGTCCAACCTAACTTTTTCCATATCCTAGGAGGCATGTTGAGAAAAATTAATAGCCCGATGGGATTTTTGTGGGTTATCAGGTCACCATTCATTGGCTTAAATGTGATCACGTAAACTGTAATTAGGTGGATATGATAATAACACATGGTAATTACAAAAAGGTCATGTGATCACGCAATTATCAAGTCCTTGTAGACTCTCTGATCTCGCTCTGATCTCTCTCTCTCTCTCTCTCTCTCTCTCTCTCTCTCTCTCTCTCTCTCTCACACACACACACACACACACACACACAATAGACAACACTCTTTGTTTCTCTCTCCAAGCTAGGTAGGAGGATCTCTCTCTCTCTCTCTCTCTCTCTCTCTCTCTCTCTCTCTCTCTCTCTCTCTCTCTCTCTCTCTCTCTCTCGTCCATTAGGATTGGTCCTACAATTTTATAACCTCTTTCAATAGAGCTCTCCCTCTTTAGAAAATTCTCTTCTTCTTCTTCTTCTTCTATCCCTCTCTCTCAATCAGGTCAACTGTGAAATAAACTTTTTTTTTGGGCGGGTTTTGATTAGTCCTGCACAACCATGAGTTGTGCTCCCTCTTTTGTCTCTCAAATTAATTTAGTTTTTGTGCCTCTAGAACAACATGTTCACCGGCCCAAGTGGCTAGATTATTAGACAACTACAAGCTTGTGGACTTGTGTTGATCAAGTCCCCTCCAGAATGCACACTGAAAGTTATGGTGGCTTGCATGTCTAGGGGGGAGAGGTCGTGTGTAGAGTAGGTGGGTTTGAAAGCTTCTCTTATTTTGAGTGAATCTGGTTTTGCCACATCGTTTCAACGCACATGTGGGGCATGTGTGGGCGGACAATTTGTACCCAACCTTATTCTTCCTAGAGGATGCTCGCAACAATCTATGATGCCATTGGACTCTCTCTCTCTCTCTCTCTCTCTCTCTCTCTCTCTCTCTCTCTCTCTCTCTCTCTCTCTCTCTCTCTCTCTCTCTCTCTCTCTCTCTCTCTCTCTCTCTGAGCCCAAGTGGCTAGATCATCAAATAGATGCAAGCTCATGGAGTTGTGTGATCAAGTTCCCTCCGCAATGCATGCTAAAAAGTTATGATGACTTGCATGTGTAGGGGGAAGAGGCCACATGTAGACAAGGTGGGTGTACTTCTATTTTGAGTGAAGTGGTTTTGCCACATCATTTCAACGCACATGTGGTGGATGCATGGGTGAAATCTGAACCCAACCATTTTCTTCCGGGAGGACTCTCTCTCTCTCTCTCTCTCTCTCTCTCTCTCTCTCTCTCTTCGATTGGGATTGGTCCTACAATTTTATAACCTCTTTCAATAGAGCTCTCGCTCTTTAGAAAATTCTCTTCTTCTTCTTCTTCTTCTTCTATCCCTCTCTCTCTCAATCAGGTCAATTGCAAAATTAACTTTTTTTTAGGGTGGGTTTACACTAGTGATGCACAACCATGAGTTGTGCTCCCTCTTTTGCCTCTCAAATTAATTTATTTTCTGTGCCTCTAGAACAACATGTGCACCGGCCCAAGTGGCTAGATTATTAGACAGCTACAAGCTTGTGGAGTTGTGTGATCAAGTCCCCTCTAGAATGCACGTTGAAAGTTATAGTGGCTTGCATGTCTAGTGGGGAGAGGTCATGTGTAGAGTAGGTGGGTTTGGAAGCTTCTCTTATTTTGAGTGCATTGGGTTTTGCCGCATCGTTTCAACGCACATGTGGGGCATGTGTGGGCGGGCAATTTGTACCCAACCTTATTCTTCCTAGAGGATGCTCGCAATAATCTATGATGCCCCATAGCACAAGAATGGAAAATGGGGAATTCTTCTGCAGATTCTCTCTCTCTCTCTCTCTCTCTCTCTCTCTCTCTCTCTCTCTCTCTCTCTCTCTCTCTCTCTCTCTCTCTCTCTCTCTCTCTCTCTCTCTCTCTCTCTCTCTCTCTCTCTCTCTCTCTCTCTCTCTTTGCCCGTTTGATGAGAAGACATGAGTTGTTTGTGTTGGGATAAAGGGACACGTGCCCGTCTGCACCCTTATTGGGTGGTTGTATATTTGCACCCTTATCGGGTGGTTGTATAATCCTACACTATATCTATCTGAAAAAATCTAAAGGGGTACAACTCTTTTGTATGCACAAACATTGTATTAAAGGCATCCTCTCCATCTCTAACTTCTTCTCATCTTTTGTGCGTGCATCTCCATCACTTTACTACTGCATCTACTCCTGCAATACAATCAGTGTGATGTGTTTATATTTTACAGACTGTTGTGTCTGAATTCTGTGACTGCTGAGTCTAAATTTGCAATTCAAGCTTCACTCGATCCTTACAAACTGGTATCAGAGTACAAGGCATGGTTGGTTGTCAAAGGGTACAAGCAGAAACAAGAAATTGATTTTGATGAAATCTTTTCTCCAGTAGTCATGATGACTACTTTGCGGATCGTTGTGGGCTTGGTTCCATCAAGGGATTGGAAACTCATACAGATGGATGTAAAAATCACATTTTTACACGATGATTTGCATGAGGAAATCTATATGCAATAGCCTGAAGGTTTTGTCCAAAATGGAAGGAAAAGATGGAAACGCAAAAGGAGTTTGTACGGGCTGAAACAAGCACTCGAGAATGGTATAAAAAAATTGATGCATTCATGCAATCTCAAGAGTTCATCCAAAGTTAAATTGATCATTGCGTTTACACCAAGAGAGTGTAGCAAATGACAATCTGACTATCTTGGTTTTGTATGTGGATGATATGTTGATTGCAGACAAGAATGTTCATGCATTGGAAATTGAGGCAAAGCCTACACAATAGCTTTGATATGAAGGATCTCGGTGAGGCCAATCGTATTCTTGAAATGCGTACATTCAAGGACAACTCAAAAGGTATCCTTTATCTGTTGTAGTAGGAATATGTATCCAAGATTCTGGAGTGTTTCCATATGGAGGGGAGGGAAGGAACTGGTGTACCATTGTCTCCATGTGAAACTTAGTGCAACGGATAACCCTACATTTGATGATGAAAAGAGTGAAAATGGCCAAGATTCCGTATGCTTTAGCTGTTGGTAGTTTGATATATGCTATGGTGGCTACACGTCCTGATATTGCATTTGCGGTGGGAGTGGTTAGCAGGTACATGGCAAATCTTGGCAAAAAGCATTGGGAAGCAGTGAAGGGTATTATGAGGTAACTCAAGCGCACAAAGGATTTGTGCATCTACTTTGGCAAGCAATATGCATTTGTGGCAGGCTTTACGCATGCAAACTATGATGGTCATACAGGCTACAAAAATTCTAGTTCGGGGAATATTTTAACGTTCACAAAGGGAGCAGTCTCTTGGATATCCAGTCTACAAAAGTGTGTTGCACTGTCTACAACAGAGGCAGAGCATGTTGTTGCTATAGAGGCATGCAAGGAGGCTTTTTGGCTTTTAGGCTTGGTAGGAGAGCTTGGTATTTTAGAGATTTTGATTCTCCATTGTGACAATCAAAGTGCTATCATTCTGGCTCGAAATCTTGTCTTTCATGCAAAGACGAAGCACATACAAGTGAAGTAATACTATATCCGATGTACTTGACATCAAGAGCATTTATCTCATCAAGGTACATACGGATGATAATCTTGTAGACTTTCTCACGAAGGGTCTTCCAATTGAGAGGTTGCTCATTGCCTATAGATGATAGGGGCTAGATAGATATAGGTGTTTTTAGCTTTGTACATAGCTCATTCTTTTCTCCACTTCAGGCACTTTCCTTTAGGTGAGAAGGTGTTGGGATAAAGGGCCACGTGTTCATCCACACCCTTATTGGACGGTTGTATAGTTGCACCCTCATCGGGTGGTTGTATAATTCTACACTATATCTATTCGAAAAAATGTAAAGAGGTATATCTCTTTTGTACCCACAAACGATGTGCCAAAGCTATCCTCTCCATCTCTAACTTCTACTCATCTTCTATGTGTGCATCTCCATCAATGTTTGATTTTGCAATACAATCGGTCTGTTGCGTCTAAATTTTGCAAATTGTTGTGTTTCAATTTTGAAGACTGCTAAGTCTGTAGGTTGATCAGACTGCTAAGTCTAAATTTGCAGTTCGAGCTTCACTCCATCCTTACAGTTGTGGGGGTGCGGGGTGTGAAAATGGAGGAGCTAATTTAAGTATAAGTAAGTGTCTTACGCAGTTGAATGTCCTTGTGGAGAATGAAAATACTTGAGCCGACACTATGCTTTATACTCTATACTTCTATACTCTATATACGGGGGGAAGGATTGCGGCTCCCCATGTATCCTCATATCTAGCTTCAGGCTAATGAGCATTGGGTAGGCCGATGATGGGAGAGAGAGAGAGAGAGAGAGAGAGAAAGAGAGAGAGAGAGAGAGAGAGAGAGAGGTGTCACCACCAAAGGTGATGCTACGTACTAGTATCATGTAATGGCAGAGCGATTTCCCTTTCTATGTGTTAAAAGTTGCAGGCTTCCTTCAATGTTTCTTGTTGTTTCAATGCTAAGGGCAGATCCGCATGGGAAAGAGTAGAACTCTAGCCCGTGCTGTTGTTAGCAAACAAAGCCTGGGAGTCTCAACTCTATCAAAATCGGAAAACTTGGAAAACAAGCCCCATACCAACCCTGAATCTCACCTTTCCCAATCATTGGTATGAACCCCACAATCCTTTTGCAATAGCCTAGATCGTTCAAGCCTTTTCCACCTGTAAACTATAATAAATAATAAAATATCAATTCTATAACGTACCTCTCCGTTGGAAAGCAACTGTCCTCAGTTGCAAAGATATAAAAATCTGCAAACGATACTTGTCAAAAACAGTGATTAGAAATCTGTGTCAAAAACTAACATATAGTAAAAACAATGAAACTAAACAACATTGCTTATGCCTATCATCATCCACATACTATCTATTCTAGTGTCCCATACCACTAGAATAAGTAGTATATGTCATTCCTTGAGGAATCAGGATATCATTGGTCACACTCATCATCATCATAGTCAATTCTTATCAATCTCAAATCAATTCCATAGATATTGTCGCAATAGAAAAGCATCATATAACCAATTCCAATTCCAAATCCAAATATCCTTTAGTTAGTATACCCGGGTAACAAAATCATACCAGTTACAATGGTGGCCAGCCACCACTGCAGCATGATTTTGTGATCGGTGCTGCCTAAATCGGTGAATCTGCACTAATGCTGCCTAAATCAGTGAATCTGCATTGGATATTGCATAAAAATCATGAATCTTCCGTTTTATCAATGTGCTGCCTAAATTGGCAGATCTACACCAAGATGAGTATCTACACACTGCCAAAATCGGCAAATTTTTGTGTCTGTGACCAATGGACTGTGCTAGACATAAAGTGAAAAATAAATGACCTGTTTGATATGAAATTGGAATAGATTGGATTAATGTGAAAGCATGTAATCTTAGCGATCATTGCACACCAACTGAGCTCATGTAAGTAGTGGTATGACAAGTCATCTTAGGAAAGAGGCTAGTCAAAGAAAATAGAAGCCATGACATTAGAAACAATGGATGTTTCAACATAATGTAAAGAAGTAAGGAAGTTATGTCGTCTTAAAGCATCTGGAAAAAAATTCTTGCCTATTACAAAGGTGCTTGGGTATTTATAGGGGTGTGAGAATATATAAAAAAGACTCACTTAAAAGAAATCAAATTTAATTTATCAAACCACTATTAAATTAGAGGATTTGCACATAAAGAGATGTGGTGAAGAGTGGGGGAATTTCAAGGGGCCAAGATAAGAGAAGAGATGGGATAGGCACTTGTGGTGAATTAGATAATGTTACTTTGAGGTCATAAATAGATCGTATTTATCAACAATAATTGAAATGATATTTCAAGAGGGGTATTATCAGAATGCATTAGGAAATTTCATATCTAGAGCTTGATATGAGAACATTGTATTTAGATTTATCTAAAAACCAAAGCACTAAAACGAGTTTGTGTTAAATTCAACAACAAACAAATCATACACTAAATTTGCGTGGCCAATAACGGAATATCTTGAGTCTATTGATTTTAAAACTAATAATTCAAGAGAGAATTTGTGCAAAATGGGAACAATCATAGTGGTAGACATACAGGGGACAAGTCATGTTAATAGTGAGAAGTCGACATGAAAGTGTGATATATCTACTTACCATCGGCATTAAAAGTTATAATGCACAAAGAGTGTGTGTAATTAAAATTCAGATAGATTCATTTGAAAGAATGCTAAATAAACATAGAACACAATTATGAACATTTTAATAACAATAGCAAGAACCTATCAAGTGTATGAGTAGTGGCAATGCATATTGTGCTCAAATAGTTTTGAAGGTTAAATGTTAGGATAGGGCAAAAGCAAGTCTACCAAAGTAGTTGGCATCAAAGTCTGGCGTAAAGGTAAATATCCTTCAGTAAACATATGCCTAGGCGAAGTAGTATTGAAAACATCGGTAGGGATGTGATATAGAAGCAAATAAATGGAACAATATTGAGGAATATGCAACAGCAATTTGACTGACATGTGAGGGAACGTTTAAGGCAATTTGTAGAGCAAGTAAAGCAAAAATCAAATTACATTACATCACTACTAATGGGGATAAACTTACTTTATGGAAATAATGGCTCCAAAAAATAAAGATGAGAGAGAGATTTTCGTGTTTATACTTGATAATTGGTGAATAATCTAGGTAACAGTCAATTTGGGTGAAAGTAGTTAAAAGTGTACATAGTTAGAATTTGCCTAAGGGTATCATTGCTAGAATATTAAGGCCTTATATATCTGGAGGGTGAAAAGTTGACCGTAGTACGTTAGATTATTCACTGATTTGACAATGTAGGGCAGGAAAGTATCAAAATAAACTAAGAGCCAACATGACCCATGAGAAGCAAAAATTATTGTAGAGAATGCTATAATAACATGTATAACATCAACCTGGGAAGGAATCATCTTTTTATTTTATTTTTGAGACATCTAATTGATTGTTAATATTGTAGTAGCTTTTAAAGCCTAAAAAGTAACAACTTAATAACAATGATCACTGACTGTAATCCATAGATATCTGTTGATAGACCAAAAAGGACAAAGGACAGAGAGACAGCCAAAGAATTGTTGTACATATCCAGCAAAGCCTTGCAAGCACGATAGCCAATGGTTATCTCACTCGTTGTGTATGTGTGTGTACAGTTACATCAACGATGGATACACTACTCGAACTCGACATGATCACCATCTTCATTCTCATTACTAGTCAAAGTCGCACCTAGCCCCTTCAAATGTGATAGATACTACATATTTGGAAGACTAAGGCTATGTATATAAGACATATCGTAATTTTACGTGTAAAAGACAATGGACAAATGACATAAAATTGACCGGCCTATCACCAATGTACGAGGAAGGTGTGCCTCATCTTAGCCTAAAGTCTGTTAAAAGAAAACTTAGGGTTGGCGATTGTATCAAGCCGGGGCAGGATTGTGATCATGGTAAGTTGGGGATCATGGATGAAGTTGGAGAGTGGAGGACAAGGATTATAATGATACTTGGGCATGTTTAAACAACGATTGTAAAAGAATACAATTGTGTATGCTTGGCTTCTGGCAAGATCCTAGCTCCTATCGAAGGGTATGCTTGTAGCAAAGTTTTCGTAACACAACACATGAACAGAAACCAATGTGCATATTCTGATGGTTTACCATCTGCATTCAGACACTCGGACCTGCACATAGTAGCACCATCAAGGGACTTCATAGCCTGCAGGACAACCCACCTCCTATGCAAGTGGCAAGAATCAGGAGGCAATTTCACCTCCTCCTGCACAATGGCACTCCCACGAAGGAGTGGTGAAGAGATGCACACAGTATGGTGTCCACATTCTTCCTCGGTGGCATCGAAGACCCCTTGGGAAATGAAGTTGCGCAATTGAACGACTGTCTGTTGTTCACATGGAATTTCTTCTACTTCTAACAGGGTCACCATTAAAGGATAAAAGTCATGCCAAATACGTAAAGCCCCAAACGATAAGACTCAACCCGATGAATCCATCCCGTCAGCGTCCACAATGCGTCTTGCACAAGGAATGCCAAACATGTGTGAGTTAAGCCCTTGTGGCCCCATGTCCGCTATATAATTGAAGTTGCTATCGAATCCACCTCCATGTGGAGACCTTTGCGATCAGCAGAGCTGCCTATTTTAGTAAAGACAAAATATCATCCAACATCATGGCCACGATGTGTCCGGCCTGGCTTTGAAATTGCAGGAGCCATATTGGTGGAATTTCCTATAGGGGGCCTGTTATGTCTGCTGCAGCACGCTGCATATTATTCGAGCTAGAGTGAGAGAGAGAAAGTTGGGAAGCTCATTGGAAGATTGAGCAAAGGACATGTGGTAGTGGCAATAGATTGAGAAGGAAAGAGCTAATCCAAGCGTGAGTGCCTGAAGACTGGGCGAGTAGGCAGGTTGGTTGATTCTACTCACAGTCATGCGGGCATGTCCTGAGGGAGGGAAAAATGGAGTGAGTGTGCTGGTGGGCTTCTCAAACAAATCAATGGTGATGGTTGTTGCAGGATGTTGTACCACAGATTGGCTTGGGAGGTTGCTACTCCATGCGAGTTGGTGAACGGTAATGGTTGGCAGCGTAAGGTTGTGGATGTGTGAGTGGGAGTGAAAGAGAAAGAGAGATGTCTACAACAAACTCCATGCAGTGTTTGCATGTGTAGTAAAGTGCAATAGGTAGTTGAACTGGTTATGTTTGTGTGGCTCCAAAAAGTGAGGGTAGGCTATCAACTGGGTGAGGCAACTTGTCATGCGGCCGGGGGGGGTGAGGACGGCACTGTTGGAGTGCGTATACTGGCCAGTGTCACTAGTGTTGCCATGTTGTAGGGCGGTTGTAGCCAAGTTGTGGGAGGTCTACGAGAGGGGGCAGCGCGCAAAAGAGTGTGAGAGAGAGAACGAGAGGGAGCATGTGGGGGTTGTATGCACCTGTGTAGCGAAACTACATGATGGTGCATGGGAGCCTAAGGCTTCTAGTGTTGGTCAAAAAGGGAGTGGTTGGTGAAAGGCAGATAGGTTGCGGCTGCCATGTAGAGGTGAGTTCTTGCCCATATGGTGATGCATCTCGTGAGCTATTATTATGATGTTGAACTACGACAGAGTGTGCCAATGATCGTGTTGTCGATGTCGCTACCTAACATCAAGGGGTAGGTTGCTACTCTGAAACTATTGCAATCTGCATACAACATTTTTATTTTTATTTTTCCTTCTTCTTAGTAAGTTAGGAAGGAGTTATGGATCGAGAGTTCTTTTAGCTTCTTTTTTTTTTACTCAACTTCTTCATGATTGAATTTTCCTAGACCGTGAAGGGCTTGGTTTCCTACACCTCCTACTACCCC
Organism: Adiantum capillus-veneris; assembly: GCF_014529385.1. Taxonomy (NCBI): domain Eukaryota; kingdom Viridiplantae; phylum Streptophyta; class Polypodiopsida; order Polypodiales; family Pteridaceae; genus Adiantum; species Adiantum capillus-veneris. Next base: position 137,098,749 of record NC_140951.1, on the reverse strand, counting down.
ACCTTCTGTTTAAAGATCTATTTGATCGTTATTCATATAGTATGATCCCTTTCTCTATATCGACAATCATTCAATCTCTTCTCATTGCTTATAGTTATAATTACTACACCTAAATAAATATGCAGGCAAGCAATCTTCCATGTTTCAATCAGTCATGAGAATCCACAAACCGTCAACATTCCAAACATACTTGCAATCTTACGAGATTAAGAATCACGTATGTACAATACCAAATGAGCACAATTATGTACAAGAGAAGCATAACTTATCTATGTTTGTGGTAATGTCCATAGCAAGGATTGTTGCAATCAAAAGACTGTAGCCATAGCTCTGATACCACTGCTACATACGGAATGCGCGGTCGCTCTGCAAAATACTCATAATAGCACAATACATACCATAAAATGATAAATTGGCATACCTGAATTTTTGCACATGCACATGATCGATCTCAACACGAACAAAGAGAGATAGCAAGTGAGAGAGAGAGAGAGAGAGAAAGAGAACATGCGCAGGTGCACCTCCTAGAGCGGAGTGCTACGCCGGCACAGCCAGAGAGAAGAGTGGAGAGGAGAGAAGAATAGACATGAGCACTGGATACAATCTCCCCCGTGCAAGAGTAACCATTTCCCTCTTGCACGTATTTGATTTATAGATTTCTTGAATGGTAAATGTGAGTACAAACTAGCTGACCGGTCATAGATGGCCAAAGCTCATAAAAGAGCACTTGAATAAATATACATAAAATGTAATATCATTTTGCAATAGCCTAGCTCGGTCAAGCCTTTTCCACTTGTCAGCTACAATAAACAATAAAATATCAATTCCATAACATCGGGAACCATAGGACACTCGACGCAAATGGAAAGAAATGACTCCCATAGCCATAGGCTACAACTGGGAGGCAAAAGTTCATCGTATTTGTGGTGAAGCAAAACCAATGTAAATAAGCTATTTTGTCATTATTTTTATGGTTTTCTAGTGTAACCAAAATAAAACTTCCAATTTTAGTCTTACGTCTCTTTGAAACTTTCTCTACAATTATCTCTATGTGTGATCTACAACGACAAGTGCGTAACATTTCTTTCTAAAATCATTTTAAATGTTGTCTACAAAGCACTCCATTACAGTTGTAAAATTACCATTTTTTTATGTTTTAATTCCATTCCTACCGTTAAACACTCAGTAGGTGGCACTCCACATAAGATAAGGTCAGGAATTAGAGACAATTTTAGCATCTCCTAATGGATATTGATTAACATTACCATCGCTGACACAAGATATTTTAACCTCTCTCAGCCCCTACACATAAAATAGTCCACTTTATTTAGAAGCATGAGTATCGTTTATTGACATATTCACAGTGCAAGCAATCCATACCAAGAACACTTTTTCATAATGAAGAATTACCTTAAAACCTCTCATTATTAGCTTCGATTTGTATTAAATAAGATTCATAATTTGAAACTCCCTTGACTTTAGACAGTCATAACAATCTTCCGAGTGTAATAATTTTGAGTTTTTTTTTTCTCTCTAGATACAATTACACTACTCTAGATATTAACTCACACTGCTATTCAATTTTTTTAACATGGTTCAATTTTCATGTATTGATTTACCTTAAAAAAGATGGCACATCGTCCTATTTTATGATCAATCAATAATACAAAATTAACATATTTTGAAATTGTTAACCATACTTTAATACAAGTTTGATAGTGGCAGCCCTCTCCTACTTGAATCTCTCTCCACGCACCCACTGGTACATGCTTTTCAGATGTAGTATCTCCTTCAACCATCTCTCACATTGTGGCTTAAACTTGTACTAAATGGAACTTTTATTGGCATCATTTGATATTAAGTTATAGCATGAGTTCAGTTGATTTGGGATGATCATAAATATTTGGTACATACTTCAGCATTCCGACCTACTCCAATTTGATACCAGGTAAATGTTTTGTAAGTTTTTTACGGCTTTTCTAATCCATTGGTCACGTGCACACAGATTCGCCAATTTAGGTAGTGTGTAAACGCTCATGTTGGTGTAGATTCATCGATTTAGGCATACGTGCACATCCATCGATTTCAGCAACAAACCAACAAAGTGCATATTCATTATTTTAAACAATATTAAGTGCAAATTTGTCGATTTAGGCAGCACAAATTAAATGCAAATCCGTTGATCAAGGCAGCATTAGTACACATCCGTCGATTTAGGCAACACATCTCATTGATGTAGATTCACATGTCGAGGCAACACCGATCACAAAATCATGTTGTAGTGGCTGGCCACCATTGTTCCTAAGTATGATATTGTTACCTGGGTATATAATGAAAGTGATTTGGATTTGGAGTTATATTTTGGATTTGGAATTGGTATATGATGATTTCCTATCGCGATAGTGTTTATGATATTGGACTTGAGATTTATGAAAATCAATTTACTAAACAATGAGTGTAATCAATGATATCCTGATTCATCAGGGTATGACATATACTACTTATTGTAGTGGTATGGGACACTAAAATATGTAGTAAGTGCATGACGACACGCATAAGAAATGTTGTTTAGTTTTATGAATTTTTCTATGTGATATTTCTGACACAGAATACTAACCACTGCTTTTTGACAAGTATGGTTTGCAAATTCCTATCTTCGCAATTGAGGACAGTTGCTTTCTAACGGAGAGGTATATAATGAAAATTGATATTTTATTATTTACTGCATCTGATAAGTGAAAAAAGCTAAGGAATATGTGAAAGGACATCACGTTTATGTATAATTTATTATTTAAGTGCTCTTTATGAGCTATGGCCATTTAATGTCCGGCCGGCCAATATGTATTCACTTTGAGCATTCAAGAAATCTATAAATAAATAAGTGTAAGAGGAAAATGCTCACTCTTGCACGGGGGGAGATTGTACCCACTGTCTATGTTATTCTTTTCTTCTCTCCTCTCTTCCCTCTCATCATGCCGGTGTAGCACTCTGCTCTAGGAGGTGCATTTGCACGGTCTCTCTCATTCTCTCTCACTCCACGTCTCTCTCTATTCATGTATAGCTCGATTACACGCTCGTGAGATTTGCCAGGTATCCATATTTGAGAATTTATGGCTTGCAATATGTAGCTTTTGATATTTTGCAACGTGTTGCACCTACGCCTGTAGAAATCTTGCACTAAAATGTGCAAAAAAAAAAGGTGAAGGATCACGGTGGCCCCCTAGGAAGTACAATGCAAAAGTAGACGAAGGTTGTGTTTGTAGAAGTTATTAATTTTTTAATTTACAAAAAGAATTTTAAAAGGTTGTAGACAGGGTGTATGATTAAAGGACTAATAGATAAATAGAAAAAGGAGACTAAATAGGTCAAGTTTGTTTGACTGGATGTCATGGAAAAGCTATTTATTGACCAAATTTGGTGCAACTTGTAGTTTGTTTCTTTTTGGACTACGTAAGTAGTCCTTAGTAAAGGGTTGGATTTTGGGTGAATCTCTTGACCATTGGATAAATCTTGCGGATTAGTGCCATATGGAAAGCTAATAATGCCAAACTTCCTTTTTTTACTATTGTTTTAAGGTCCTTGTGAGAGAGTGTTGACATTTTCTTACCTCTCTCTTTAAAAAGGGGCATTGAGTCACACACAAGCACTAGGTACAATCTTAAATTTGGTCACATTGGGTATAATCTCCCCCCGTGCAAGAGTGAGCATCCACATGTCACACTCTGGTTCATTTCAAAAAAGAACTTAAGAAACATCTATTTTGAAAATGCAAAAATAAAGGGTAGAAAATGAAAAGGCTGAGTTTTGAGTTCTAGGTTCTCGCAAAAAGTCAAAAAACTAAGTACTCTATCTATATTTATATTATTTATTGACTTTGACAAGGCTACGGAGTTTCACTCCAACCCTCAAATTTAAAAGGTGACTACTTTTGTTTTACAAATCCATTCTAAGGGTGGGAGTTCTACTCTGCATCTTGAAGGCCATAAAGAACTCCCTTTTCCTTTTTACACAAATGCACACTTAGCCCTGAAATTTATACTCGAGGTTTAAAAAATTTCGAGCTTTTAAAGCTTTCACGCATCATATAATGTTGAACTAAAATCTTACACTTGGAACCTCTATGTATCATTGTCTTTTTGGCCCCTAGAATGTGCACATTGCACATTGTAGCTTTGCACAAAGGGACATAGTCGGATAATCTTGGAGTTGAATTGACACTACTTGCACCTAATGTGGAACAACATGAGCGTGTTGAGGTTGTGTGTGTGTGTGTGTGTGTGTGTGTGTGTGTGAGAGAGAGAGAGAGAGGTTTCGAATATGGCTTACCAAAAATAAAATTTTCAATCAATGAAATTTTAAAATAAGTAAAGGCAACATAAAACTCTTTTGAATATTAGGTAGAAATTTAAAGAATTGATGATATAAACACTAAAACTTTCAAAATTTGTGTCAACTTTCTTTAAGACAAGCTTAGAATCTAGTTAGAAATTTTAAATTTTGCTGCTTAAAATACACTAGACCTTGGTTTATTGCAAACATTGGAAATCTTAAATAACCCCAAAATGGAAGAACATGACGGATGTAGAATGCCAAATGCGCAGTACATCCACGACCACTCTCTCACCACCTCGAGTACACGCTATGCCAAGAGATAAGGGGCAGACTTATTGAAAATATGTTACACCCTTGCATGAGGCACCGATGTGTGTGTGTGTGTGTGTGTGTGTATGTGTGTGTGTGTGTGTGTGTGTGAGAGAGAGAGAGAGAGAGAGAGAGAGAGAGAGAGAGAGAGAGATGAGCCCTGGAGGCATCCATGTGTCATTAAAGGGCGACTCTACTCTTTCTTCAATAGGCCCTAAATAAACTCTAGCCCTCAAATTTGATGGGTGACTCTACTTTGATATTTTATCTTTAAGAGCTTCAAGAAATTCGAGCGCTCCATGTTTCCACGCATCACGTGCGCATGAGAGAGAGAGAGAGAGAGAGAATTCCAACTCACCAAAGAAAAGATAGACTTCAAAGATCCACTTGGCCAAGACTTAAATATATATATATATATGGAGAGAGAAGGATAGAGGTTTTAATGTCAAATGAACATAGTAAGAGACCTCAAATCTCTATCTTACAAGTTTTGAACTTAAGACCTGGTATTTAAGAGGGTAATGTGATCATCAATCTACCACATTCAAAGGTTATTATAGTTTCTTCAAATCCCAACATCTAGCCAACAAGTCTAGAACTTAAAAAAAATTGTGTCATGCATGTGTGTGTGTGTGTGTGTGTGTGTGTGTGTGTGTGTGTGTGTGTGAGAGAGAGAGAGAGAGAGAGAGAGAGAGCACAAGAGAAATAGGGGGAGAGAGACAGATAGAGAGAGGAAAGGAGGAAAAATAAGAGAATTTTTATTGTCATAAGAACAACCTGAATAGATACAAAAGATCTACTTGACGAGTCTTGATCTCAAAATTTTGAGAGAGAGAGAGAGATGTCATCTTTGTGGAGTGATTATAGGGACTAAAATCCACCCTCCTTGCTTATGCGTTCATGCGCGCACACACATGCACACACACATAATGGATGGACCTTCTCCTAGTGTTGGGGGAGGACCACGCACACACATGCGCACGTGTCTACATGGGAAAACATTAGTGGCCCATTAGCTCAGATATAGTGACTTTTTTCACTCTCCTTCACAACTTCATACCCCTATCTCACCATGATATGGTTGTACCTTTTGTGTTCTTCCGGTACCCAGAGCAAGGGCACGGTGTCTCAGACATAGCTACACACTCGAGCACACGCAAAAGAGGCACCACTCCTAAAACCCATGTGAATGGGTGCTTACATTATGTAGTTGCTTAGCTGTAAACATTTATGATGGCTCACAAGGTGTAAACTGTAAGTTATCAGTTCACTTTATTTTTTTAGGAAAACACTTTCTTATATGCATGTTTTCAGCACATGCAAAGTCTTCTTTGCACATGGAAAGTCGTCTTCACGATGGGAACTCTCGCTTTATTGTTTGGTCCCTTGACCTATCCTTCTCACTTAGCTCATCTCTGCCCACACGTTCCTGATTCTCACAGGAATGCATCTCTACTTATACCATCATTTTTTGCAATCTAGAATGGCTCATCTCTGCCCGCATGAGTCTAGAACACAACTCTCCCTCTCCCTCTCTCTCATACGCAATTGTATTGGCTACCTTATTCACGAATCTAGATGAAACAACAAAGCTACACACAGAATCGTTCATTGTGATTGTAATCCTTCTAAAGTCCCCCTTATGCTGATTACAATTTGCACTTGGTACCATACCTACCTGATTGTTCACGCAAGGTATATTTTACACACACACACACACACACACACACACACACAGAAGCACACGATTCAAAATATGGAAGCATTGCTCTCTTGTTAACCACCAAAGAACTAAAGACCAAATCCTTGCCATTTGATAGATCCCTTCTCCACTCTCACCTCCTTCGCTACACACACACACACACAGAAGAACAGTAGAATGCGCATCTACTACTGTGCAGATCTACATCCAGCTTCTATCGCCTACACATCGAAGATAATGTCGAAAAGAAAAAATGAGATATAGGTAGGTGTATCTGCACCTACTCAGTGTATTTGAGTTTTTAATCTTTTAATGCATTTTATGTACATGATATGTTGGATCTGTAACAAAAAACAAAGCTGAGTCTGTACAAAATATGAAAGTATATACATTATAGACATTGAGGACCAGTAAAAGATACTCAAAACATCTACCTAGCAACATGGCTTTGGTAGACCAGAAGTGGGATCCTTTAGCATTGATAATTACATGGGCTGCGGATTGTGGTAATCCTTTGGTGAATGAACACTTGTGAGAAGGATGGCTACTACTTGGTTTGGATTTCTTAAAATAATTGCACGCTTAATTTGATAATATAGATTGATGGTCGGGCCATAAAGTCTTCATGCTGGATTTTACTCATGTTCTGTTGCCGATAACCTCCTAAAGGGTCTCGCAGGAGATTGCAGCCTATGGATTTTTTGTAACTTTTGGAATACAAACAAATTGTTGCTTACAACCACATGTGAGAGTCTCAAGGGTGATGGCATTGACTGGTTTTTTTAACATAATGAAATTCACAATTGTAAAGTGCTTTTTGATGCTATCCTTTCTTGATGGATAAATGCATGATTTTTGAAACAAATGTTTGTAAACTACTTTGAAATTAGTCCAGTGATTGTTAAAAGAGCCTTAATCCTCAAGTGGGGTCTCAGATGAGATGGCATTAGACTGGACTTTTGAGAATTAATACAATTTACAAAGGAGATGTTGTCCGATTTTTTTTGGAATTAAATGGTGTACACATGATCATAAATAAATGGCTCATTCTCTAAAACTTAATATTTGATCTATGGTATGTTGTTAGTTTTTGTTGTGATTTTTGATACCGATAATAAGGGGAGGGATTCGTTGACACCTGTCTTCCCAAGTGGAAGTTCTGGCGGGTTTGTGTTTCTTAGATGGTGACAGGTAAGAGGTTCCTTCCTTTGGATTACGACGATAACTGCAACAATAACAGATGATCACCCACTGTCCAGTTATTTGTATAATTGATTGATAGCCCTTGTATATGCTTCTTTGATAATTTCATATATTGACAAATAACACTATATATATCAATGTCTAGTCTATATGTCAATTGTAGTCTTATCTCTGTCAATTTTAAAGACTCCTTCTTATCTAACGTGGACATAGTTCTTGGTTATTATATACACTTTATTTGGTTTCTACTCCCATTGTCCTAGAGTGGTGCCTCTTTTGCGTGTGCTTGAGTGTGTAACTATGTTTGAGACACCGTGCCCTTGCTCTGGGTACTGGTAGAACACAAAGATACAATCGTATCTTGGTGAGATAGGGGTATGAAGTTGCGAAGGAAAGTGAAATAAGTCACTATGTCTGAGATAATGGGCCACCAATTTTTGTCCATGTAGATATGTGTGTGTGTTTAAGAATGAATAATCTAACAATAGTTTGATTTCACAACCTATTGAACCATACAATGGGACTAGAGACCAGTCAATGTGTAAATAACTACATATTGTGTATACATAAGCTACCAAGTAGATAAAGTTAAGATTATATTGACATTTAAAACTGATACTGACAAATAGTGTATTGCATCTTATTATCAAAGAATCATATACAAGGGTTATATATCACTAATAAAAATGCTAGAACAGTGGACGATCTTTTGTTACTGCTGCAGCTGTCGTTGTAATCCCAAGGAAAGAACCTCTTACCTGCCACCATCCAAGAAACACAAGCCTTTCAGAACTGGCACTACTTGGGAAGACATGTGTCAATGACTCCCTCCCCTTGTTATTGGTGTCAAAAATTACAACAAACACTAACAACATAACACAGATCAAATATTATGTTTAGAGACGAAGCCATTTGTTTATGATAATATTTTCATCATTTAATTTCCAAAAAAATCAAACAGCACCTCCTTTGTAAATTGGATCAATTCTCAAAATTTCCAATGCCATCTCATCCGAGACCCCCACATGAGGATTAAGGCTCTTTTTACCATCATTGGAAAATTTGCAAATAAATTCCAAAAATTTTACTTTATCCGTCAAGAAAGGATTGCATCAAAAGGTACTTTATAGATGTGAATTTACCACTATATAATTATCTTCATCGAGACTGAGTTCCTGCATGTACAGATATATCACTATAAAGAAATTTCCTCCTCAAAAAGATTTTTCAATTTCATTTCCCAAAAGAAAGTGCTATTTTCAGCTCAAAACCCTTCAAAATCTTGATCTGCAAGAATGTAAACTTCTATGTCAAAGAAAGAGATGAGTATTCAGCTTTAAAAACTAAGAAAAATTCAACTATAATATCAAGATGCCATTACCATCTTAGAGAGAGTACCACTTACAGGGAGTACAATATTAAAGTTAGGAATACGTATCAGTAGTAGTCAAAGCAGAGTATCAGCAAATCCCATCAATATGGGAAAGTCCAAAGTATATTATGGATGGTAGAGAATCAACCCCCATTTTCCTAGCTTCAAGAACTAGATTTTTATCGACAATTAACGTTTCCATGATCAATAAACCCCAATCAAGTTATCATAGTGGCATAGTTTGGTATCTATATGCCAATGATACCATGCCATTACCAACTTTCCATATCCTAAAACAAGCAGTATATACAAATTATGATATTATTTTGCATTCTTATGACAAGCACTTATCTTGCATAAAACATCATGTTCATAGGGGAAACCAAATTAAAGATCAAACCTGTCAATATATGCATGTTGTTCAAGCACCAAAACAGCCTAAAGTGGTATGTTGGTTAAGACTCGAGATGCCAGATTAAAGACACTTTCAGCTCTTGGAGATTTGGGTCAACCTCCATCCTTAGCTAAACGCTTTAAATGTGCAGATTTTTCCCTTATCATAGTATGAAATTGTTGCAGTAGGATACGAGTGTGTATAATTGAGAGGAGGGCACGAGGGTGCAAGGAGTGGATTGGGACCAAGGCAAAGAGAACGTCATGTGTGTGTGTGTGTGTGTGTGTGTGTGTGTGTGTGTGTGTGTGTGTGTGTGTGTGTGTGTGTGTGTGTGTGTGTGTGTGTGTGTGTGTTTCTATACCAATATACCATAAACACCAATGAATTTAAACAAATTACAAAAGACACTAGAGACTATGTCAGTTAAGGGTTTTGTATAAATTCATTCAAAGATAAGAATGAGCTTATACAGAGTACAAGAGGTCTAAGAGCCTCTTAGTAAGACTGAAAAGATACACATCCGCATCCTTCTAGCCACCAAACTTTCAAACTTTGCAGCTAGAGTTGAGAAGGTAACCCTCACCTGCACCCATAGAAACAACACAACATTTCGTTAGCATTGGTTTTATATGCAGGTGATGCATGGGTATCCCACATGTTATAGATGTCACTCAACTAAATAGCAATAAAAGACAGTGAAACGATGTTAAATAAAAACCACTTTAAATTGAAACATACCTATTCATTACAAGATCTAGATGAGAGTATATCAGATACAAATGGTGTTTTACAAGCCCTCAAAAGATAGGGACGAAGCCGATGACTGGAAGGTATGCCCTTCATTTTCTTCACTTTACAAAGTTTGTTATTAATACCTGCCAACTTTCCAAGGTCAGAAATAGTGCTCATGCAAGCAGTCAACCTAAACCTCGAAGCCTCCTATAACATATATCGACTGCCATAATTATTTAATCAAATATATCATAAGTGTTGCTATACGGCAATCCAACCAAGCCAATACCTATGTCTACCCACATAATGAGAGTTAAACCAAGTATATTATGCAAAGACACTATGTAAGTACCATATCATAAGAGTTATACCAGTCATTACTTTATCTTTTTTCATAATCCAATGGGTATGTACATCAAAACAATCGGCCAGAGGTGTCCCATACCATACTTAGACTAAATCAACCAAGGATAACTCAAGACCTGATTCAATTTTGGATCAATAACCGAGCAGAGCCATGCCGAGACTCCAATACACATTTTCCCATAAATCACCTTCTTAACACATTTGCTTATAATTTTCACCAAAAAAATAACCAAAAATAGTTCCGAGACAATTGTCCCCAATCCATAGTTAACACGCGGTATACTAGATAAGAGACCAGAGAACCAACGTGAGATTCTAAATCTATTTATAAACAATGAGAATTCATGTTGTACATCAACCAAGTGGGCGCCAAGGCAGATGTCCCCACAAGTGGGTCCGCCATTATCCTTAGGCCGAGGTAATGAACCCGAGCCAAGTAACCTCTAATCCTACTTACTTTCCAATATATTTTCAGAGGGTATTCCTGCTATAGACAACATTGAATAAGTAATAATAGTCCATTTAAGGGACCTGATAACCTCCTCAACTTAAATAGATCATGCAACAGTAAACTACATAACAGAACCAGCATCTACCAAATAAGAAGTATATCTTATGACTAGCTGATCAAAGGTAATTTTTATGATTAACTGAGCAGCCAACATCCCATAGACGGGTCAACAGATATTTTCATCCCCCAGCAACAGCAAGCTTTCCCCCATCCAATTATCCTCTCAAATACGGCACATGAGCCAGCATATACCACAACACTGAAACCCATACCGAGGAAGTTTACTCATTCCAAAATCATAAGTTAAATGAACAGTTTAGAGATTTTAAGCAATAATCCGTTGCTCACTACCCTACCTTTACAGACGTGATCAAAAACCTACAAAAGAGCCAATATTAGCATAGCCATATCAATGTTCATCCATTGCAAAAGTAAGGCTTTAACTAATATACCCTATAATCATATAATTTCATAGTATATTATTCCAAACACAGACAGGTGAAACCTGAGGCAGTTAAATCATTCCAAATGAACAATTCAGAGATTATATGCAACAATCGGCTGCTTACAAACCTACCCTTATAGAAATGTTCAAAATCTGCAAGAGAACCAGTAACAGCAAGGCTGTATGTATTTTACATATAGCCCTATCAATGTTTAACGTCTTGGAGATGTACGGCCATAACCAATATACCTTATAATGCCATGGTATATTATTACCAATATAGAGAGCTGAAAACATGAGGCAAGACATAGCTAGTCATCTACTACAGAGAGCCCGCCATTTTTGACACCTAAATTAGGTTTATACATTCCGAGCAATCAGTTTTATAAGCCATAAGTCAGCATATTGTTGTAGAACTCATCAACTATTACTAGAAGAATACTACTATGCTACAACGCAACAGAATTTGTTTCAAACTCCATTCACATCACATCCTCTTATATGTTTCTCATACAAATACTCATGCCAAGCATAGATAGACTCCCATGGGAGCCTTCTTCTTTTAATACCAAACGGGGATTCTCATCCCAATGTACAGATTCTACATGCCAGTACATGCCAAAGACAATCATCCTAGAATAAAAACTCATTCAAGCACCTGAGTATGAGTCGGCATAGCTAGCTCGACTATTTTCTTCTCCTTCCCCTTCGCCATCACACCAAATACAATACACACCAGGAAGAGTACAGTACACACCCAGCATGACATAAGCAAACCACAACATAACCAATGCTAAGTGAGCAAAACTGTTCAACTTTATATAGCAGGAAGGTTGGGGCAGAACCATCCACCAACTGCAGAGGTTAGGTGAGGGCAGCACATGGAGAGAGCCCCACATCTACAGTGTCCAACGGCTCGCCAGTGTCAAAGTTTTTAGTTAGCAGTCATCACAGAGAGGCGAGAATGTCCTGCACCCCGCCTGGTTAGGTTATTGTAGCTTCTGTCAAGACCAGAAGAGGGAAGAGGGAAGATAGGAGGTATGCAGGCGGCGGTAGCCATCAAACCTCACACAGAGCCGCCCTCATCAGTCCCTGAGAGGAATAACTCCGGTAGGTGAGCCAGCAAGGCCAATCTTAGTTATATTAGTCTAAGCCATAAGAGGTCAGATTCCCAGGGGCATTAGTCCTCCCATAAGCAAGACTGGTTGATAGTCCTAAAAATCCTTACAAAGACAAGATTCCCACAATTATGTGTTATATTTATGCCATGTGAAAGCAACTAAGAAAAAACCCAATTTTTATGAAGGTATTTCCACCAAGTTTAGCTAATAAGGGTGCTACATGTGGTCCCTAAGTCCATTGCCATATGGAACCAATGTAGGAGTGGTAGAGGTGTAAGTTAGAGTCCCAAAATCATAGTATGAGAGAGAGAGAGAGAGAGAGAGAGAGAGTGTGTGTGTGTGTGTGTGTGTGTATATACACGCAAACGAATAGTACCAGTTCATAGACCAATAATTCTAGGAAAATACAATGGATTTGTACAGTTGCTTCAAGGTAAGCAAACTGCCACCAGTCATCTACCACATAGAACATAATGTTTTTATCAAAGAATGTAGCGCTCACCTGCATGTATAGCCACAAGGAAACAATTCGTTAGCACGTGACTGTACGCAGGTGATGCTGGCCATCCCAGTTGTTATCCATGTCACAATGAAAAAACCAACAGTTCCTTACATGTATTTTGTTTTTTTTTTTACAGAGACAGAGTCCTTGGCTTTTTGCCAATCCAATTTTGGAGAGTGAAATTTCCAAAAAGATACTATTTATCTCGTTAGTTCCAGATTTATTTTATAAAATTTTCCTTTGCCTAACCTTAGTTTAAAGGAGTTTTAAGGAGATTACCAAAATTCCTAAAAAACAAACTTCTTCTTTAACCAGATCCAAGAGAATATTACTCCATAGGAGTACGCACAAGAAAGCTTGCGACCAGATATCAATTTTTTAAGGGCTAAAACATCTCTTGTAGAGATAAAGGACAGCATGCCTATGTATGTAAGAAGTTAGAGCCTGATTTTGTTTCCTTTTCAAAAGCCCAAAAGGCATCAGTAATATGAAATATATCGTCACTGCAATTCATCTATTTGAAGCACCTTCCACAATTCAGCAAAAGATGTCCAGATCAAAACTTTTTTAAGGCTTCAAGAGAACAACAAAATTAGATAACATGTAGACTTGATGAAGATGATTCCAGCAATACTTTCTTTTTTTTTTTTTTGGCATGATGAAGTCACCACAGCAAACCAGATTTGAACGCACAACAGTAGTCACCACAGAACATGATGCCAAGTGAGCATAAGTACTCACCTTTTGAGGTTTTTATAGGTGATGATGCCGCTCCTTAGCAGAAGGGCCCCGAAATCTGCCAAGTATTCCCGCCATCGAGGTCGGCCTTGAAGACCCCCTTTCCCAGGATTACAATCAACACGAGATCGGATGCGAGATGCCAGACTAAGATCAAATTACTCCAGCACTAGCCTGCTAACACTCTCACGCTATGCAGAAGTAAACGTGCGACAGGCACTTACAGAGAAAGCTTTGCAGAGTAGTTCTCAGATGCAACATAACAAAAGTATCAAGCATTAGGGTGAAGACTAGGTAAAGACCATTTATGCCAATGTAAAAAAAAGATTTAAAAAATAGTATCAAAAGAAATATAAAAAAAAACTTATTATGAGCCACATGTGCTTTATTAAAAATGGCAGTAGATAGCAAGGTTTTTTCACCTGCTTTCAAAAGGTCGATACTCGGTCCACATACTTACTTACAAACTATTGCTCCTAGAACTGGGCGGATATAAACAATCAGTAATCCAGAATACCGATATCTCAGATGAGACTATAGTCAGAAAGCTATCCAATTGGACAAATTACAAGATTAGACATACGCCAATCCCTACGAGGTGAGATAATGTAATAAAGAAGTCAATTAGTTTGGGCAATTTGAACCCATACCCATTGGGTTCAGGTCTATAAAATACGGGCATTTTTTAGTAAAAAAACAAGTGCAGAGTATCTGTCTTGATTAGCTTTCTGAGAGTTTACAGCCAACATCTAACTTTGTCATCAGGTGTGTCATAGATATTTATATGCTATAACTTATAATGAAGATCAGGTTTTAGCTATATCCATTGCACATCTTCAGCAGTCAAGTGAGTCTACTGAGAGAACCACACTAGTCCGTTATGAACGTTATTATTTCTGCAATTAGGAACATCTATTACTCAGACGAAGTGGTGGACATACCAAGACCGAGTGACGCGGGTGACTCTTTGGGTCGAGAGCATTTTGGGAACAATGTCCGTCTGGCGATGGTAACTGAAGCCCTGGGCATGGGGCCACAATACTATTATGTAGAACATTCAATGAAGCGAGGTTTTTCAGAATGGATATATATGTTAGCGTAGTTTCTTCCACCTCAAAATATTTTTTTGTATCGCAGTTATGGACAGCCACTCCGAGGATATTTTAACAGCACACCGTGCACCATGGAGTATGGTGTAGTCTTGGCTACCCGTATCTTACCTTTGGCCGAGTGTCCAAACACATATTATTACTATAACAGCTGTTTGTGCGATCATGTAATGGATGGTTTACTAGATATGTAAAGGTGAAGAAAGGGAGGGGTTCTTTTTAAAGAAAGTCAGGCTTTTTCTATCTTATTTAAGTGGTGAAGCATGAGAAAGGACTCATGTAGTTTGTGTGTGTGTGTGTGTGTGTGTGTGTGTGTGTGTGTGTGTGTGTGTGTGTGTGTGTGTGTGTGTGTGTGTGTGTGTGTGTGTGTGTGTGTGTGTGCCCACCCATTCCCAGGCACCATATTCTAAGAGGTTGTAGACCCATAGAATATGGGCATACTACCTCAAGAAACATTTTTATAAATTTGAAACATTTAATACTCTTATTCTGGTTCAAGGAGACTAATCAAATTCTGTAGGTCAAAACTTTAGACTGGACGAGTTGTGCTTTTTTAATGAATTACAGATACAAGCAACAAGGTCTTTTCTAGAAAACCCGTTATTAATGAATTGGTAATAAGAGTAATGATTTTTTTCATATGCTATAAAGTTGTCTGACGAGGCATACATAATAAGAAAAAGCATACCTAGACAGGTGTGTAATGAGTTTTTGAAGGGTCTATTGCTTTTCCTTTTTGTAAATTCAGAGGATGAGTTTGAGATTTTCTCTTTTCCAAAAGAAACGAGCATAAAAATTACCCAAGAATGGGGGGGTTAGAGTAATCTCAATATTCAGGAAGTGAGTCTTGGAAATGACCCATTTGTCATGCCATATTATTCTATCTGAGAACGTCGGTTCAATGTTAAGACAAGGTGGATAAATATCTTTAAGTGTATCCTTGAACATTGGATTGTTAAGGCTACACAAGTCATGCATACCTAAACGAATGACGAAAGTGTGTGAGTGACAAAGTACTAGCTTGGTTACTTAACATTTTTAAGAGCCATTGGTATTTGAAGTGACAAAGATAAAGATTACACATAATCGGAGAGCACGAAAATCGCATTGGGATCCCTAAAATTTGTTTGTAGCAAGTAGCACCTACTTGGATACAACAATTATTAAGGAGCCAAAAGATATATTTATATAAATCATCCTCTTTAAAGATGAAATGTGTGGATTTATTAGACTTTTTTACCCAACCTTTATGCATTTTTGTTGAGATACATGTATATCCTAATTTCGCTCTGTGAGAAAAGGCCAACTTTATAAGAGTATAGTATTAAAAAGACCATCAGGTCCTTTTTGAGGAATATTCTCATAACATTGTGTTATGTCTGCAGTAAAGATAGAGAAAATGTTTTCTGGAAGGTTAATAGAAACCTCAGCAACATTTTTTATAATCCAAAAAGGGCAACAATCTATATTTCTGAATCGTTTAAGATCATTACGCTTGATGGTGCAAATTGCTTCAATTTCTAGCAGAATAAAATTTAAGCAGTAGGTGATGTCACTTGTAATCCCGGAAAAAAGACTATTGGATGCGTCAGAAATCCATCTAAATTTATGCTTATTATTTTTATAAGTTGGGAAGAGTACAGGAATTTTCAGAGAGTTAGAACAATAACCTAGTCTTGATAATTCATTATTCAAAAGTGTAGCAGTACCAAGCGGAGAGGTATTAATTTTTTAAAAATCCAAACCGTTGAGCCTGGAATATGCAGACTCAAATGCTAACCTTTTACATGTAAAGGAAGCAGTATTCGAGGCTTTATCAAGGCCAATAATGAACCATTTCTCCTTAACATCAAAAATTGAAGTCTTAATTTTAG
Organism: Adiantum capillus-veneris; assembly: GCF_014529385.1. Lineage (NCBI taxonomy): Eukaryota > Viridiplantae > Streptophyta > Polypodiopsida > Polypodiales > Pteridaceae > Adiantum > Adiantum capillus-veneris. The sequence continues at coordinate 137,082,039 of NC_140951.1, read as the reverse complement.
GAGTAAGCAAGGTAGTATCAGTACTTAGCCATACGTGAGGCATAAGATTGATCTTTTTCCAGAAAAATTCTTTGAGTGTTGAGGTAAGTAGAATGTGAGCAAACTCCGCCTCCAGTTTGAGTTTTAAGGCCAAGTCGGCCAGGCATTCAAGTAGAGCCAATAAGGTAAGCTGAGGATTTAGTGGAAAAGGAGGAATATGATTGAAGCCTTTACTCAAGAGGTTCGTTACAGGAGTATCAGATATGATTTCAATGTTAGATGTACAAACATGTGAGCTAAAGTTAGTGAAAGTCTTACAAAACTTCAGAAATAGGTGACAAGAGCAGATAGGAACCTCATCATTATGGAGGAAATCATTTGAATAAAATACATTCTTGATAGGCGGCAAGTATCTCCATCCAAACATCACATCCTTTAGTAACAGGATTGATCCAAAAACATGTCTAAAACATTCTGTAAAGATAGCTTGGGGAGTAAAGAAATCCAAAATCTTGCTAGTAAACAAGCAATGTGAAAATATTCTATTACAAGCTTCTTCCTCCGGAGGTAGGTAAAGTCTGACACAGGCGTTCCTCTGTACCTGCACATTACATATCTAAAAGATTTCTGATTGGTAGGTTTCTTCCCCGGCCTCTAACATAAATTCTACCCCTCCCTCTCCCAAAAACAGAATCACTCGAGGAGGGAGTCAAGAAAGAGGTGTAAGAAGCAGACGGAGAGAGTGTTGGGGCATTTGGAGACTTGAGTTTCATCATCATCAATACTAGGCTTGATTTTCCCAACCATGCTTTTGGTTCCTTTATAACCTCCATACGGGGTTAGCAGTGTGCCATACTCATCAGAACCAAGCTCTTGGAGGGTGTTACACATAATCGATCTATACTGAGAAAAAGCGATTTGAGCTAAGACCAGCTCCTTAGCTTGTCCACCAAGCCATGAGCAAAAGAGGGAGAGATGAAACTCTTTTGCTTTGTCAGGAAAGATACTTGGCAAATTGTTGAGGGCGTACCAAATGGCATGGTCAAACCAAATGATACTTGACTTGCAAGCAGCTTTAGGATCTAAAAATCTGCATGCACACTTAAGGTAAGGTCTGAACACATTCAATATTGTTTCAGTGTAATAATCAGCATTATTTTTACTAAAGGTCATTATACCTTTGGTTCTTGCATATAAACCTGTTTTCGAACTGCATTTTCTATCATCAAGGAAATTCATATTGAACAGAGCTTTAATCAGATCAGCTTCATCCAAGAGCTAAATTCCTTTAAGAACTTTAAGTTTGCATTCTTCAATAGTGGCAGGTGCCAGGTTGGCAAGGAAGACCCAAGTTTCCATAAAAATGGGTGCAAGAAACCCTTTATTTGGGAACAGCCAAAGCTTGTGCTCTACACCCAAGGATTCTACTTCAATCTGTCGTGATGGTAAAAAAGGAAAGGCCCTAGATACTTTTGGCACCATATCTAAAAGGGAAGCTTCACTAAGTGAACAAAGGTCCTTCTGAAACTCTTTTACTGCTTCCAAAGCAGCAACATCTCTACAAAAGAGGCTGTTAGATGGAGGGACTATAGGAGTAGAGGGAGTAGTAATAAAGATGGGACTAAGCCTGAAAATTTTTCTGAGGAGATTGGATAATTTAGAATCCTTAGACGAGAAGGAAGCTAAGTCTTGCATATGGGCTTTGGAAATACCATCCAAGTTAGAGGTAAATTTGAGCAATAGGTTGATACCATCATATTATTCTTGACGAGGAGAGCAAGAACCTTCATCCATCGGTCAAAAGAAATAAGCTGGACAAGAGATAGACTAGAATCCTTCGAGGCATCAAAAATTAAGACTGAAGCCTCGCTATCTTGTATACACTTCAACACAAGTAACGAAGCAAAGGAAAGTGGTTCCATAGGAACAGTGAGCCCTTGGGAAAGGGAAACAATCTGCATAGATTTCAACAACATTAGTTAGATTACATCATTTTGGAAGAGCTGAGTTGACCAGAAAATCTTATACATAGTGTAACTTCTTTTAAATTTTACAGCCCTATGCAGATAAGGCCGAATCCTAAGAGAGATATAAGGAAAGATGCTTTCTATTTCTTTAGCAAGTCGTAATTTCTCCGTAATCAGAGCTCTTTTCTCAGGGTCAGAACAGACCTTTATTCTTGCAGTGAGCTTTCCAGTAACCTGGTAGACAGAAGTAATAAACTAGAGAAATGACAAGAAAAAGGGGGTTTCTAGAAAGTGAGAATATAGAGTGGAATGGTCGTGCTAGCAACCTTTCACCAATCAGGTCAAAGGGAACCACTGAGACTGTGTGATAGCACCCCTACCTATTAGCATATAATAAATTATACAGTAATAGGCGCTTAGAACTAGAACTAAGGTCTGAGAGAGAAAAACGTATAAGTCAATCTCTCTTAAGTGTTTATTGTGTGTGTAGCAGTTCTATATATATATATACACACACACACACACACGCAAACGAACACTACCAGTTCACAGACCAATAATTCTAGGAAGATACAGCGGATTTGTACAATAATTTATTTGCAGTTGGAAATAAATTTTGTACAAGGTAGTGAAGATAACAAAGTAAAACATGGGAAACAGTCATCCCAAATTTTGGAGTGATGTTGCTTCAAGGTAAGCGAACTTCCACCAGTCATCTACCACATAGAACAGAATGTTTTTATCAAAGAAGGTAGCCCTCACCTGCACCCATAGCCACAAGAAAACAATTCCTTAGCACATGACTGTACGCAAGTGATGCTACGCATCCCAGTTGTTATCCATGTCACAATGAAAAAAACAAACAGTTCTCTACATGTATTTTGTTTTTTTTTTAAACAGAAAAAGAGTCCTTGCTTTTTGCCGATTCAATTTTGGAGAGTGAAATTTCCACAAAGATACTATATATCTAGTTAGTTCCAGATTTATTTTATAAAATTTTCCTTTGCCTAACCTTAGTTTAAAGGAGTTTTAAGGAGATTACCAAAAGGCCTAAAAAAACAAACTTCTTCTTTAACCAGATCAGAGAGAATATTACTCCATAGGAGTACGCACAAGAAAGCTTGCGACTAGATATCAATTTTTTAAGGGCTAAAACATCTCTTGTAGAGATAAAGGACAGCATGCCTATGTATGTAAGAAGTTAGAGCCTAATTTTGTTTCCTTTTCAAAAGCCCAAAAGGCATCAATAATACAAAATATATCGTCAGTAATTCATCGAAGTCTACACATTATGCTGGAGATATAATTTCTATACTCTTCCACACATCCTCATGCAAGTATGGAATCACTCCCCTATGCACTGATAAAATGAAAGTAAGTAAAGGTAAGTTTTAGAAATAGCCATGCTTATGATTTATTAAAGTTGGTGAACCAACCCATTAAAGGCAAGATGCAACAGTATCCACACGTTACACACTTTGAGCAGTGATCCACCTGGCCATTAACATCAGCAGGCAAAAAGGCATTCTGAATTTATCATTAACAACATCCCATCATTCAGATGCTCATAAAACTCTCAACTAGTATTCCCATATATGGTTGTCCCTCATTAACCAACTGGTGTAACAATAAAAAATAGTTTCGAGATTTGGCAACTCTCAACATCAGAAAAAGTTCCTTAATTTCTTCAAGTAAACTAGCTAGAATCACCATCCCAGAACTATAGAGTTATTTTAAAAAATTTGTCTAATTAAACAGTGCTCAAACAATTTATCAAATTTAAGAATCTTCATTTTAGCCAAACATTCCAGCTTATATTGTTTTTAAGGCTTCAAGATAGCCGAAAATATAGTTAACTAGTAGACTAGGAGATGAAGCCGACCTGTACGGTAGGCCAGGTCATAATATCAGGCTTAATAATGTCCAAGCCCCTACAAGCCAGAAAGAACACAGACCTGCCAAATCTTTTTCATGAGTAACCACATATTAAGTAAGTTCTGAGTCTATCTTAGTAAGACCTACAGGGAAGATCTACTTCTCAGGAATAGTCACTCAGCCAAAAACAAAAAACAAACATTCATCGGCTTAGTAAAAAGGACCTTCACACATAATAATGAGTACATAATATAACATCAGTATTTCATTCAAAGTCTACATAGTAAGCTGGAGAAACCATTTTATATTTTTCCACACAACATCATGCATGTATGCAATCATACTCCTATGTACTGATCCAAGAGAGTAGGTAAAGGGCAAATTCAAAATAGCCATGCTTAGGACTTCATAAAGTTGGTGACCCAACCCATTAAGGCAATATGCATTCAGCATCCATAAGTTACACCCTATAAGTAGTAATAAACCGGGTAAAAAAATGTCTGCCAGTAAAAAGCTTTCAAGTTTCAAGCATCTTAATAGAAAATCCACTTTATTCGGATATGAAATGCACCAACAACCTCAGCAAATTTTTCCCCAACCTGGTTGTACCATAGTAACCAACTAGAGACACCACATCTTAGTCTCGAGATCTGGCAGCCATTAGCCACAGTTAAAGTTCCCCAATTTATTCAAGTACACTAGCTAAACCTCGTCTCATACTATAGATTTAGTTGAAAAATTTGTCAAATTAACCAGCATTTAAAAAACTGCAATTCATCTATTTGAAGCACCTTCCACAATTCAGCAAAAGATGTCCAGATCAAAACTTTTTTAAGGCTTCAAGAGAACAACAAAATTAGATAACATGTAGACTTGATGAAGATGATTCCATCAATACTTTCTCATATTTTTTTGGCATGATGAAGTCACCACAGCAAACCAGATTTGAACGCACAACAGTAGTCACCACAGAACATGATGCCAAGTGAGCATAAGTACTCACCTTTTGAGGTTTTTATAGGTGATGATGCCGCTCCTTAGCAGAAGGGCCCCGAAATCTGCCAAGTATTCCCGCCATCGAGGTCGGCCTTGAAGACCCCCTTTCCCAGGATTACAATCAACACGAGATCGGATGCGAGATGCCAGACTAAGATCAAATTACTCCAGCACTAGCCTGCTAACACTCTCACGCTATGCAGAAGTAAACGTGCGACAGGCACTTACAGAGAAAGCTTTGCAGAGGAGTTCTCAGATGCAACTTAATAAAAGTATCAAGCATTAGGGTGAAGACTAGGTAAAGACCATTTATGCCAACGTAAAAAAAAATTAAAAAATAGTATCAAAAGAAATGTTAGAAAAACACCTTATTATGAGCCACGTGTGCTTTATTAAAAATGGCAATAAATAGCAAGGTTTTTTCGCCTGCTTTCGAAAGGTCGATACTCGGTCCACATACTTACTTATGAACTATTGCTCCTAGCACTGGGTGGATATAAATAATCAATAATCCATAATACCGATATCTCAGATGAGACTATAGTCAGAAAGCTATCCAATCGGACAAATTACGAGAGTAGACATACGCCAATCCCTACGAGGTGAGATAATGTAATAAAGAAGTCAATTAGTTTGGGAAATTGGAACCCATACCCATTGGTTTCAGGTATCCATGATGGTCTATAAAAGATGGGCATTTTTTATTTTAAAAATGAGTGCACAGTGTTTGTCTTGTGTAGCTTTCTGAGAGTTTATAGCCAACATCTCACTTTGTCATCAAGTTTGTCATACATATTTATATGCTATGACTTATAATGAAGATCAGGTTTTAGCTATATCCATTGCACATCTTCAGCAGTCAAGTGAATCCACTCAGAGAACCACACTACTCCGTTATGAACGTCATTTATTTCCGCAATTAGGAACATCTGTTACTCAGACGAAGTGGTGGACATATCAGGACAGAGTGACGCAGGTGACTCTTCGGGGTCGAGAGCATTTTAGGAACAATGTCCACGTGGCGATGGTAACTGAAGCCATGGGCGTAGGGCCACAATTCTATTATGTAGAACATTCAATGAAGCGAGTTTTTTTAGAATGGTTATATCTGCTAGTGCAGTTTCTTCCACCTCAAAAGATTTTTTTGTATCGCAGTTATGGACAGCCACTCCGAGGATACTTTAATAGCACACCACACACCATGGAGTATGGTGTAGTCTTGGCTACCCATATCTTACCTTTGGCCGAGCATCCAAACACATGTTATTATTGTGACAGTTGTTTGTGCGATCATGTAATGGATGGTTTACTAGATATGTAAAGGTGAAGAAAGGGAGGGGTTTTTTTTAAAGAAATTCAGGCTTTTTCAGTCTAATTTAAGTAGTGAAGCATGAGAAAGGACTCATGTAGTTTTGTGTGTGTGTGTGTGTGTGTGTGTGTGTGTGTGTGTGTGTGTGTGTGTGCCCACCCTTTCCAAAGCACCATAGCTAATGAGTCACTACGCCCATTAGATATGGGCCTACGTCCTCAGTAATAGAATGAGAAGAGGTATGTCAAACCTAGCCCCCGTCCATTCTCTCTTTTCGAGGGCAGATATCATGGTAGAAAGTAAAGCTCTTTTACTAAAACCGTTTGCCTGAAATTTCTTGATTAAAACCTCTACTTCTTCAAAGGCAACAAACGCATTAGATGAAGAGTAAATGATTAGATATAAGATACTTAGACAGGTATTAATAGCCATCTTCAATGGTCTGTTACACTTTTTTTTGATGAACTCAGCTGATATGAGTTTAAGGTGATCGCATTTCCAAAAGAATCTCATAGAGAAGTGTCCATTAGAGGGGTTTAATAATGATATCTTAGTAGAGAGGAAATTAGTGCGTCTAGTGAATGTAATATCATTGAAGGTGTTTTGCTCTAAAAAAGTTGACTCAATATCTAAGCAAGGTGGGTAAATTTTAGCAACTTGATTGACAAAGTCAGGGTTGTTGATGCTTAAAATATCATCCATAAACCTAAATGTATGGTTGAACCTTTTGATCATAGGAATGTCCTCAACCAAACTTATATGCATAGTGATCCATTTGAATTCAAAATACAACAAGTAAAGGTTACACATAATAGGTGAACAAGAGAACCCCATTGGGATTCCACTCTTTTGGCGGAAGCACTTTGTTCCCAAACGTATATAGCAGTGGCTAAGTACCCAGTGGACAGCACTATGGAATTTTACACAAGACATGTGAAGGGGGATTTCTTTGGTGGTTTTCTAAATCCACTTTGGTTGTTTTGACAAATAAAAGAACAGAAAAGCCACTTTTGGCTTTATTGGAGAAGGCCATGTTGATTAAACGTTCTAAAGCATCTATGAGACCAAAGTCTCCTATCAGTGGAATGTTCTCATAACAATGTGTTATGTCAGTGTGAATATAGAGTATACTGCAGGGGGGATATTCAAAAGTACTTATGTGGAGTTGTTAATTAGCCAAAATGGTTGAATGTCAATGTTAGAGAACCGCTTCAGATCCTCTCTTTTTCGTGCACAAATAAGTTTGAATTCTTTGCAAATTAGATTCAGTCCCTCCGTCACATCTTTAGTGATATCAAAAAATATGCATCTCGAGGCATCAAAGATCCATCGAAACTTCCCTTTATGACTTTTAAAGGTTGGAACTAAAATAGGCAGCTTTGTATTGATAACTTGATATCCAAATTCAATCAAGTCATCACATACTTTTTGTATTATTACATTAGGTTGGTTGCCTATGTACTAAAATTCCTTACTATTTAATTGGGCTTCTGCTGCATCAAAGGCCAGTTTCTTGCAAATTATAGATGTAGTGTTAGAGGCTTTGTCTAACCCGACAATAAACCAATTACTTCTAAGTCTATGAAAGGTTGAAGCAAGGTCACGAGTAAGCCATGTGAGCTCTTCATGCAACCACTTGTGTGGAAGCTGTGAGATAAGAGTAGTAAAAACGGAAGATAAGATCTCACTCAATTCTAGGTGAATTGATGACTCCAGTTGGAGCTTTCTCACCAAGTTGGCCAGGCAATCCTTGAGTGCCTTTAGAGCACTATGAGGATTAAGTGGATATTGAGGTATATGATTTAGTCCTTTAGAGACCAGCTCCCTTAAGGACAAATCTTTTGATGATAGATAAATTCGTAGTACAAATATGCTTTCTAAGATTATCAAAGTTAATCAAAAATCTTTCCCACCTGTTACATTCACATGTCAAAGGCTTCTTATTCCTACGAAAGTCATTTGAGTATACAAATTGAAAAACAGACTCAGTAAACGTCCATCCAAACAAAACATGTTTAAGTAAGTCAGTATTGCCAAATTTGGTCATAAAACATTTTTTGAAGATAGAATGGGGGGAGAAGAACTCCAAAAGTTTGTTAGCATAGATACAATGAACATAAATACCACGCAGGTCGTCATGCCCAGAGATAAGCTGTAATCGGCCAACTTCATTACAGAGCACCTGCAAATTAAAAATCCAACAGATGTTTAATAGGGTAACCCCTACCACGTCCTCTAATAGCACTTCTAGCTTTACCTCTCCCTCCAAAAGTTTCAGACGAGGAAGAAGTAGGGGTCAGAAAAGACGTGTATGAAGAAGTAGGGGAGATAAGGGAGTTGGGTCTATTGAGAGACGGTATTTTTTCAGTGTCAATGTTGGGTTGAAGAAGACTAAGTAGTGTTTTGATGCCAAGTTAGTTTCCATAGGTGGTAAGCAGCAAGCCAGGCTTCTTGGTTGCCAGTTCTCTAAGTAGAGAAAGCATCAGGGTCCGGAACTGAATGAAAGCCATGTGAGCCAGCACAAGCTCTTTGGCCCATCCTCCGAGCCAGGAACAGAAGAGGGAAAGGTAATGAGCTAAAGGACTGTTGGGAAATATAAGCTCTAAGTTGTTGAGAACAAACCAAACCGCATGGTCAAACCAGATGATGCTAGATTCACAAGATGCCTTGGGATCAAGGAAATGGCAACCACATTTGACATAAGGCCCGTAGATGTTCCAAATTGACTCGGGTTAATATTCTGAGTTGCTTTTGGAGAATTCCATAAGTCCCTTTGTACGAATATATAGACCAGTATTAGAGCCACACTTCTTGGGATCAAGGAACTTCATGGTGAAGGGAGCTTTGATAAGGTCACCTTTGTCTAGTGCCTCAGAACCTTTGAGTATTTTAAGACGGGCCTCTTCCATAAAAGAAGCAGGGAGATTTTCCAGGAAGACCCATGTCTCAAGAGAGATGGGTGCCAAAAAACCTTTGTTGGGGAGCATCCACAGGCGATGGTCCACGCCTAAGGACTCGATTTCCACCTGCTTGGATGGGAGGAAGGGAAACACACGAGAGACCTTCGGCACCATATCCATGAGAGATGTCTCGCTGAGAGAACACATCTCTTTTTGAAAGGCCTTAACCGCATCCATAGCTAAAGAATCCCTGCAAAAAAGGCTATTGGATATATTTTGCACAGGTTTAGTTGGGGTAGAGACAAACCCTGGTGTAAGCCCACAGAGTTTGCGTAGACAGTTAACCAATTCCGCTCCTTCCAAAGAGAATTTAGCTAATCAGCTTTGTGAGCTAAAGACATAGCCAGAATATTATCAATAATTCAGAAATACCAGCAACCCCATCCTTTGATTTGTTGACGAGTTGAGCCAAGGTATGGACACATTTGTCAAAAGACATGGTTTGTACCAGTGAGTGACTCGGCCAAATCTGTTGAGGCTCCGACAATTAGCTCGGACGCAGTTGGGTCATGAATGCATCTAAAAACCTGAAGTGATGCCTTAGAAAGGGGTTCAATAGGAAGGTCCAATCCTTCAGAAAAAGCTATGGTCTAAAAAAACCGAGACAAATTAGCCAAGTAAATAAGGGAAGAAAAAATTGGTATCCTATTCAACCTTAAACCGACCGGGAAAAACCCAAAGGGGTCGTGTGAAGAAGGCCCCATCCCTCATGTATCCATACATGGCTTTCACCATGTACAGAGACAAGGAGACAAAAATATAGTCACTAGGCCTTTAAGTGGTATCGCTCTTGGTGTTAGGTGTGTGTGTGTTTCTATACCAATATACCATAAACACCAATGAATTTAAACAAATTACAAAAGACACTAGAGACTATGTCAGTGAAGGGTTTTGTATAAATTCATTCAAAGATAAGAATGAGCTTATACAGAGTACAAGAGTTCTAAGAGCCTCTTAGTAAGACTAAAGAGATACACGTTCGCATCCTTCAAGCCACCAAACTTTCAAACGTTGCAGGTAGAGTTGAGAAGGCAACCCTCACCTGCATCTATAGAAACAACACATCCTTTTGTTAGAATTGGTTTTGTATGCAGGTGATGCATGGGTATCCCACATGTTATAGATGTCACTCAACTAACTAGCAGTAAAAGATAGTGAAAAGATGTTAAATAAAAACCACTTTAAATTGAAACATACTTATTCATTACAAGAGCTAGATGAGAGTATATCAGATACAAATGGTGTTTTACAAGCCCTCAAAAGATAGGGACGAAGCTGATGACTGGAAGGTATGCCCTTCATTTTCTTCACTTTATAAAGTTTGTTATTAATAGCCGCCAACTTTCCAGGGTCAGAAATAGTGATCATGCGAGCAGTCAACCTAAACCTCGAAGCCTCCTGTAACATATACCGACTTCCAGAATTATCTAATCAAATATATCATAGTGTTGCTATACGGCAATCCAACCAAGCCAATACCTATGTCTACCCACATAATGAGAGTTAAACCAAGTATACTATGCAAAGATACTATGTAAGTACCATATCATAAGAGTTATACCAGTCATTACTTTATCTTTTTTCATAATTCAATGGGTATGTACATCAAAACAATCGGCCAGAGCTGTCCCATACCATACTTAGACTAAATCAACCAAGGACAACTCAAGACCTGATGTCAGTTCTAGATCACTAATCGAGCAGAGCCATGCCGAGACTCCAATACACATTTTCCCATAAATCACCTTCTTAACACATTTGCTTATAATTTTCACCAAAAAATAACCAAAAACAGTTCTGAGATAATTTTCCCCAATCCATAGTTAACACACGGTATACTAGATATGAGACCAGAGAACCAACGTGAGATTCTAAATCTATTTATAAACAATGAGAATTCATGTTGTACATCAACTAGGCGGGCGCACAGGCAGATGTCCCCACAAGCGGGTCCGCCATTATCCTCAGGCCGAGGTAATGAACCCAAGCCAAGTAACCTGTAATTCTGCTAAATTTTCAATATATTTTCAGAGGGTATTCCTTTTATAGACAACATTGAGTAAGTAATAATAGTCCATTTAAGGGACCAGCTAACCTCCTCAACTTAAACAGATCATGCAACAGTAAACTACATAACAGAACCAGCATCTACCAAATATAAAGTATATCTTATGACTAACTGATTAGAGGTATTTTCTATGATTAACGGAGCAGCCAACATCCCATAGACAGGTCAGCTGATATTTTCATCCCCCAGCAACAGCAAGCTTTTCCCCATCCATTTATCCTCTCAAATACGGCACATGAGCCAGCATATACCACAACACTGAAACCCATACCGAGGAAGTTTACTCATTCCAAAATCATAAGTTAAATGAACAGTTTGGAGATTTTAAGCAATAATCTGCTGCTCACTACCCACCTTTATAGACGTGATCAAAAACCTGCAAGAGAGACAATATCAGCATATCCATATCAATGTTCATCCACTGCAAAAGTAAGGCTTTAACTAATATGCCCTATAATCATATAATTTCATGTTATATTATTCCAAATACAGAGAGCTGAAACGTGAGGCAGTTAAATCATTCCAAATGAACAATTTAGAGATTATATGCAACAATCGGCTGCTTACAAACCTACCCTTAAATAAATGTTCAAAACTTGCAAGAGAACCAGTAACAGCAAGGCTGTATGTATTTTACATATAGCCCTATCAATGTTCAACATCTTGCAGATGTACAGCCATAACCAATATACCTTATATTGCCATGGTATATTATTACCAATATAGAGAGCTGAAAACATGAGGCAAGACATAGCCAGTCATCTACTACAGAGAGCCCGCCATTTTCGGCAGCTAAATTAGGTTCATACATTCCCAGTAATCAGTTTTATAAGCCATAAGTTAGCATATTGCTGTAGAACTCACTAACTATTACTAGAAGAATCCTAGTATGCTACGCCGCAACAGACTTTGTTTCAAACTCCATTCACATCCCATCCTCTTATATGTTTCTCATACAAATACTCATACCAAGCATAGATAGACTCTTAGCCTTCTTCTTTTAATACCAAACGGGCATTCTCTTCCCAATGTACAGACTCTACATGCCAGTATATGCCAAAGACAATCATCCTAGAATAAAAACTCAGTCAAGCACCTAAGTATGAGTCCGCGTAGCTAGCTCAACTATTTCCTTCTCCTTCCCCTTTTCCATGAAACCAAATACAATACACACCAGGAAGAGTAGATTACTACACACCCGGCAGGACACAAGCAACCACAACAGAACCAATGCTAAGTGAGCAAAATTGCTCACCTTTATATAGGAGGAAGGTTGGGGCATAACCATCCACCAACTGCAAAGGTTAGGTGAGGGCAGCACATGGAGAGAGCCCCACATCAACAGTGTCCAGCGGCTCGCCAGTGTCAGAGTTTTTAGCTAGCAGTCACAGAGAGGCGAGAATGTCCTGCAGCTCGCCATGGTCACTTTATTGTATCTGCTGTCAAGACCAGAAGAGGGAAGAGGGAAGAGAGGAGGTATGCAGGCGGTGGTAGCCATCAAACCTCACACAGAGCCGCCCTCATCAGTCCCTTAGAGGAATAACTCCGGTAGGTGAGCCAGCAAGGCCAATCTTAGTTATATTAGTCTAAGCCATAATAGGCCAGATTTCCAAGGGCATTAGGACTCCCAGAAGCAAGACTGGTTGATAGTCCTAAAAATCCTTACAAAGACCAGATTCCCACAATTATGTGTTATATATATGCCATGTGAAAGCAACTCGAAAAAATACCCAATTTTTATGAAGGTATTTCCACCAAGTTTAGCTAATTAGGGTGCTACCTGTGGCCCCTAAGTTCATTGCCATATGGAACCAATGTAGGAGTGGCAGAGGTGTGAGTTAGAGTCCCGAAATCATAGTATGAGAGAGAGTTGAGTGTGTGTGTGTGCACGCGCGCACGCGTGTGCGCCTTAACAAAGCCAAAGAAAGCACTATATCCTCTTTAATCAATAAGTTGTATAGCATAGCACCACATAAAAGTCCCCCAAAATAACTATCCTATTCCCAAAGTAGCATTCTCATCATTAAGAATTATCTTAGATTCTATTCAATAGATTAAGAACATCTATCAAAATGTATTTTAAACAACCAATCGATTATAAGTCTTTTCACCAGACTGAGTAGGTGCAGATACACCAACCTAGATGCCGTGTTTTTCATGATTGATGAAGTAGGTGTTGTGTGTCAGAACGTATGCAGCAGGAGCCCGAAGATACTCCACATCAGATACCGCAGGGGATTCAACCTTGCTTTCCAAGATGATTTGTTGAGAATTAGCAAAAGTGAGAAGGCTGTTTCCATGTAGTGTTTCTTGCTCAACAACAGAGTGTGTAGAAGATGCTTCGAGTACTGGAGGAGGCACAAGGGTGGAGGGATACTCCAATCCCTATTTTCCTGAGACATTCATAGGTTATGTCAAGCCAAGATGCGAGCAAAAGAGATACTGAGGTATCTACGAACAGCTTGTGTGGTTTTATTCTCCACCGATGTGATCAGCGAGGTAAGGGATAGCGCATGAGCGATGGCCCTTGCATGAGGATGGCCTACCGCTTTTCTGCATTACAATCGGCTAGAGGAATAGGGAGTAGCTCGTAAGCTATAGAAAATGCATTTGCTAGAAATCAAAATATATGTTTAATAAGGGAAGCAATAATATCCACCAACATGCATGCATGTGTATTGAGAATACAAGAGGGAAACAAACCCAGACAAAGTGTATAAGACTAAAGTTGATCATACCAGATTATGCCTTTGCTCATAAACACCAACCAAACCCAAGTGTGCCATGTGTATATACCTCCACTTCCAACTGGCAGGAGTTGTTGTCCACATAAATCGATGTCAATAGTTGGCTTAAAGTTGATACAACCAACCCTTGCATACATGTCTTTACCAAGCCATCCTATGTGGTTCAATATTTTCAAAAAAAATCCCGAGTAAATGATATCTATGCTCTATGATGTTCACCGCAGGTATGTGAAGGATCCTATTTATTGAGCAGCATCCATGTGTTGAGTAGGAAGATACATATTCATTGCTCAATCATGATAATCATTGTTATTATTCGCGATCCCGATCATGCATGTGTGTCGGGAGAGAGAAGGGGCTCAAAAGCAGTCCAAAGACGGATAATGCCCACTAATTGTCATTAAGACCTTTAAGATGAGGGACTGTATCAAGATATGAGCTATGAACCCTGCTCAAATCAAGATACAAGACAGAATTTGATGTATCTTTTAGTGGGACAAGGATCATAGGTTGCAGAGTTGTCGGCAAATTAGAGTACCTGATAAAAAAAACTTGGCATAGAATTCTTGGGGAAGGGAGTTAGAATTGCATAGATTAATGTGTCCTTGAGTGGGACAAGGATCATAGGCCGTGTTTGTCATAGATTTCCTTTGAAAGAAAGGCGGAAAAGGCTTAGCTATAGTTGGGTGGATAAGGGCAAGTATAGTGATTGCCTAGTCTATAAGGTGTGTGTGTGTGTGTGTGGCCCTCCCCCAACCCTAGGAGAAGGTCCACATGGTGGGAGGTAGGGCCCACCATGTGGAAACCTACTCCCGACCAAGCTTGAACAAATGAGTGACAAAAATTTATAAGTAAACAGTATGGAGTGTTCAAAGAGGTATTCATCATATGTATAAAGGTTACCATTTGGTAAAGTGGTGCCACACGGGCTAATATATAAGCATAATCACTTATAGAAAAAGTCATGTAATAAGATATACTTTGTCAAGGATTGAGTGAGAGCAAAACTCTTACTTGCTGTTCATCAACGTTGAATTGATTTACGTTCAATAGTTTATAGTGTTTCTATATGGAAATCGTCCAATATCCTGCAAAAACCCCAGATATTATCTTAGTATCTTGTGAAGTAATCAATGATACAAAAACAGCTTCTAGATATCTACATAGTTTATCTGTATAGTTTAACAAAAGAACTATATGCTATATGTGTTTGACCAAATTAGGAGCAGTGGCCCCAACCCATCCTCTTGGATTAGGTGGGTCAAGTAAAAAAATATATGATTGGTCTAGGCCCATTGTATGGCGCTAACCCGACCAAAGGCTAGCTAGAAACAAGTGTGTGTGTGTGTGTGTGTGTGTGTGTGTGTGTGTGTGTGTGTGTGTGTGTGTGTGTGTGTGTGTGTGTGTGTGTGTGTGTGTGTGTGTGTGTGTGTGTGTGTGTGTGTCCATGTTGACCACACACACACACATATCTACATGGACAAAAATTGGTGGCTCATTATTTCATACATAGTGACTTATTTCACTCTCCTTTGCAACTTCATACCCCTATCTCACCAAGATATGGTTGTACCTTTGTGTTCTTCTAGTACCCAGAGCAAGGGCACGATGTCTCAAACATAGCTACACACTCGAGCACATGCAAAAGAGGCACCACTCTAGGACAATGGGACTAGAAACCAGACAAAGTGTATATAATAACTAAGAACTATGTCCACATTAGATAAGAAGTAGTCTTTAAAGACAGAGATAAGACTACAATTGACATATAGACTAGACATTGACATAAACAGTGTTATTTGTCAATTTATGAAATTATCAAAGAAGCATATAGAAGGGCTATCAATCAATTATACAAATAATTGGACAATGGGTGATCATCTGTTATTGTTGCAGTTGTCGTCGTAATCCCAAGGAAGGAACCTCTTACCTGTCACCATCCAAGAAACACAAGCCCGTCAAAACTGCCACTTGGGAAGGCAGGTGTCAACGATTCCCTTTTGTTACAGAACCAACATTTTATGTACATAAAATGCATTAAGAGAATAAAAACTTAAGTACATTGAGTAGGTGCAACTGCATCTACCTGTATGTCATTTTTTCTTTCCAACATTATCTTCGATGTGTAGGCGATCGAAGCTGGATGTATATCTGCACAATAGTAGATGCCCAATTCTGTTGTTCTTTTGTATGTGTGTGTGTGGCGAAGGAAGCGAGAGTGGAGAAGGGATCTATCAAATGGCGGGGATTTGGTCTTCAGTGCTTTGGTGGCTAACAAGACAGCAATGCTCCCATACACTGAATCATGTGCTTCTGTGTGTGTGTGTGTGTGTGTGTGTGTGTGTGTGTGTGTGTGTGTGTGTGTGTGTGTGTGTGTGTGTGTGTGTGTGTGTGTGTGTGTGTGTGTGTGTGTGTGTGTATGTGTTTTAGTTATTTACTTATATTACCCACAGACGAACATATACACGTTCAAAGACCAAGGTACCCAGATAAATACAAGGTTTATTGTACAAAACAAACTTAGATAGCATGATTTTGTACAAATGAATATCATCAAGTTGGTACAAGTCACCATCCCAAAAGGTAGAAATCCCTTCACAAATTTCGCACCAGCAGCAAATCTTCCAAACAGTAAAGCAACCAAAAGCTGAACCAAAGAGAGTAGCCCTCACCTGCACCCATAGAAACAACATAACATTCTCTTAGCATTGGCGTTGTATGCAGGTGATGTACGAGCATCCTAGTTGTTATCCATGTCACAAAGGTACAACTTTTTTTATGCAAGTAAACTTATCTCTGAAAGAGAAACTTAAATAGACTTTGGTAGCCAATTACAACATCATAAAAACTTCAACAGCCTACAAACTGCCAATGATTGTCGTTAGACTGATTTTATGTTAAGGATCTTTATAATTTATCTCCTTATTCTTGTAGGTTCTATTAGCCACAAAGTAAGCCACATATTCTGCCCTAGCTGCTTTAAGATTTTTCGAGATTTGTGCCCTCTCGATCAGATAGGCTATAGTACTCATCCGAGCAGTCAAGCTATACCTTGGTATAACCTAATAACAAAAGAAAATTCATTTTTGGCATTATTAGGAACAAAACCGTCATAACGTACTCTTGTTATATAAGAAAACCCTGACAAGTTTTTCCATAATCGTGTGCGACACCAGCCACCAAATGGTTGGATTCCATCAAAATTTTAAGGAAACGGAGAGTCTAACTACTAAGACGCTATCTGAAGTAGCCTTCACATGGTACAATAACATGTCAAGACAATAAGGAATCATTAAAACTACTTTACAAAAACATATATGCCCTTAGTCTGGTCCCACCAAGTTATATCATCTTACTCCTTATAGCAAAGGAAACCAGGGGATAAAATAAACCTACAAACAATAGATCTTGTCTATGTTCCCAGACATAATGTCCATGTCGAGAATATCCAAAAATTTGAAAAAACTAGGAGTTTTATACTCGAAAATAGGAAATAGGTAATCCTATAAGAGTCCTACTAAAAGACTGTAACCATATCCATCCAGCCATGTCATCCACTATTTTGAGGTGTCATCAGTTAGCAAAATTCCATTACACAAGTGAAAATAACAACTATATATGCTAATGTATACAGCATCAGCCAAGAAGCCCTGTGCTGAGCTATATTTGCTAAACAAGAAGAATACCTACCTGGTTTTAATACAAACCAAAAAGCAGCCCCATATCGGCGCCATAACTGGTTTTGGTGCCTTATACCAGGTGAAGTTAACTTTAGATCTAGACTTATGGTAGCCAAGGAGTTCAATGTAAACCCATGCCTGTCTAGTATGAAGCAAAAAAAGAGAGAGACACATTTTCTATGTCATAAATATGAAAAAAACCAAGAGTTTTATACTCAAAAATAGGTAATTCTACAAGCATCCAGCTAAGAGCCGGTAACCAAATGTATCCATCCATGTCATTCATTGTTTTGAGGCATCATAAGCTAGCCGAATTCTATAAGACAACCGTATATAACGAATTTTTTTGGTAATGTATATAACATTAGCCAAGAAGGCACTATGCTGAGCTATATCTGCTAGTTAAGAAGGATAATTACCTAATTATCAATCCGAACCAAAATCATCCCCATATCAGCAGCATAAATGGTTGCTATGCTTTATGCCAGGTGTAGTTAGCATTAGGTCGAGACACATGGTAGCTAATGAGTTTAGTGTAAATCCATGCTAGTCTAGTAGGAAAAAAGAGTAGTTTCATTAGCATACCATATGTTAAAAGAATTCCATTAGACAACTCTAACTGACACCTATTTTTCCAATGTATACAACATCAGCCAAGAAAGCCCTATGCTGAGCTATATTTGCTAGCAAGAAGGATAATTACTTGGTTATCAATACACACTTATAGCAGCCTATAGCAACCTCATATTAGTAACATAACTGGTAAATGTGCCTTTATACAAGGTTAAGGGAGCCTTAGGTTAAGGCCTAACTCGAGCAAAAGAGATTAGTGTAGAGCTCTAGCCAGCCAAGGACGAAGCCAAACTGAGTTGTTACTTCCGCAAACCAGCAAGAAGTACTCATCCGAAATGTAACTTCTTTGCAAAATAGCCCAAGGTATTTCTCAAAAAACCTACTCATGCCAAACTGAACCGACGGCTTATGCTGAGGTATACAACATCAGCCAAGACAACACTATGCTGAGCTATACCTACTAAACAAGAAGAACAATTTCCAAGTTATCAGTACAAATCAAAAGTAGCACATATCAGCAGCATAAATGGTAATGAAGCCTTATACCAAGTAAAGATAGCCATAGGTCGAGACTAAATGGATCTAAGGAGATACTGCAAGTCCCCTGCCTGCCTAGTCAAAAGCAAAAACAGTGTTCATATTATCATACCAAAAAAAAGCACTTACCAGAAAAGAATCAACTTAGTATATCAACCCAAGGCATTCCTCGGTAAACCTACTTAGCCCAAACAAATCAGACATGCACATATACATGAAGGCAGGTATTCTTGACAGATTCTTTCAAGCATGATATCAAACAAACCATTGAGAAGGTTTACCATATCAAGCAACCACCTATCCTATTCTCAATAAACTGTCATAGGTCGAAACCCAAATGAGTCTTAGGTCAAAAACCAAAAATGGGGCTAAGGGATTTATAGTATAACCATGCCAACCAAGGAGGAAGCCAAAAGAGTGGTCATATCAGCATACCAACAAAAGTAGTCCTCCAAAAAGAGTCTGCTTAGCATATATTCCCAATGTATTTTTTGGAAGAACCATTGAGCACTAAACTGAAAAAGCCAGCACATGTTCTTAAAACCAGGTTTTCACTAAACATATTCCTTAATGCATGTTTATCCAACAAACCAGTGAGATGTTTTACCCTACCAAGCACCACCAATCCAATTCTCAAAGAACCATATCCAACTGATTTAATCACCATCTTTAATGTGGTTACACTTAACCATATTCATTTTATCATGAAAAACACAGCTATAGACCAGAGTCGCCCATCCAAACCGCAAGCAAACACAAGCCATAAACACATCACAACATTTTTAGAAATGTCCATCACTTCTTAATTACCAAGTAAAGAGGTATTACTATCAAATATTAACCCATTAAGCCAAAGAACTCCACTTGAGAAGGAGAAGCCAGAGAATGAACCTCCAAATCTTTTTGTTTATCCTTCCCTTTAGCCATAGTGTAGCACACTCAAAGTACAGTCACTCACACAATGTACCTCACTCACACAATGTACCTCCTGCAAAGTGAGGGAGAATCCTCACCTTTATATATGATTTGAAGGATCAAGACTGAGAGTAATCTGCAGCTCATACCACCGAATGAAGCACCATCAATCATCTACAGCCAATCATCAGTTTGTAGGCGGTATGCAATAAATGGGGCCATGTGTAATTCCAGTAGACGAAGTCCAAAAAAAGGGGGGCAGAATCTACCACTTGCAAATCCAGCTCTACGTGTATAAACATGCAGGCCAGCTCATCGCGTATAAACGTGCAGGCAGTAAGATTTCTTGCTTTGATACTTAACTCATCTTCTACGCAGAGCGTAAGTAAAACCAATTTACAAGAGGACGACATAATGTAAACTCAAACAGGTCCATTCACATATGGCCATGAAAAAAAGGGTCCAAGGCTGGCTAATCAACATTTTCATGTAATTACAAGCTGCATAGGATGTGGGCTAAGCAAGCCCCTAAATAAGATTAAAAAACCCGTCTCCTAGACATTTGTGTGTGTGTGTGTGTGTGTGTGTGTGTGTGTGTGTGTAAAATATACCTTGCGTGAACAATCCAGTAGGCATGGTACCAAGTGCAAATTGTGGTCAACATAAGGGGGACTTCAAAAGGATTACAATCATGATGAACGATTCTGCATGTAGCTTTATTGTTTCATCCAGATCCGTGAATAAGTTAGCTAGTACAATTGCACATGAGAGAGAGAGAGAGAGAGAGAGAGAGAGAGAGAGAGAGAGAAGCATTCTAGACTCATGCGGGTAGAGATGAGCCATTCTAGATTGCAAAAAATGATGGTATAAGTAGATATTAATTCCTTTGAGAGTCGGGAACGTGTAGGTAGAGATGAGCTAAGGGAGAAGGATAGGTCAAGGGACAAAACAATAAAGCGATCATGAAGACAAATTTGCATCTGCAAAGAAGACTTTGCATGTGCGGAGAACAGGCATATAAGAAAGTGTTCTCCTAAAAAAAAAAAAAGTGAGCAAATAACTTACAGTTTGCACCTTGTGAGCCATCATAAATGTTTATAGCTAAGAAACTACCTAGTATAAGCACCCATTCATATGGGTTTTAGGAGTGGTGCCTCTTTTATCTGTGCTTGAGTGTGTAGCTATGCTGAGTCATCGTGCCTTTGCTCTGAGTACTGCAAGAACACAAAGATACAACCATATTTTGGTGAGATAAGGGTATGAAGTTGCAAAGGAGAGTGAAATAAGTCACTATGTCTGGGATAACGGGCCAACAGTTTTTGTCCATGTAGATATGTGTGTGTGTGTGTGTGTGTGTGTGTGTGTGTGTGTGTGTGTGTGTGTGTGTGTGTGTGTGTGTGTGTGTGTGTGTGTGTGTGTGTGTGTGTGTGTGTGTGTGTGTGTGTGTGTGTGTGTACGTGTGTGTGTGTACATGTGTGTGTGTGTGTGTGTGTGTGTGTGTGTGTGTGTGTGTGTGTTTTGGATTTAAGCCAGATATCCAAGTCCCAAAAAGGCCAACCAATAATCAGCAGTCAAGGAGTAGGTAAATCAAAGCAAACCAGTAACCCCACCTCAGTATAGAGATATCCAAAAAAGGCAACCAGTAATCAGCAGTCAAGGTGTAGGTAAATCAAAGCAAACCAGTACTCCCTCCTCAGTATAGAGATCATTGTATTTTCAAATTTTCCAAACCTGGACCAGATTAAAGGCATTAATCCACTAATCAGTGGCATGTTTTAGATTTTTCACCTCAAGGCAAGCAAGAAAAAGTCCAGCAAGGTCGACACAAAAAAAGTGAAAGGATCTTGCAAAGAAACGGCTCAGAGAAGTATTAGCCAGAGCCAGAGAAGTGCCAACCAAAGCCAAATTCAAAGCCAGAGTTGGCCAACCAGATGTAGTAAAAAAAGAACCAGATTTAAGCTAATAATCTAAGTATCAAGCTAAAGGTTAGTGTTTTGTCAATGCAAGTAGCCTCCCCCATACCATACCATACACAGGTAGTAGAAAAGGTCAAATCAGTACTTCACAAGACCATATCAGAATTTAAGACAATGCTCTTTTTTAAGAAAACCAGATTATGTATGAAGCCAAACCAGGAAAAAGCCAAACCATACTCCTAGTAAATAGCAGCAAGCTGTATGTCATATTTTTTGCATGTCAAGGTCAGCATGACAAAGTCCAGCAAGATCAGCAAAGAAAAAAATCTTGCTAAAAACAACCCAGAGCAGTATAAGCTAGAGCCAAGGATGTATTAGTCAGAACCAGAGCCAGATCCAGCCAACTCCAACCATACCCAAATACAATTAGTTTTTCATGGTAGAATTACACACAATTCACCCTTATTCCGTGCCTAAGTGATCCATCAAAGTTTTTGATAGTATATCCTCTAGCTTAGTGAGCAGGCCATAAGTCTAGGATTTTTTCATATTTAGTAAGAGGATCAATAGCAATCATAAAAAATGCCCATTTGTTTTGTGCGTAAGCCATACTATACTTAGTTAATATATTAATCCTGCTAAACCATAGAGACCAAGTGAGCAGAGCTCCCTGGAATATATAAGAAATTTTCGCAGAATTTCTCTGTCAAACCACAACTCCTTAATGTTTTTTTGAAAAACAAAATCAGATTATCAAGTGAACAAGTCTAAACTTCCATCAACAGCCAAACAACTAGTAGCCAGTCAGCCATCATTTTAAAATCAATAATCATAACCTGAATCTAATTTGATATCATAAGGCCATTATTATGTAACCATGTTTCCCCATACCACAAAAGCTAGATTAGTAAGCTTAAGTCGGCCATAATTTTTGTTTATGCCAAAGTAGAAGTTGGATTAATAGCCTTGGGAAGTTTCAGCCAGAGCCCCCAAAAAAATGGAGCAAGATTTTTATGGTAAACTTACACATAATTTACCCTTATTCCGTGCCCAAATGATCCATCAAAGTTTTAGATAGTATATCCTCCAACACAGTGAGCAAGCCAGTAGGCGGCGGTAGGTAAATCAAAGCAGTCAAGCACCCCCACCTTAGTAGAGAGATTAAGCCAAATACCAATGGATAGCCATGGTATTTATCTGCAAACTATATGTATCATAACCAGATAAACAACTGCGATCTTCCAAGCTCAATTTTTGGCAGCATAACCAATAATGTCACCAGACTTTCAACACCATACTCACCACAAGTATCAAGTTAATGCAAAAAAGCCCCAATTTTTCATAAGTTTCCATAGTAAGCCACTACTTCAGAGAGTAAAAATGAGCAGGACAGAAGCCCTCACAAAAAACCACTATTCAGTAACTAATCCACCTCGGTAGAAGTAATAAGCCAGAAAATAATTATGGTATCATCTATGCCATGTATGTATTATAACCAGAACTTGAAAATTTACCATTTAAGTGAGTTACCCCTTATCCTCCTATATCAAAATATCAACCATTCAAAATCAACCATCTTTTAAACAACGACAGAAAAAGGTCCTGTCAAACCTAGATTAGTGGTAAAAAGCCAGTGTGGTAAAAATGCATAGTACACACTAAAGATGGTGAATAGAAAACCTTTGAAGTAGAAGCCATTTAACAATCAGCACAGTAGCAGTGGAAATGTGTTACTGCAGAGCCAAGCATCAACCTTTCTTGCATATTCTCCTCTACACCAAGAAAGTTTACACCAAGACCAAGTCTAAGTGAAGGGAAGAGCCCCTCACCTTATATGGTAGAGGAGGCAGGAAAGATCTCCAAAAGTACTCAATTGTGGGGGTGCTATAGTAGGCAAGCATCAAATTTTCTTAATATGCATGTAGGGGGTATAAGAGCTACACATCATTCCAAGTGAGGTAGGCAGAGAATCCGTGCCAAGCAACCCTAACCTCCAAGGCAGTTATCAGAGTGGGATTGTGACATGCTATGCGTGCTACGATAGAGTAATTTAATAGATGAATTGATCAAATCTGAAGCCTCCACACTCGCCCAGTTAAGGGGCTAAAAAAGGGGAATTAAGTGAACTTGGTAAGAGCTAAGGTAGGGGGTGATACCCATACAATAACCATTGAGCCCATGCTCCAAAAAGGTTCATACTAACCCAAGCAACCCAAGAAAGTAGTGTAGGTACGGTTAGATCCATAAGGGGTTGCACCCCTTAGTTAGGTTTTTTGTGCAATTTATTCAGCCATGCTAATCAAGATAGCCTAGTAGGTCAACAACGAGGAATTAAGTATCGATTAATTGATTTCATACTCAAGGAGGATATCCTTATGCTAAGAGTATTCTGCTTGTACTCGAGCAACAAAGGCTTAGTCAAACCGCCAGAAAAGTGTTGGGTAAAGTGTTACCACCATACATAGTTAGGGTAGTAGTACCAATAGGTAGAGTTAGTGTACCCAGAACTAGCTACCCTAGTCAGTTGCGATGACCAAGTGTGTGTGTGTGTGTGTGTGTGTGTGTGTGTGTGTGTGTGTGTGTGTGTGTGTGTGTGTGTGTGTGTGTGTGTGTGTGTGTGTGTGTGTGTGTGTGTGTGTGTGTGTGTGAGAGAGAGAGAGAGAGAGAGAGAGAGCACAAGAGAAATAGGGGGAGAGAGACAAATAGAGAGAGGACAGAAGGAAAAATAACAGAATTTTTATTGTCATAAGGAAAACTAGAATAGACATTGCAAAACAAAGGGATTATTAGCAAATAACAATTCATCCATATATCTCCATGAGTATAAGAAAGCTTTCATTATATCATGCCGTGCAAGACGAGATAACTTTTTTATGCATTCAGTTTCAAACCATGCCAAATACAAATCACACCATAATGGAGAGCCATTATACCCCATTGGTATACCTTCTTCTTGTCGATAAATATGTTTGCCTAATTTTGTAAAGCAATTATCAGGGACAAATTCATTAATATTGTGTAAATATTCAAATGTCCAGACTACTTCACTTTTGTTTTTGGTAAGCACAATCTGCTTGCGGTTTTTCTTAAAGCCAAGATATTTCAAAGTTTTTATGAGTTTAATAATGTTGTCAAGTACTTCAAGTAATCCATGCATGCCTTTATGAAGGATAGCTTCATAACATGATGCTACGTCAAATGAATGAATGTTTGTGATATGTTTTGGTAGATTAATCAAAAAATCGTATTGATTATTGATCATCCAATACCCATTGGTTTGTGTCCCATAAAAAGTGTGTAGCTTTTTATGTATGATTTTCGTGTACTCTATAAATCCTTGTATTAATCCTTTGAGTAATTTGGTGATTATAGTTGTCGCAGGAGTAAATACACAGTCATGTGCATTAGTGATCCATCTAAAGTCCATTTTGTGAATTTTAAATTTCCCATAAGATATGGGAGTGAGTACTCCAATGGTGTTTCTAACCTAATTTCTTGGGTATAAGACCCTATGGCTTGACAAATTCTTCTTTGAGGAGAGAAGACGGAATTTAGGGGTTTCTAATCTTCTTCTTGTTGCTAGTTGAATGAGTTTTTTGCATATGAATACCATAGTTTGTGTTGATTTATCCAGTCCACAAATAAATAAGTATTGTAAAATATATTGAATTTCATCCATTAAGTCTGTGTTTTTGTACCATGGAGTTTGGTTTTGCCTGTGATAAGGGAATTTTTGGGAAAAGGTCTTATTAACCAAACTATAAATATAATTGTGATGAGCTTTACTATCCTCACATCCCAAGAGGGTACATAAAGTCTTCCAAGTTCTCTTACTATTGAGGTAGGGTTTACAGGTACCAATGGAATTTGGTTTAATCCTTTCCTTATAAATTCTTGGAAGATTTTATGTCTAGCTATGTTAGAGTTTGTGGTGATTACATGTTTTTCGAAGATTTCTAAGTTATCTAAAAAATTAGAGAATTGTTTATGAGTTAGGCATCCACATGGTTATGTTTCATTAAACTCTTTGGCAAATACCGAAGTTGGTTTGTGAAGAGTATGGTTCAGGTTATTGGTATATTTTCAACCAAAACAAATCCTCATTTTAGATAAATCCTTATTGATGTGAAAATCATTAATCATTGTTTGAAAAAATACTTTAGGGTTGATAAAGTCCATATATTTGTTACAAAACAAAAATGTGAATAAATCGTCCATGCATTCGAATATTGCATTCAAGATGTAGCAAACCATTATTTCTTGTAATAAGTGAGCGTATCTGGTCTTTAGAATTCAATTATTCAAGTGCCTTGGGAGTATCTCCGTAGTCCTCAGATCCTTTGAGCTGCCTTGGTTTCTTACTTGTTGACGCCATGTTGCTTGGTGTGTATGTGTGATCTTCTTCAATTCTTTCTTAACTTTTGGAGGTTTGAGTAAGGTTTCAATTGTGTTGGATACTGGTGTGTTTTGTAGCTTTTGAAGAAGTGGAGTCCCTGGTGTGTATAGGACGAGCCCTTTAGCTGCTTCAAGCATGTGCTCATGAAAATGATAATAAATTATTATAGCATACCTTAATTCTGTTGGAAATGAGGCTATCCAAGCTATAAAGGCATACAAATGTGCCGGTCCTGATGAAAACTGAAAGAACCTTGGTAAATTTTGGAATATATACCACAAAAAATGGTCAAATCAAATGATTGAAGAGGAACAGTTAGAATTTGTATCAACTCTTTTGCATTGGCATTTGAGGAAGAGTCTATAAGAATTCCAACAGTTTCTTAGATATCGTTTTTGATCCTTTGCCCTGTCCATAAGAGAGAGTCCCTTGGTGCGAGCAATGATTGAGGAGCTTGGACATTTTTTTACCATCCACATTGGATAATTTGATCTGCTTAAGCTTGAAGAGAACATCTTGTGATAAGAGATGTTTAGAATGTAATGAAAGGGTTTTGCATTGCTCGACAATGTCCGTGGGTATGCTATAAAGCAAACTTAGAGAGGAAATTGTAATGGTGCCTGATGGTTCAATATTTCATAATCCCAAAGCTTGTGTTCAAGTCGAATAGCATCCAATTCAACTTGCCTAGGTGGTAATAGTGGGATTACTTCTGAAAAGAGTTTAGAAACTACTCTTTCTGGAGATAAACTAATTGCATCTGCGAAAAAGTTAAGTGCTTCTTTCTCTTCTTCTTCAAGAAGTTCTAGATCTAGAAGGGGATTGATAACCTTTTCTGAGTGCTTAATTTCTATAGGGACAGCAGGGAGGTTATTGATAAAATACAATTTGTTCACAATAGTGGGTAGAGAAGTGAAATAAAAATCAAGATTTGAGCTATCTTGTGCATCAATAATGGGTAATTTGGCTAGGAAGGTACTAAATACCTCCAAAAGCCTATCCTTCTCATATCTAGAGAGAATCAGTAAAGAGAGCCAGTCATTGATAGAAGTTGTGTTTAAGACAGATATAGAGTGGGGGTGATTATAGCTTGTTTCTCAAAATCAAGCAATTTTTTGTGGAATTCCACACCTTTGAAACAAGAAATTATACATTGGGTACCAATTGGTGGAACAGGAATGTCTTCTTCTATACCATATCCAAACGGGTGAGATATGGAATCCAAAACGCCTGAATCAATTACCATATAAGTATTACACAAACCATTTGAATTATTATCATACCAGTACTAAGTTTTCTCAGTATATGATGGATACCCGATCACAGGTATCCAGGGAAATTTTATGTGTGTTTGAATTTAAAATCCCATTATTCAGAACCATATACTATACTGTTTGCAAAAGCACATTGTGTAAAGAACAAAACATAGAAGAATTTCTTGATATATAAAATTCATTACAAGATACTTTGATACATGACAAAGTAAAACTTAAAGTTGGAACTCCTACCAGATGAGAGCAGGGATCCTTACCTACCAACCAACCACCAGTACAATTAATTAGAATTAATTTGTACTAAATGGGTGACAGGTATATCAAGCAATCCCCACTGCTTATTATTTTTGTCACATCCCATACCCCAACCATACTCCTAAACATTTATTATGTTTTATTTAGCTCGTCTATGTAAGTAGGGTCTATTACAGTCTTTGAAAAATTTTATGGGTTTACATGGTTTGGAGATAGGGTCCCTAATTGCTATTGGCTTTTGTCTACTATGTGCAGCCATAAGCTTATCCCGAATTCGTTGGAGTTTAAGTATGTCCCGAGTAATGCTCATCCTAGCTGTCTGCCTGTAACCCTGTTTATTAACAATAATTAGACATATGTATGTTAGTTACTATCTTATGTTTAGAGCTTCCTCTTATGCCCCTCTTTATAAGTATTTGGGAGCCTATGCATACATCTTTTTATGATGTCCAAATGTTCCATTACTATGGTATATATAGCTAAGTGTTTATTTTGAAACAACAAATAAAGTGTTAAATTCTTGTGCAGTTATGTACTAACTTCCTAAATTTTGAAAAAATTTGGCAGCATTTCCTTTGTACCAATACTCTTTTTTCAAAAAATCACCATAAGTATTCATTATATCAAATATCCTCACAAAAAGTTTTCATAGCTTAATTGCTAAATCTTAATCAATTACCTCTGCTAATGCTTATATCAAAGATATTTGTTTCTAACAACAACTACATGTTTGATCCGCATTTATAGAGAACTTATGCACGTAATCAAAACAATAGGTAGCTTGGTACCTGAACCGAACTTGTCGTCGTCATTTGTGTATTTGCAAGCGCATTAAAAAACCACTCCAACCTCGCTATTGTACCGAAACTGGTATCATATAGTATGTTGATTAGTATTATGTCTTAAATAATGTTATGTGTACCTTATTCATATGTATTTGAATATATGTTACTATGTTTTCTTGCGAAACCACCATTCCTTATTATGTGTAGTTCAGACCCGGTGTGTATGCCCGTGTGTATATGCATGTGTGTGTGTGCAGAAACCTTGCCACGGCCTTGCTTTATTAAAAAATTGTTTTATGAGTATGCATATGCTTGTGTGTGTACTTTTTCCATTACTTTTAACTATTTTTTTGTGTGTTTATAAAAAGAAAATAGTATAAAAACGAATTGATATGTACTATTATGCTTGTGTATGAAAGAGAAACAACGTTTTATTCTCTGTTACTTATGCTTATACCCATTTCATGGTATGGCATATTGCGTCACATAGTTATGTATACAAATGAGTGTATAAACTTGAAAAAAAAAACGATTTTTTTACCTTCTGTTATGCGAAAAAGTGCAGTCCGTGTACTGCTCTTTGCGTTTTAAGGATGGCCCTTGAGTATGCAACCCGTAGTGTGTTGAGAGATTTTGCTAGTGCCTATGATAAGCCGCACCATTTGCTTGCGCTAATACTTGTGAGTTTGTGTGCAACGTGCCATAGCTCCTCTCACTGTGTGTATGGTATGTGCGTTATAGAACTGGCTCAGCTTTGTGTTTCAATCTTTAGTGCAAGCTATTTTGATAGCCATGGTGAGCATGCGGTGCTACTTATTGCTACACGCTGCCCCAATTGTTTTATTATGGGCAAGTTGTACCACCCACCGGATTACATTAACTGGTTACTTGACTTTACCAACTTATCACCCCTTAAAAAGGGCCATAATATCTTTGAAACTTTAGAACAAATTTTTATGAGTTACACCTACCCAAGGAAAGCTGCACCACTTGGAATTCACTACCAAACGTCCTAGTGAATATCGTTTTATTTTTTAAAAAAAATACACTCTGTATTAGCTCACACTGTACACGTATTTTTCTTGGGCAAGTTTGTCCACCGATCGAGTGCTTAAGAATACCATGTTATTTAGGGTTTATTTTTAAAAAAACCAATGCTGAGACTGAGGATTTGTTTATTCAAAAATTTGTACATTTTCTTGTTGTTTTGAAACATAAAAATTTGTTTCATGCTAGAAATGTTATAAAAAAAAACTGTCTGGCTTGTTATTTAAAAAACTTCAATTGTGTATTGCCTGGAGCCGTACTCTGTCAACATTCCCGTCCATCATTCCTCTGCTATTGAAGTAGTTGCCTGTGCAATTTTTTTAAAAGATTAGTACATCTTAGGTGTTATGTCATCAATATTTGTGCCCTTTTTCTGTTTTAAAAAACAATTGGTGTTGTACTGTGTGTGTGTGTGTGTGTGTGTGTGTGTGTGTGTGTGTGTGATATTATGGGTTTATCTAAATGTGGCAAATGTCCAATATACTCTGTATATGTGTGTGTGTGTGTGTGTGTGTGTGTGTGTGTGAGAGAGAGAGAGAGAGAGAGAGAGAGAGTGAGAGAGAGAGAGAAAGAAAATAAGAGAATTCCGATCCACCCAAAAAAAGAACTCCAAAAAAATCAAAGATCCATTTGGCCAAGACTTGAAATTGGATGAGAGAGAGAGAGAGAGAGAGAGAGAGAGAGAGAGAGAGAGAGAGAGAGAGAGAGAGAGAGAGAAGCTTTTATGTCATAGAAACACATCAAGAGACCTCAAAGCTCTATATCTGACAAGTCTTGAACTTAAGACCTGGTATTTAAGAGGGAACTTTGATAACCAATCCAGCACACTCAAAGGTTACTATAGTTTCCTTTTCTTATTCACTGAGAAGGATCCCAAAGACCTACCCGACAAGTATTGATCTCAAAATTTGGTGTGTGTATGTGTGTGTGTGTGTGTGTGTGTGTGTGTGTGTGTGTGTGTGTGTGTGTGTGTGTGAGAGAGAGAGAGAGAGAGAGAGAGAGGGAGAGAGGGGGGGAGGGAGGAAGGAAGAATAATAGATTTTTTATAACCATAAGAACAATCCAAATAGATATCAAAGATCTGTTCAACAGATTTGATCTCAAGACCTAATAAGAAAGACAAAGGAAATTGTTATCTTCTTGGAGTGATTATAGGGACTAAAGTACACCTTGCTCCCTTGTGCACACACATACACACACACCTAGAGATATATGTATGTGTGTGACCCAATGGCCATGCTTTCTTGGCCGCAGCAACACGCAAATCACACACTAGTATAGATGAAGATCGTTCAATTCTTGTTGTTTAACATGTGTCACCAAAAGACGCTTAAAAAGTCTTGAAGAGAATTGAAAATAAAGAAACCATGTCCTTCCAAATGATCTTCTCTAAAAGGTACATTAAGGGCAAGGCCACACCTTTATTTTTTGATTTCCCAATTGTAAGAGGCTTTTCATTTTCTACACCCTTCACTCTTGCATTTTACATGGAGTGTTTATTTTTTCCAAATTGTGGAGACGTAATCACTTTGAAATTAAAACATTTGGTGAAGGGGTTTTGATTTTTAATTGTATTCAATAAGTACAGAAAATACAAAGTTTCTTACAATCAAGGAAAAAAGTGTGAGGCAAGTTAAGGCAATGCCGCTTGTCCATGCCAAAAATGGGTTAATGTAAAATTTTCATCTCATATTGTAAATGTTTTTTTTTTGCCAAACTCACAAATTGTGAGTATAAGATTCGTTGAATGGTTTGAATGTTGAATGCTAGTAGCTTTATATTGTAAATTTTAAACCAAACATCCTTTTAAAGTAGATTTTTAGATTTCTCTCTTTCGATATATAAAAAGTCATTTCATCAAATACATAAGTAGTTATGAAAAAAAAAAAATCAATATGTTTGGATGTTTTTTTGTGAAAGAGTGCTTTTATTTAGTGACATGCATGATTTTTTAAGACGTGCAAACGAGCAAGATGTATTGTAAGGAGCCATACTTTTAATTCCCTTTTAATGAGGTTCTCTAAGAATGCATATGCAAACAATTAATAGCTCAAAGTCTTTTCAAACGTGAATTTTTAAGCAATTAAAAATAATATTTATCCATTTTTATTTTTTGTACCTTAATTGTTATGGCTAAAGTTTATGCACTTTTAATCATAAATAGCAATCAATAGCTTAAATTTTGTAAATATACACTTTACATTAAGGGCTAAGTAGAATGTATCTTTTAAACACTCCCCCCCCCCACTCCACACCCTCTCTCTCTCTCTCTCTCTCTAACTTTTTTAAAGTAAGTTTTTAACTCTGAGGACCCCTCAATAGTCACTTTTATTTCCTTTAGAAGGCCAATGTGAAGACTTTACCTTTTTTGGCTTTCTAAAAGAAGCCTTAGTGTTGAGTCGAGTTAGGCATCCTTCCAATGTTTTCAGTGCTAACAATGGAAACTGATCTTAAATGTTGATGGAGTTTGTAAAATGGGTCCCTTTCATTTCATAGCCTTAGAGGGCTTTTTAAGACTTTGCCTTTTTTTTTTTTTTGTCCTTGCTCATCTTATATTATTTTCAACATGAACAGACAATTTATACTTGTTCTTTTTTCTTAGGATGGGACTACATTGCTTTTATTTTGTGTACCTTTTTATTTTTAAAGCTTTTAAAGAGTAAAGAGCTTTTTTCACAAGAACAAGAGATTGTGACTCTCTCTCTCTCTCTCTCTCTTTTTATATATATATATAGTATTTTTATTTCCCTCATATCTTGATTTCCTTTTTGGAAAGCCATCGTGAAATCTCACCTTGTTTTTGTCAATTTCTTACAATGCCTCTAAGTGTTTTTCCATCGATCATTTTTAATCTTTTGGAATATATTGTAATCTAAATAGTTCATTGTTACATTTCTTTTTAATAATCTAATACTTTATTGTGAAAACAATTTTTTTAAAATGCTAGTGTCACTTTCTCACTATCTCTCTCACAAATAAATATGTTATAATTATTAAAGCCCTCTCAATAGCTTTATGTAGGCCATAGTGAACTTTCACCTTGTTCAGATAATTGTTCTTATAATTATTAAAGCCCTCTCAATAGCCTTATATAGGCCATAGTGAACTTTCACCTTGTTTAGATAATTGTTGCAGTAGACAATGTAAAGAAATCAATGTAATGATTTTAATATATGCAAGAGTTTTATAGATAATATCGACATTGAAACAACTTCAAAGTATGATCAAATGACATTGATCACAAAATTGTAGAGAAATTTCTATGGAATGATGAAAGATCTTTGAGGAATGGAACAAGATAATTGGCCTCGTTTATCAAGAATAAGGGGGCGGGTCGCTAGCTCCCCAAATAGCCGATGTAATTATGGTCTCAGTGATGTCATGGCTCGACACGAGCATGGCAAGAGTTTGTAATTTTTTGGGATGATCAATATAATTCACTTACAATTGTGAGTTTTGTCAACCAAAAAAAAAAACCATAAAGATGGCACTAATTAATGGTGTTTTTCTTTTTACAATAATATCATTAAATCAAGTGTTAAGCATTTTGACATATAACAATGTAAAACAAGGTAAAGATTTACGACGGCCTACTAAAGAGAGAGAGAGAGAGAGAGAGAGAGAGAGACCTGACTCCAACAAAGTGAGAGAGTGAGGGGGCACTCCCATATACACACATTAAAATCCAAAAACGTTCAAATGTCACATGGAGAACATCAAACAATTCAATTCAATGGTAAAAGAATTGCACCAAAAATCTTCGCTTTTCCTTATGCCCTTATGTATGAATGTTATATTAATTGACCTCATGAAAACATAAAGCATATAAAACATTAGTGAGAGTTTAGAAATTGATCTAATTCTTGTATAAATATATCAATAAAACAAATTACACAATAAAATGATGCATGCTATTAAATGAAATAAATACATAATATCTTTAGGATAGAAATGAATATTGAAAATGTTTAAATCTAATCCCTAATAACATTTACATATCAAAACAAAAAGTTGAAAAAAAAATCTTAGTTGTGATTTATTTAAAAAGCTAATCCCTAATAATAATACATGCACTAAAGTAATAAGGAGACATTTGCATATCAAAACCAAAAGCTGAAAAGAATTTCTTAGTCGTAAAAAAATTCCTTCATTTAAGGACAATCTTATTAATTTTTAGTTAGAAATTGTCTATAAATAAAAAGAAAATTTACAAGAAAAAAGCATGTTTTAAATCAAAAAGCTGACAAAAAAGTAATTAGATCTTTATATGAAGAGACCCATTTATAAACTAAACAAAGATTAAAAAAAAGTTCAAGTGAACATTAAATAAAGGGACCAAAATACAATGATGAAAAGAGACACTTACATTATAAAAGGAAAATATAACCTTTATAAAACTTATAAACTAAACAAAGATTTCAAAACCAAAAAAATTCAAGTGAGCATTAAATAAAGGGACCAAATTACAATGATGGAAAGACCCATTTACATTATAAAAAGAAAATATAACTTTTATTAAACAAGGAAGTCGATTTAGCATTAAAAGAAGGGACCAAGTTGAAATGATGGAAAGACCCAGATATATTATAAAACAAGCTCACCTGACATGTGTCACCAATCCGTGATTCTTAATCAACAATCCAAAAAGTGCACCAATTCTCCACCCACTCTCCTATGGCTTTTTAAGGGCCAAAAAGTCGATGTGATGATTTCAATATATGCAAGAATTTTATAGCTAATATCGACATTAAAACAAGCTCAAAGTATGATCAAATGACATTGATCACAAAATTGTAGAGAAATTTCCAAAGAATGATGGGCCTAAGTAACTTTGTGTGAAAATATAAATTAATACCAATAATATTTCATAAAGATGGCACTCATTAATGGTGTTTTTTTTTTTACAATAATCTCCTTATATCAAGTGTTGAGCATTTTGACATGTATAATCGTATATATGAGAGGTATATGAGTTTCCCAATTTTACATGTTACTTCACAATTTTATAAATATTGGAAAGGTCTAAATCTAATCCCTAATGATGATACATGATGGACTAAAGGAAGGCACATTCGTACGTCATGCTGGAGGGAGTAAAGCGTGCATTAGCTACGTTGGATGTTTTGCATCCTGATTTGGATGTTTTCGCCTATAAGAGGTTCACTACTTCTTTCCATGGTGTCGCATAGCTCCTAAACAAAGGCTCATTGGGTTAACTTTGCCAAAAACAACAGACTTGGCATTGTAAAAGCTTTTGTTGAGAAAATGATGACAAAAAAGATCAGTGCATCATTAGCCATGTCCTCCCCTCCATGTGAATGTGTCGTGGAGGTGAATGCTACATTTGAATAGTAAAACCAAAAGTTGAAATAAAATTCTTGACCGGAAGGACAATTCTCAAAACTAAGAGAGTACATTTTAAACCAAGCAGGTGAAAAGGTATTAGATCTTAAATGAAGGGACCCATTTACAAAGTAAAGAAAGTCAAGAGAGAATTAAATGAAGAGACAAGTTACAATGACACAAAGACCCTTATGCATCGTCAAGGGCTCAAAGTTTGCACCTTTTCTCGACCTTCCCTATGGCCTTTTGTTTTTTGCCAAAAAGACCAAAAAAGCTAGTCATTTTAGAAGCTTCAGTGGAAGGTGATTGAGCAGTGTGCAAGTGTGCAGTGTGTAGAGAAAGCCAATGCCACCTAGCCCTTATTGCACCTTTGTGGTTACGAGGATCTAGTCTCATTGCTTTTGACGTGGATGTCTCAACAATGATCCTCACCTAAAGGATGGAATAAATTGAAACGACCATGGTACAATATGTTGTTGAAGTGATAATAGAAAGGTTTAATATGACATGACTACCTTGAAATGGACCACTAGGCAAACTATTCGGAAAAAGGTGTGCATTACTACATGCCAAATTTTGATGTTGAATATTAAGGTCCAATGAATCTAAGATAGATGTTTTTGGCATAACCAAAGAATTAACATAAAATTATTTCAATGCTAGCTAACCTTTTTGGATTTGTCTAAAATAGATCCTTTGCAATAAATATTTTGATTATTGAATGAGAAAGGAACATTCATTAAGCTCATTAAATAGTGAATGCATGAAAGCATTGATGAGAACTTCATCAAAGTGAAGATTTAAATCCACTTTCAGTTTCACTTAAATGACATTGAAAAGCTATTGGTGAACACACCTATTGAAGGGCTGGGAAAGCATGTGATGTCTATCTGCAAGTTGAACCTCGAATGGAAAGCGTGGAGATGGCCCCAATGTAGGCAATTCGGTAATCCACAAACCAAGAGTGTATACCACACTATAATGTTCAAAAGAAATTGGTTCCTCCCCCCCTTAATAAACAATGGGGCTTGCAATGGTCAGAAGGAAAAGTGATTGTTACTAATAACATATGGAACCCACGAAGGCCATCTTTTATGAAGATATTCTTGTGGAAGGTGTTGTGGGGGGCTCTACGATCCTGGCTTGTTGGCTAGCCTAGGGTTGTTGCCATTTGTATCTTGGAATGGTCGATAGATACCTCAAGGCTCGTTACGAGCTTGAGGATGCTTTGTAAGTTTTGTCGAGTTTTTAATACATTCACCCAATCACTTTTGTGATTTGGCATTTTTAAAAAAAAGATCTAAATCCACTTGATAGAGCATAATGCAAGCCTTGTGAAATTTGTGGGTGTAATTTCAAGGAAGAGTCAAATGGGAGAATTATTGGATATGTGACCAGTCAAATGAAGTTTTATTACATGAGATCAAATGAAATGACAGAAATTACACAAATAAAATTTACATGGTTTAATGGGCTTACATTTAAATATACCACCAAACGTCTAGGAACATTGTTGGCAAAAAAAAAAATTGGGTTAACTATATTTTTAACTAGCTAAAAATGCAAAATCCCGGGTTGACTTGGGCTTGTCTTGAAGAAATTTTGATAAAACTTTGCAAGTTTGTGTAAAATCTGACAAATCCTTCGAATTATCAATGAAAAATAGGCAAATAAAAAGGTTTCCTTTAAACTGGACATTGTGCACATCCAGTTTCGTCACAGCTTTTTTTTTTCTTTTTTTTTTTGCAAAACTCACAGTCTGTGAGTGGAAAATATATTGAAAACCACAAAAAAATTTACAATGCAAGCCATGCTTGCCCAAGCCATGGCATCCATGAGTTCAGACGTATAGAAGGTGGCCAAAAAGAATTACAAGGTTTCGACTAACAGGGGAGCCACCCCGCCACCAAATCTCGTAACATGCTAATACAAGAGAAATCATCAAGATGACCAGAAGCCATATGGGGGGAGCCTGAGAGCTCCATCATCAATGCAAGAGACATCAGCAACCAAAAAGCAGAAGACATCACAACCAACCTAGGCTCTTGAGGAGACCCTTGTACCTTCAATGGGAGTATCGACGATGCCACCAGGAACATGCAGGTCTGCCACCCCTGCAGAACCCATCGCCAAGCCAGACAATACACCAGTAGACGAACACGGAGTCACCTGCCTCACTAAGCGACCACCTCCCCCTTGCCCAACACTAGGTAGTGCAAGGTTGATGTTGTAGAACAGGATCAAGAGCGGCAAGCCCGCCCCCCCCCCAAAGGACAACCTCCAAACACCTGCGCAACAGGGCACGTCCCCAACAACACCGGATCCGCCATGCCCGTCACCCTCTAAGGTAGCAGGAGCATCCGCAACCCCGAGCAAAGCAACCCGAAGCACTCCCTAGCTCATGGGCGCCCTCTTGAGCTGAAGCAGAAACCCTCGCAACACATATTTTTCTTCCTTTCCTATTCTTGAATGTAAATCCTTAATCATCACAAATTTCTTATTCGACCATTTCTTGTATGTATTAGGTCAGTGAAATCTAAGACACTCGATCTGAGCTTGTGGTTCATAGTTTGAAGCGCAAGTAGCCTAGGGGCAAATGCTAGCTTCCATAGGAGGCCTACTGAAGACTAGGCACGAATCTTTCGTCTCAACAGGTTGTAACATGCCCATGGACAAACTTGAGCCAATTTATGTTAGGGTAGAGGAGCCAGTTTAGAGGCACCCAACTTGAGCGACCAATTCCTAGTGATCTGCTGAATCAAATTTGAAGTGGAAGAGCGCATTTAAACTGCCCGCGTCTAGGGTATCTTCATCAGTGGCATCATGGCGTTCTAGGATTGGAAGATGAAGATCGGCATCAAACAAAAATCTATGTGTAAAAAAAGTGGGTGCAAGAGGGAAGACTATCGGGGGAGAGATTAGGGAAAATTCGACAACAAGGATTGAACGCAAGATCTGACAACACAAAACTCCGAATCCCAACTGCGCTAACCACACAACATCTTGTGAACTCACGACGCTTATCTGATCAGTAAAGGTGTTAAATGGAGGGGATTGACGGGTCCGTGAATTGGTACTCGTCTTTCTAATGGCTAATAAGAAAGGCCCATACGGCAATGTGCTCTCCCAAGTTCTTTGTGTACCAATTTTTCATATCGAATATACCTATAAATAAGATTATGAGTGTAGACACATAGGCCTAGTTAAAACTTGTAATGGAAATGGCCTATGAACTTTGAGGATAGCTGAATTAAGACAATTAAAGTGAGCATTTTTGTGAGATCACTTTCAAAACATAGAGGGTGAACTTAATTGATGGTAGCAACATAAACATAGTACTTAATTAACTTGGCATGAACATATTTGGTTTGCGCCCAAATCATCATCATATACGATTATTTGAAGCAAATGTAGAAAGCCAAAAACCTTCGTGTCTTTAAGCGAAAATATGTCGTGGCTCAATCCAATGATGTGCTAAGTGAGGACAGTAAGCTTATCTATGCTATAGGATAAAAGAGAGGGGTAGCTGACAGTCTTGATTCGTGTCGAAGAAGGGATACATGCACTTGCATTAGTTAATCAAGTGGTGATACTGAACAGATCTTTGTTAGGCTCATGCTACATATCTATCCAAGCCCCCCCCCCCCCCCCCCCCCCCCCCCCCCAAAACCCCTTCCCTTTTGGAAACAATTGCGCCCTCAAGGCACATGTAGTGCTTGATGTTGATTGTATATTCATTTCCAAGTTAATATAATATCTCCACTCGCGTCTGTGAGTATGGCAAAAAAAAACATACAATCTCTCGGTTAAGAGAAGGGTATAAGAGGGCATTATTTAAACAAGCCTTTTTAATGATAGATTCATGATAGCAATGTTGCAAGCAGTGTGTGGTGCATGGAGGCCACCCCTCCAAGCTCTGTGAAGAATATAAACAGTGGCCATACCCGATTGGAGAACACTCTTTGGCTTTAGGGTGCAAATGTTGAAGGAGGTGTGGAACGATGTGACACAATCAAAATCATTTCATGGCAGCCTTGGCAACTCCTGCTTCATGCTTCGAAGTTCGAAGGTTCACCTCAATAGCCTACCTTTTGGATGGTCTCAAGGTGGGGTGACAGACCCCATCAGGGGTGGCTTGCATGGCCCCATCTCGATTCGGTTGTATGAAACTTGAGATTGGTGGATGTGATTGATTAAAGCCATGCTAAAAGGGTTATGGGATTCCATTCGAAATCCCTATCTCGTGGAATAATATGTGCGTCAGTATGTACTTTTTGTTCTATAATTATTTTTAATGTTATGCTAGCTCTATTCGGTCACTCTCAGTTACATGGAATCTCCAAG